>NC_031799.1:39900174-40042060 GCF_001522545.3 Parus major
TTCAGAGTGATGTGAAAATGGGAGGGGTGGGCTCTGATAACAGCAGCTCTGGGCAGCTGACATCAGGGCAATGGAAAACTATAACAAAAATAGTTTTCTCGTGAGAAACTCCATAAATTAACAGGAAGAAACTTCTGTTTCTCTACGAAGACTGGTGAAAAGACTGTAGCAAGAATTGGGACTGTTTTAACCACCAAAGTTCCAAAGTTTTTGTCTCTGTTGTTGTGTGAACAAGGGAATAGTGGGTAGATAGGGGATGAAAAGATTTTTTTCTGGAAGTTTTTTCTGGTGTTCTTATTATTGTAGTTTTGTCAATAAACTTTCCTTATTCCTTTTAAGTTTTATGCCTGTTTTGCTCTTGTTCTAATCCATATCTCACAGCAAGAAATAAGTCATTTTCTTAGTTATTGGTTTTAAACCATGACAACTGCTCATGGAGTCTCACAGACTGGACATCACAAAGAGGAGGGCGAAAACCTGTGTGAGGCAAACCCCCTCCATGTACACAAACAAACTGGAAATCATAACTTCAAAGCCTTCACATCAGTTCAAAATGAGATTCACCAACCTCATTCTCTCCTGAAATTTTCAACAAAAAATATTTTGGACCATATATGTAACTCTAAAACTGATATAAAATAAAGTGATGAATAGTATCTATTCAGTAACAAGTAAAACTTTGTATTCCAACTGAATCCAAAAGCAAGATGTGATTTCAATATCAATTTAAGCACCTTACAAGGAGCATTTGAGCACCACAGCAGGAGCAACTGCCACAGTCTTCGTGTTAGAATACAGTGGTTTTTTATTATATTTACCTTTTTTCCACTTGTATCCATTACTCAGATGGCTGAAAACTCTACCTGTTTCTCTGGCTTCTACAAATATTGCCTTCAGATTCCATTCCCTCCTTTAAGCTGAAGCAGTATTCAGCCTATTCAGGAAATTCTCTCTCAAATAGTTGTGATAAGATTGTCTATTTTTCTTATATAGTCTACCCCAGATCAAATATATTCATTTATACAGATGAAAGTCCCAATTCCTGGATCTTCTCATGCTCTCTGTCTAGAATCAAGGTTACCTCAGCATAGCATATGAAGTGATAAACCAAGTTGGTTCCTCACTGCTTTCAATGTCAGTATCTGAAACTAGGGTTTTTGAAAGAAGGCTTCAACAAGGTGGACTTAAAAACAATAAATAAATTATTCTGGAAATGGGATAAATTCACTAGATAACAAACATTTTGTTTTAGAGCAGGCAACCTGCCACAGGTTTAAGAGAAAAAATAAAATCTAGGCTAGTACAAGGGTAAGTAAGTTATGATTTATTTTGTGAAAGCGTATACAAAATGATAAATATTGCATTTATATGCATGTATATTTTTGTTTGCTTACCTCTAATTAGTATCCATAAATAATGTATTTACAACAATAAATGTCTGTTTAAATCTTTATTTTCAACATTTTTTAATGATTGTCACATTCTGCAGTTCAGTCAGGACTGTCATGATCACAAACTGCAATATGCCTCCTTAGTGTGCCCTGCAGCATTTTATGAATAATTTCTATGCTCCATCTACTCAAAATCTCTCCTTCCCAAATTATTTTGTCTCTAATTTTATAAATCCATTATACTTCTATGTGCTCTGTTTGCCTCTGTCTTCAATTATAAACAATTTTACAACCAAAGTCTCTGTGAAATTTCATAACATAATAACTTACTGTATATTTTTGCAAATATTAGTCATCATTCTAACTAAAAAATATTAGTGATTTTGATATCTTCACAAGACTGGCCTGACCAAGACAACGAAAAAACATTTCCTAGAATTTATACACACAATTTGAATGTTTAAGTGCTGCTGTACAGGTGGCACCGTGAAATTTATACACAGGAAACCGGTACGAGAAAAATTCTGCGACATAACGTGATTATCTGTACTTACCAAACCTGAAAGATTAATCTGAAAAGCTACACAAGAGGAAAAGACAGATTTGAAACTATAATCAGCATTTTCTAAAAGACTACATACATTTTCAAAAACACCTTACTCTTTTTTAGGCTGTGATTAATTTCTTTTAGACTGGCAACCTCAACAAGTGAAAGGACTGAATACAATGTTATCTTTTAAGCATAATGTTGTTTGTAAACATATTCAGAGTAATTTAAAGATAATACCTGGAACAGATGTGCAAGACTAATGGTTACATCAGTGCAGTCTGGTCACTAGTATTTTCATTAATTCTCTCAAAAAACATTGTAAACATAATGTCAGAATTTAAATTTTTGCACACATTCTTTGTGTAACTGTGAAATCTAATGCATTTAAAACAGCTCTATCACTTGCATAGCTGGCATGGCTCAAAGGTGTATGTCCTGGTTTTGGCTGGAACCAAGTTAATTTTCTGTCTAGTAGCTGCTACAGTGTTGTTGTTTGGATTCATATGAGAATAATATTGAGAACACACTGATGTTTTGGTTGTTGCTAAGTAGTGCTTACCCAAAGCCAAAAGCTTTGCAGGTGCACAAGAAGCTGAGAGGGATCCCAGCCAGGACAGCTGACCCAAACTGGCCAAAGGGATATTTCCTACCATGTAATATCATGCCCAGTTTATAAACTGGGGGCAGCTGGCTGAGAACTGATGTCTGCTGCTGGTCTGGCCCTCAGTCAGTAGGTGGTTAACAATTGTATTGTGCATCATTTGTCTTTCCTGGGTTTTATTTATCTCTGTTGACTTTCTTTTCAACTCAATATTTTTATTATTGTTGTAACAATTATTATTAAATTTTATATTAATTCCTTGTAATCTTTGCCCATGGATTTGGGTGTTTTTCCTGTTTCTCCTTCCCATCCCACTGTGGCTGGGGGCAATACAGGAGCATCTGTGCAGTTCTTAGGTGCTGGCTGTGGTTTTACCATAATAGTGAATTTTAAGCTGGCAGGGGGAAAAAAAATCAACAGCTTCTTCCTAATGATGCAGTGCCTTGCTCTGGATACTGGATACTAAATACTGTGTCACTCTCTGACAGGTTGCATGGGTCTTATGTAGCACTTGTAGCACCCTGTTCTCAGACTCTTTGATTCCAGCATAATCAAGTGAAAGCCGACTGTCTTTTCAAAATATGCAAGCATGCATCAGCCTCTAATTGTCTTGCCTTTCTGTCTTTATCCATATCATATATGGTGATAGATATGGTATATATACTATATATATCCTATATATATTTTATATATATGGCATATATATGGTGAATCCATATTTCACACATTTTTATGTGCTTTTGTCCAGGCAGAAACAAAATGAGTGTCTTCAAATGAAGGACATCTCATGCTACAGTACCTCCTAACTCCTGGTGACAGCTCAGGGTCAGCATTCAGCAGTAGGTTATAGAGAAATGCTGATTAATAAGTCTTTGCAAGACTGCTTTTGGGTACCTAGGCACAATGACAAATGCCTGTGTTCTAGAACAGATGGTTTAAGACCTTTACAGAAACTCCAGACTGCATTTTCAAAAGCTGAATAAAATTTCCAAATAAGTAAAGTAAATAATAAAGTAAAAGCCTGTTACTGTCTTTAGCACTTCAGACTCCCAAACAGCTTACAAGGGTTTTCGGTTCACTAGATTTATTCTGCTAAAGGAACTAGGAAGAGTTATTTCCCACCTAGACAAAAAAAATGTTTAGACAGGACAATGTTGTCAACACACAGAAGTCTATGAAAAATATGTAAACCAAAAAAATCTCCATAAACTATATGCAGGCAAATTAAGGTAATTGACTAGACTTTGAAATATAAGTCTATATAGCACACATTGAAATGCTTAAAAACTAAAAATATATTAAATATATGAAATCCAGAATACTAATATCTATAAAAAAAGAACTTCACTTAAGCTTACAGGAAGTCTTTTAAAAATCTTTACACACGAATTCTAAAGTCATTCCCTGATCTGTTTGTTTCTGCTGGCAAAGGCAATTCCAATGAGATGTGAGCACTAAAAGGAAATCAGCTGCCTTGTGTCGTTCTGAAAGTAAAACAGTACCATTCTGAAATGCAGTACCCTTAAAAAGGGAAAGGCCTTGTTTAAAGCAGTCACCATGAAGAGGATCAGTATTGCTGGAAACAAAGAGATGATCTCAAGAGACATAAAGAAATCCTCCTTTAAAATAACAGGTGTTAAAATTATGTTTACTTATCTGTGGTCTTAGTTAGACATATCATAATTCTCAGTTCAAGCACCACAGACTTAACAGGTTTCTGCTTACACAGTGGTAATATATGAGCACAGATTAATTAATCAACACACCCAGTGAATTCCAGATTTGACCAACTACACTGCTCCTTTCATGTTTCTGCAGTACAAACGTTCTTGGTATTTATTTCAGTAGAAAGGAACTTAATGGACTTATTCCACACAAAGTGTGAAACTATTCACTGTCTTAAAATAGGTGCACCCAAAAAAAAATTTTTTTTTTAGGTTTTTTTTATAAATACAACATATATTGGTATGCAATTCCAAAATTATATATGCTTTCATGGCAGACGAAACCATTGTCTTAAAACTGAAGGAAACACGTTCAAGTCAAATCAGAATGTTTCATTTCACTTCATCTAAATGGCTAAGAGGGTATTTATTATTTTAAAATAAAAATGAGATAATTTTTTCAAGAATAACTTATTTTTACTAAGAAAAATGCAAGTATTTAAGTTGAAAATTTCTAAATAAAACTTTCTAAGAGATCAGAATTTGGGAAAAGGGTGAGCATTCAGATGAGACTGTCTGATGAATATGAAATGTAGTTGCAAAATATTCTAGCTAACCAGAATCTACATTTTTCACCCTTTCCAAGAAAATTCAATTTTGTACTGCAGAACAACAAAACTAAGATATCAGCCTTTAAATTCTGCCAGTGAAAATCTAGTCCTGTTATTTCCTGCTCATCCATTGCACAACTGAGTTTTTGATTTCCACATCTCCATCTGTGGCCTTCTAGCCATTCCCACAGAGATGGCATCAAGCTTGGAGATCTGCATAGTGAGAAGTAAATGGGACACATCAAGCTGTTGCTGCTGTCTGCTGAGAGAATTTCAATCTCCTTCTCTTGTAATACCCAGCCAGGTTCATGAGCTGGGAAAAGGATATTGTCGAGATCTTTGATTGTCCAAAGAAATCCAAAAGAACAAAGAAACTTCTCAAAAATTTTTGTACTGATACATCAGATGTCAACCACTCTTGACAGGAGATGGGATTTCAGTTTTCTTTCCTCCATTGAGGAATACAATGCAAATGTCAACTGGCTCCTTGCATATTCCTGAAAGAAATGCCATGGTAGAATGCACTTTTGACTTTTTGCTCTCCTCTTTGTTTTTTTTTTCCTGGGTTTTACCTATATATCTCAGTGAAGTCTATGAACCAGAAAAGGCTTTTCTATACATTCCATTATATTTCTAAGTTTTTCTATTCCGTCATGTTATGTTTTCTTTGCAGACACAGAAATCCACTGGGACTTAACAACAGCTGTAATAAATTTCCTGAAATTCCAATAAATTAACAGCTGCTTCTTATTTCTCTCTCACCTGAAAGTAGTAAAAATACCGATTTAGTCACTGAATGTCTGTTTTTCTGTGGTAGACTGAGAACATTTGTTTCCTAATAGCAGTGAAAATTTTGTAACAGTACTTTCCATGTGATTTTCTCATCTCGGCAGAAGCTACCATTTGCTTTATGATATGTCTGCAAGTCTATAGAACTGGCGCATTATTTGCCAAATTATCAGTCTGCCCATCTTAATATTTTAACACCTTTGGAGTTTCAAGGTCAAAAAATACACACAATTTGTAAACTTTCATTCCAAACCCACATACTCACTACAAAATGCTATAAAGACTGAATGTAGCATACTTGGATGAGATAGTGGGTTAGGAGAGTTTTGTCAGACCTTTCACAGTCTTTCCAATGTTTAAGAAAATGCTGAAGGAAAAAGATGAAGCCTGAAGATATTCAAGAACCCTCTTTTTCAGTATACTGCAAACATACTTGTCCCTACATACATTCAGGGTTTGTCCACACACTTCACATCATCAATCCGAAAACAGAACTAAGTAGGCAGTTATGTCCAGAAATGCCATACAATGATGCACCCTAGATCTGAAGGAAGTATTTCAAAGGTTATCCAAGCAAGGAAAGGACTCTTTCCTAATGAACAATCCTGCACAACACTGGTTTTCTTATACATATACAATAAAGACATTAGTGTTCAGTGCTGCAGGGGGACCTCTGCAGTGGCGCTTGCCAGAAGAGTTTGTACAGCAGCAAGCAGATCAATAGTTCTGCAAAGCTCTTCAAAAAACATTTAATGTAAGGATTCTCTATAACTACAAACTCTTTCATATGATTACTGTCAGTAGCTCAAATTAGCCTAAAATGGAGCAGTTTGCCACCTTAACTACTGATCTGCTTAGCCAGCTTCATCCAGAAGTTGTTTGCAAAAAGTAGCTCACAGAGAGACAGCTCTCTTCAAGAGAGAGCTGCTGACACTTAATTTTAGACCTATTCTCATTAGCTTTCTCAAGGTGTACTTTTGAAAGCATTGTCAAATATTTGTCATCTGCACCTCTACACTTAAAAAGAACAACATTGTTATATACAGTAATATTTTTAAACTTTACAATGTGGAAAATCAGTTCTGTTGACTTGAAGAAGTCGTGTGGAAAGAAAAATCTATTATATTCAATGAAGAATAATTATTTGACTAAATTAATATTCTTTAAATATCAAACTGATTTGCATCTTGCACACACAGAACACATGCACTGCAAAACCAATTTAATTGTTAAATACTGAAAAAACCAAATTTATTGTTAAAATTCTAGAATACCCATCTGTAGTCTGTTACTCAAGGTATCTGAAACATTTTCTCATGACCCTGTCCTTATGATGGACCATCCATCCAAGTCAGTGTGGTGAATTTGGTTTGATAGACCACCAATAACTTTAAATATGCTGCAGATCTCAGTAACCAAAGCTATATAATGCTTCTTCTTTGACAGCATCCATATAAACAACCTATTAAGTCAGTAATTATGCTGATGTTTTGCATTTTTCCATTTCAATGACAGATATTTTGTCATAGAATCATGACATAATTGGTGTATTCCAGGAGAGAAGACAAAAGGAAAATACTGGCTTTCATTTCTTGTCAGCTACAAAACCAACTTGGAGTTAAACATTTTAAGCTTATTAAAATAAATCTGTCATCTAAACCAGCCAACTACATGAAAAGCATATAATTTTACTTTCCACAGTGGACCTGATCTTAACCTAAATTTTTTGGATTGTATGGACACTTTTGGGAATCTGCTACTCAAATTATGCATGAGTCTTGAGCACCTCCTAAGAAGTGCCTCACTGACACATTGTTTTATAGATCATGAAGCCAAACAATTCAGTCCATCCGTGCAGTACATTTTGTTTTTACTTCTTCAGGATTCCTAAGATTCATAAGCTAATCTATTTTGTCTTTGCCATTGACTTTAAAAAGTTAGTCTGTCTCATGTATCAAATGAATAAGTAAATAGTGAAGGAACAAGAGGAAGCACTTCAGATTTCTATTCTAAACTCATTTACATTCTACAGGATGAAAAATGGGAGAGTCATAGACTAACACTTCAGAAATATGTGATGATAGGCCAGCCCTGAAATACACTTTTTTTTTTGTAAGTAAGCGTATATATTCAACCCAAAATATAAAGACTTTAAAAGTCCTTAGCTTCAAGAAAGATGCTAATCTTACTTATGCTTGTATCTTGCTTTCAAGGTAATTGTCGTGTATAAAATATAAGTGGCCTTTACAATATTTTCTTAATTTATTTTAAGTGAAGGAAAACCCAATAAAGCAAGCCTTGCTGGCCAGCTAATGTTATAATATCTTGATTTTTCTTCAACAAGGAAGCTGAAAAAAACTACTATCATGATTTGAGCCCAGCCCATAGCCAAGCCCCACACAGCTGCTCACTCACTCCGCAGCCAGCAGGAGCAGGGAGACAACTGGAAGAGTAAAAGCCAGAAAAATCATGCATTGAGATGAAGACAGTTTTATAGGGAAAGGAAAGGCTGCACACAAAAGTAAAAGTAAAACAAGGAATTCATTCAGTGCTTCCCATGAGCAGGCAGGTGTTCAGCCATCTCCAGGACAGCAGGGCCCCACCACAAGAAGTGATTTGGGAAGACAAATGCCATCACTCAAAATGTCCCCCCTCTTCCTCCTTCTTCCCCCCATTTTACATACTGATCTTGATGGTCTGAAATGTCCCCTTTCTCTTTGGGTCACTTGTCCCAGCTGCATCTCCTCCCATCCTCCCATGTACCCTTGGCCTCCTGGCCATTGTGACTGTGCAAAAAGCAGAAAAGGCCTTGACTCTGTGTAAGTCCTGATCAGAAGAAACAAAATCATCTCTATATTATCAACCCTGTGTTAGCACAAATCCAGAACACAGCCCATGCAAGACACTATGAGGAAAATTAACTCTTCCACAAGTGAAACCAGTACACTACTCCATGTTCTATATAAGAGCTTTAAATAAAAATTAAGGGATATTAGAAGAAAAGAATGAATTTGGGAGGTGTCTTTATAATCACACAATTGTTATTAAGTTACTATATGATATAGATGCTGGTACTGTTTGGAGATTAAGTAAGATCATTTTTTAAGATGGTGACGATAGTAATAAAAAAAAAAAATGAGCACTAATGACATTAAGTTTACTATCTAAAGTGGAAGACAAAAAGCTACAATGATCTATGCTGTCAGCCTTTCCACCAGGACAATATGTTCCTGTGAATATGTGATTCCCAGGCTGCTTAATGAAAAGCATCAGGTGAGTATGTTGAAAATTAAGTTTAAGTATTTGAAAATTAAGTATGTTCTAATTAAGTTTATACAATGGCCAAGAAACAATACAGGAACTTATTAATAACATGACAATTACAATTTATCCTGGAAAGTGTCTGCAACAAGCTAAGGAGTAAGCTGTCTAAAGCAGATGAAGAGGAAAATATGAGCTACATTTGAAAAATAAGTGTGCAGTGTATTGGCAGTAATTTGATTCTGATAATTATTCCTGATAAACCAAATAAGAACCTGCTGATGACTTTCTTTGGACAATGTGTTTTGGGAAAACTGATATCTGAACAGATATAATGATCTTTGCTTTAATATGTCCTCTGTAGAAGAGGCCTCTTATTTCTCTCCCAAAGACCTCAGAGGAAAATATTCATACAAGGAAAATATTTAATGGGGATGTGGGTGGGGAGTTGGGGGAACACAAATAAAATTAATATAAACAAAACAAAACAAAAAGTCCCAGAAAACTCCACAAAAACACTTCCAATTGTTTAGGGGGCTTAATAAGATTTTACACTGTTTATGAGCTTAAACCTCATTTATACAAGATCTGCAGGAGCAATGAAAGAGCTGAAGGACAAAGAGACCATTATGTTGTTTCCTAGACTGGAAATTGGAATTGCATTGGAATGGCAGTTGGATTCTTATATAATGTGCTTTACGTGTTTTTAGGCTTCAAACTTGAATCTCCAAGTCAAATATTTTAGATTTCACAGAGCTTCTGGGTGAAGATATTTTTTCTTTGCCACCTCCTAAAAATTTTTATTCTTTTCATAAAATCAAGCATACAAATAAGCTTCTTCCTGTGATTCTACACCTCACTATATACAGTAGCACTCCAGATTTATGTGCAGAACATTGAGCACATCATGAGACATTGAGTCTTCTTTGCATCTTCTTTGGATCATATGTACTGTGACTGAAGCCTGATGGACCCTGACCAAAAGAGTTTGCTATGTTTCATGCTGTGGGAAGGACTCTCAAATACCTCTTAACATTACCCCCCACCCCAGCCCAATCCTATTCACTGCAGCAAAGTTCAAAATCAGGGTCTTTCATGCAGTCCCCAAATAACATCACTATTGACCACAATAGCACTTGCAATTTGAAAAGAGCAATAACAGTAGCTAGTTGAGTTAACAGGGAGTATTTTGACATTTCTTTGCTTATTGGCAGAATTTGTAAAAAATGAAATAAGATTTTTATTTTTTCCCCTGTTAATATATTATGAATTAGGAGCCTGAAAATTAAGGGAAGATCTCCAAGGAAGCTTTTAGTGACACACAACAGGGATCAGAGCAGACATTGCTGGAGTACCAGACAGGGTGTGAATGCACATGCCAATGCATGAAAATTCAAAATTCAGTGTTATCATGACACAAGCTGAAGATCATTAGCAGATGGTATATCTAATTAACACAGCAGAACAAGAGAGAAGTGTTGAAATGGGGTTTTTAGCACTGTCAAAAATTTTCTAACAGTAAATATTCTCCCTTGTTCCACAGAAGAGACTGAGATTCAATTCTTAAAAGTAAGTATAGTGAAAACTACATAAAATACAAAAATCTGCTTTGCAAATTATCTAGGACATTAACAGATCACTACTCTAAAATTACAAATAAAGATTTAAAAAGATGTCTCAAAACTGAGGGCCACAATAAAGGTTTTTCCTTTCTCCAGTTTAAACAATTCCACATGCAGAAACTGGGAGAGGTATGTTTAAGAAGGTACATTCTACACAGCATGCACAATGTAAATGTCAAACCAGTACCTTGAATTTCATCCAGAAACTCACAAATAGGTTTTGAAGGTCAAGAAAGTCTAGTATTTTTCCCTTCAGATAGGGTTTTTGGGTTAAAACTGGGACAGAGCAGTCACTGACTGTGAGGGTCTCAGTTGCAACCCAAATTTGCTTTTTCTTTATAAGCAATAGAAAAGCGGCAACACTTCAAGCTACACCAGCTCTTTGAGAAGAAATGCAACAGATTTTTTGCTAACATTTCTAAAGTCAGTATAAGAAAGGGAAAAAAAAATCTCACAAGGTGTAGCTTCGTTTTAATCAAAATCAGTGCAATTTTGAAACATCGTATTCATGTCACTAGATGATAAAGGTAACTTGTCTAAAAACATAGGATGCATTTGTGGTCTGTATTCTTATGAATATGACAAGCATAAAAAATAATGTTATGCTGTCAAATGCTGTTTAAAAAAGGATTCTTGCTGACTTGGTTAAACAAGGCAGCCAACAAAAGCAGGAAATGAGGAAAAGGACAGGCATATATTTGTGTGTCCAAAGAACACCAGCAAAGCTGGTGGGGAGTCTGGAGAGTGAGTCTTATGATGAGTGGCTGAGGGAGCTGGGATTGTTTAACCTGGAGAAAAAGAGACTCAAGGGAGTCCTTATTGCTATCTACAACCACATGAAAGAAGATTGCAGTGAGGTGGGGGCCAGTCTTTTCTCTCAAGTAAGAAGGGACGAGATGAGATGAAATGACTCAAGTTGCACCAGGGGAGGTTTAGATTAGAGTTAGATATTTGCAAAAAAAATTTGTTCACCAAAATAGTTATCAAGCAGTGCAACAGGCTGCCAGGGAAGCTCTGGAATCACCATCCCTGCAGGTAATTAAAAGGCATGCAGATGTTGCACTTGGGGATGCAGTTAAGGATGAACTTGGCAGTGTTAGGTTAATGGTTGGACTCAATGATCTTAAGGGTCTGTTCCAACCTAAATGATATTATCAATCTATGGCATGCTTTAAATTAAAGGGTCATGGATAGCTTCAAGCTTCCTTGGGAAAAAATAGTAAACAACCAGAGTTTGGATATTATTCACATTTTTCAAGAAAGTAACTCTCTGAAAAACATGAATGTGACCATTTTAATAATTCAGATGTATTTTTCAAACAGAAAATTTAGTCAAAAAATGAAACTTGTTTACACATGATAGAAAAGACAGCTGACATTGGAATGATTTTTCTTGATATTAGAATTACATTAAGAACTAATGGTTTCTTATTAAATATGGGTTAGTATAAAAATGAAAAACTGAATTTACAAATATTTGAGGACTTTTGAGTGTGAAACACTGGCTTATCCTGTTACAAATTCAGCAGTTGCCTGTTCTGAAACTGAGATCCTGATCAAAATATTTCAAAATTCAAAGGGATTCAGTACCTAGTTTTTTTTTCTCAGAACCTTTCACATGTTGAGAACACTCTTTTGCTTAATTAAAGTTGATATTAAAATCCAAGCAAAGTTTGTCTTACATTTTTTATCCTATTCTTAACCTCTCCAACTCACTACGTAAAACGTCAGTAAAAAATGGAAGGAAAATATTCTGTCTTTAGAGGACTTAATTTGTCTAAGAGTTACAAGATTGAATCTTTTAAACTAAATGAGAATTGTGCTCTTTATGCATCCAAGACCTTTGTGTGTGACTTGAAGCCATTATCAAATTCTGCGTCAATAGTTACCACTAAGTTATACCAAAGTGTGCATAGATGAACATTTTTACTTTCCTTTTCTTTCACCAGTGTAAACCAGAGATTAAGTCAGCTGAAGTTGGGCTAAGTTAAATCACAGAGTATGAAAATAAGTTGAGAACCAGGCCACTGATATTTGAAGACAGATACAGTCACATAGTATCAATTTTTTTACTGAAACCAGTGTTCCTGCAGGGCCAAATGACCAAGAATCTCATTAATTCTCAAGAAAAAGGAGTCAGTTACTATGGTAACACAGCCAGAACTGGCTTTTTTACTTGAAGAAATTAATTTTTTCAAAACTACTATAAATATCTCTGCAAATCAAAGAAGAGGATTGGAAAAAGTGGGGTCAAACCTGAAATCATCAGAGACCAAGATTTTAAGCAGAACAAAATTAAGATATTGCTAGATAATGTGACTGATTTACAGAAAAAGTAGGAAATCCTGGAATACTATTGGAGAAATAATATGTAGCCAGCAAAGTGAAATTGCGTACAAGATGTTAAATTTGATTAAATGTGTCAGTGGAGGGTGAGGGGAGAAACTCATTCAGGGCAAAATAAACTCCATTTTTAACTTAACAGAGAACTGGAGAATATGGCTGTGAGAAAGGCATCATTTCTCTTCATATTTCTCATCCGACAGAAGCCTTCTTATGCATGGTACAACATGTGTTTAAGATCTCTAAATACATTTCTCTGGGAGCCGTGCCCTGTGCAAAGCAAAGAACAGCTGCACTGTGAGGGGATTAAGATCTGGCTTAGTATTTTGCCCATAACTGGGCTGAATTCCTTAGTGGATTAAAAGTTCCTAAATTTTATCCTAATAAAAAATAACCTAAGTGGATTAAAAGAACCTAAAAGTTCTCCTCTTGTATTTTATGTTTCACTTTAGGATAAGGAAAATTAGTCCAGATGAAAAGTGAGGTAGGACACTATGAGATCCAGAACAGGGTGCTTTATGAGCACTGTATAAGTGATGGTGTGTCCTCATTTCATTTTCCTTCTCATGTTTTATTTTTGGAATTAAACTAGATTATTTTCACATTTAGCCTGGTGAATTGCACCCTGCTGCAATTGAATAAAAATTAATTTGGGCTTGTACAATGTTAGGCAAAAGCTCAGGCATCTGGTTTTATGGAGAGATGAGAGGCTTTTCTACCTCCTCCATCATCAGAACCAGTCAGGGAAGTGAGCCTGTATGACATGATGAGGTCATTTCAATGCTCAGCTACAGCCTTTGCCTCTGCAATGTTTCTGGTAATGCTTAGACTTTGCCAGCTACTTAGAATAGGATAAGAAACAAAGAGGAAATAAACACATCATTAAATGTTAAAGTTAATGCATTTGTGAGGGTAAATCCATCTAAACCTCCACAACATTTGAAAGTTTGAATATGACTTGTGCCACTAAAATGCTGTGCAATTAGCAATAGCAGTATTGAAAAAGATCTTTCATTTTTTCACGTTTCCTGTAGCTGCTGTTTTGCACAAAAAAAAAATCAGGACATTTTAAACAAGAAAAGGTGTAAACTGAACTTGAAAATAAAGAAAAGTGAAGGAGGTGTAGACTGGCCTGGAATTATTTTGTCAGTAGCAATTAAGGTGGAGAAATATGTGGATAAATTGCAGGTTTTACATTTCGTGAATTAAAAAAAATATATATAATTTAAATGAAGAGAAATCAATAAAACCAAAAGAGAGGCATTAAAAATATATTTGAGAAGTAAGCTCAGTGGATAAATCTGTCATCAATAACTTGATAAGCTTGACCATGAAGAGAAGTTAGTTCATTTCATTGATTAATTAATTCTGAGAGTATAAATACTTGGTACAAGCAAATTCCATGTGAAAGCCTAGCTGTCTCATAAATGCATCAGGAAAAAAAAAAAAAAAAAAAAAAGAAGACATGTAGATTTTCTACATTTCTGTTCAAAAGCATGGTCCAAATCCCACAGAGATCATCACAGCCTTTCTGGGATTCTCTTCACTTCAAATTGGTAGCTTTAGATCTCTTTCTGCCTTTTACTTAGCTCTATGTGGAGCACAATGAAAAATAAGAAAAGTAAAACTCCATTTAAATGAGTTGCTCACATGATGTTAATGACGAAAATTTTCCCAAGTACACCTGTCCTACTGTCAATTTCTCTTTTCATACTACAGTTTAATAGTTTTGACTCAGAAATTACTCTTTTGGTTCATATTGAAAAGTCTCATCTGCCTTCCTGCTCATATGATAATATTTGGGAAGAGGCGTGTTCTATGTCCTGAATTCAAATAAAATTTTAAAATGGTCAGCATTTTAGTTGCAATTGTTCTCAAGGTGATTTAAATAAATGGGAAAGGCAGAACTCAAATTTCATAAGATGCATGGTTAAACTAGGTAATCAGCTCTTACAAGGCATATAAAGCCTCCAGGAATCAAACATTTTCTAATCTCCAAAGAATATTGTTCTCCTATTAATTTTACATGTCATTGCATGAAAGGGTGAGCTAAATAATACAATTCTTGTAAGATATAAAATAAATCACTGCTTGCCAATACACATAATGCAGATACAGTGAACTATGCTGTCATTTTTCTACCATCATTTTAATGCTGAAAAAAAAGCTCTGAGCACACACACAGAAGTCAGGAAGTTCCGACAGAAATGCTTTGTGTTCAAGTTCAGTAATTCTTCATTCCTTCTTGCACATACATTAGAATAATTCCTAAATTCTTGACTTCTTGCTCTTTTTGAAAAGAAATGCGTAATTTTTGCTCTGCCTGAGAATATCTAGTACAATACATACATGAAATAACAAGAGATGCCACAGTTCTCCAGGGGTGCCACATTAAACTCATGAACAATACTTTTATGCATAATGAACCCTGAAAGAGGCAAAAGCCTCTTGCTCAGTCACTTATGAGATTGTTGAAAAGAACTACAATGAAAATCATACAATTTATATTTATGGCTTATTTCATCAGGGAAGGCAAAAAAAGAAAGTCCTCTTGAAAATTTTAGCAGGAAACTAATTGTAATTTTATGCCCGGCTTTTGGTAACTGTAAGATGGATCATTAGCTGATGTAAATTACTTTCACTATTCATTATAAGCTTTCTTGAAAATATAAAGGTCCTAGCTTAGAGATAAACTTGCCAATTTGGAAAAAAATTCTCCAAGATTTTTTAGTATATACTGTATACACACAGAAACTTAAGTGACTTTTCATCATCTAAATGCTAAGGAATTTATCTGCCAGAGGAGCAGAGAGTCTTGTAGAAAGTTACAGCCACTGAGCAGGAAGCACAGTGGTAGTCAGGCAGTAGGCTGGACTAGCCAAGACTCCAGACTTAAAATTAAGGAAAATATTGTAAACTGCTGGTAGCTAAACATGGAAAAAGGGCCATGTCTCACTTTGCATGTAGGGAGTAAGAAAAATAAACACCTACTAGAGATACTAACATTTTTCCACAGTCTCTGAGCTCTGCGAGGAAGAATAGTGCAAAATGTGTTGCTCAATCTTGGTCTTTTCAGGGCTGAATTCTTCTGGGATACTCCCTCACAGAGAGTTTTGTTTATCTTAGTTCTGTTTCAGGAATGATACTCCAAAGGCTCATTAGGCTCTTGTTTCTCCTGTTTATTAGTATGTTATCAAAAGACTTGGCAGGTCTTCTCCAGATTTCTGCTCAAGTTCAACCCATCATCGCCTGGCTCAAGTTGGCTCGAGAGGCACAAAATGGCTTCAAACTACACAACTCTTTTATCATTATACTTATTCTCACCCAATTAACTATTGACACATAAATTATTTTTCTTAGTGACCCAATGATTTAACACCTGTGTGCTGCATTGAGGTATTCTCTATCCAGTCACCTGCTACTACCCAAAAACCTCTAGGGGAAGAACATGAAGAAGAAAGAAGGAAAAGAGACAACACTCTAAACTCTCCATCTTGTCTTCTGTTCTCTAAACTAGCTTAAACCCTAAATTTTAACTTTTTCACCCAATGACTTAAGAAAACTCTCTAATCTACACACTTACACTTTTAGTTTTTCTGTTTAACATTAACAATTGTTTTCATGGTGTTATATGAAATTCAGTGTTTTCTTGGATGTCAGAGCCAGGTATCAGAGATAAGGGCATGCACTCTGTGCCTCAGACTCCAACAAAATGGAATAAGATGTTGTCATATGAAAAGGAGAGATTTCCTCTTCCCTTAGAATTGAATTGGTCTGTTAGCACCTCAGGAAAGCTGAGTTCCTTATGCCCAACCTATCTGTCAGCATCCTGTTAGGGGGAATCTTCACTAAGCAGTCCCGCTGGATTGGAGGGTAGTTCAGCTGACTCAGGGATACACACCAAAAGCGTAAGGAAGACCCCTCAGAGGGTCTTCTCACTTCATGAACACTCAGTGGGTCTTCCTTTATATTTGGGTATGTCACCTGCAGCCAGTAAATGCTGTGGATGACTCACACCAAGAGGTTAAGGTTTGAGGATTGACTGACTGCAAAAATATATTCAAAGCAACATACAGATAAGCTCTAATGCCCAGTAAAAATATTCAGCACATGCAGAGTGTGATTCTTATCCAATAAGCATCTCTCTGGTAGAGAAGACAGCTCAGCCTGACCTTATTTGTTACAATGAACTCTTTCCTAACTTTCCCCCATTCTCAACTTTTATACTGTTTCTTTATCTTTAGGTGGAGCTTGAGTGGCTCTAGTCATGCATACCTTTGCTACTGATTGTTGTCAAATTCCCTCACTTCAGTTTTAAAGGCACAGTCAAAAAAAAGTGCAGAGTGCATTCCCAGTGAGGGATACCTTGGAATACTTGTACCTTGGAAGTGAGCACCTTGGTGATGGTGTTGGCTCTGCAGCAGGACATCTTCTCCTATGTCCTCTTCCTGTGAAGATTCTCAACCACAAAGTGCCATTGAGTTCTCCTCCCTGCAAGGATTACAACAGAGCCTGTCTGCAGTGTCTCCACATCACTCTGACCTCTGTTCCACCCCCTTTAGGAGGTGCTATGGTTGCAGATTGTGGTTGCAGGAAGTCAACATGGAATAGATTTCAGACATGTCAACCACATTCCATCCAGGGAGCAGAAATTGTGTTTTACACTGTAGTTTTTAAAAATGTGAATATAACTTCTCACTTTTCTCTGATTTTACCTTGAGTCATCTTTCTATGGGATGTCAACAAAGAATGACAATTGAAAGTTCAGAAAGTACACAAAGGGAAAAAAATTAAAACCAAGACGATATGTTATTCCTTTCTTCTGCTTTATTCTCACTTTAGCTTATCATCAGTCTTGCCCTGTTTTTCCTCTATCTTCATCACCTTTCCTTTCACCATTTCCCCTTGAAGGAGCTTCTCTAATCTTCACTCTGATTTAGATCTAGCTAAATCCTGGCTATAAAGCCAGGTTTATAGCATATGCATGCACATGTGTATAAAATCTGCTGGGTTTTCTATTCCCCCTGCAGTGGATATTTAATTCACTAAAGAAATCCACAAAACTAAGTTTTCATTTGAAGTACAATTTTATTTCAAATTCAGTAACAGTACTGTATCATACAGATTCATGTACATTCTTCTAAAAGACTCTCTTGAGGCTTCAATGCCTTTCTGATGTCCCGTGCATTTACATGGATAACTTTATTCACCTACATGTTTATGGAGTCAGTAATTTATGAATCACATTTTTAAAAATTGACCAGAGTGTTGGAAGAGCACTGAAAACAATGTGGGATTGTTCTGATATTTGGAATATAACCCTACATATCTCAGATGGATAAATAATTTTATGAGTTTGGTAGAACTATTTGTGTAACAGGTTCAGTGTAGTTACAATCCCTGTGAAGTGTAAGTGAGCTGTTACTGGCATGAAAGGGCAGAACAGTTGCTTCAGCAGAAATGCCAAGAGTTTGTTTTGAATGCTTCAGTCACCTCTCCGTTTTTGTGCACGTTTGAAGGGGTTTTTGACCATGCTTCCTTAGAAGATGAACTGTAATCACAACAGTATTGTTAACAAGCGACTTTGCACATGCAAGATAAGTGATTAGAATTGCCACTCTCACAAATGCAAGGGTGATCACCTGGATCGATTCCATGCTTAGGCAGCCAAGGTTTGTGCAGCCAAAATAAAAATTTACTGTTTTGCATTTGTAGCTCTGTTTATTCCTACAGACCATCTGAAAATCAAAATAAACACATGGATTCCTTAATCATCTCCTCAAGAATCCTAGTTTGCAGTTACAATAAGTTGCTTGTCAGCATTAGATGCTGGGACTGGAATTCAGTATCATGATGCATTTTCAATTTCTTTAATGTATCTTTTCTTTCTGCCTTTCATGAATTCATTATGTGTAGGCTGATCTATACATAAGCATTGCTTGGGGATTGTCACTCTATTCAAAATATGAAATGGAATACAAACATTTGTTCTTCCTTAGATATCTTTGCAAAGTGTGTTACGCATTAAGAATTACAGAGTTATAAAATTTAAAAGTTGAAGATATTGAGAATGAAAACTATCCCATAATCAAGCAGATGTACAAAAGCTTTGGTAACTATTTCCTTTCTCAAGCAAAGGGGTCCATCACCAATATGCAGTGTTACAGTGGTACAGGAGAACCAGATTAAGTCTCAGCAAAACCTTACTGCAAAATGCATGAGCTGAAGGTTGTAGATTAAGTCAAAGAAAGGCAGGAGATCACCCTATTTGCACTCCCACTTGGGAGTGCAAAGCAGGCTGTTCTACCAAAGGTTTGGATGAAATACATTGCACTGTTAGTTCCACCCACAGTAACGCCTTATTTAAAAAGATAGTGTGTTTGTCTTCCATCATAAAATCCTTTACAAGCGGACATTTTTTGTTTTAACAGAACGTATTTTTTAACAGAATATATAACTTTATAAAAATATAACTTTAACAGAAAATATTCCATCTTCCTTTTAGTTCTTCACCCCTAAAACTCACTTTAGGATGGTTAAAGTAATTGCTGTTATCTATCTCATTTCTCAGCCTCTTCAAAGTCGCCCTCAGCTCTACCACTCCAATGAAATTTTCTCAGAAAATTCACACTTCATTTTAAGGACAAGATCACTATTCACTATCACAAGATCAATAGTAAGTACTACATTTTCCATAGACCAAAGAGAGGTAAATCAGACTGACACTCTCAGATCATTTTCACTATGTCTCAAGTCTGGAAAATGAAGTTCCACTGCAAAAGTCAAATTTAGGACATTTAAGAAAGCACAACCTGGTTGATTTCAGCAGGTATTTTACCAAGCTTAGGTCTATAAGTGGTTGACTCCTTACTTTTAAGTATTTTATTTAAAAACAAGGATTATTATTTTTTCAGTGAATTACTTGTCTCTTTTGTAACAAACACCTATTTTCAAATCTTGTATAGAATGTAGCACAAAGAGAAAAGAGAAAGGCATCTTCTCCCAGTGTGGAATCTTCCCAAAGAAGCTGCTAAAATTCAGTGAGTCAGTTCTTCAGAAAATACATTCAGAGGTCTTCCTGTACCCAGAGTCCATGTTATCCTTGATCAGAGTTCAAAGCCTCCCACAAGCAAAATCTCCAAGTTGGACTCAGCTGCAGACATGAACTGGGTGGAGCATCTCACTCTTTTTTTAAAGAGTTTGAAGAGCCCTGCCTAGTGAATGTAAGAGAACAATTAAATGCTGTCACAGTGGTCACAGCAGAACTCTTGACTATATATAAATAAGTTGTTGGGTAGGGGAAGCAGGTCACAATTTTTGTTCCATCTGCAACATTTTCACAGACCTTTCAAGGGAAGTTATTGTAACTGAGACAAGGATCTAGAAATCTCTTCACAGAAGACTAAACTGCAACTAATTTTAAAAGATGAGGAGAGGGAGGTGAACAGTCAATGGACCATGCAAGATCTTCTCTCTGTAACATGCAGTTCAACAAGAACTTTGCCATATTGAGCTGATGAATCTGACAGCAGCATTTGTCTTGGCAAACATTCTTCTTAATACCCTGGATCATTCAGCCATGAAAAAGCACACACAGACTATAATTTAAAGAATATTGGCCTAATCTGCGTGGCTCACTAGCTGAGAAAAATTCAGCCTGCGTGTCCTTTCTGAACCAGAAAAAAAGGAATGAAAAAATAAAGACAGAGCATCTGTGTCCTGCAATCACAAGATTACTACGGTAGGAGACTGAGACCTTGTGCTTTGAGCACTGCTCTGTTAGAAGCATGACAACATCTTGGGAATGTGCTCTCTGAAACTCACTACAACAGGCAGTGTGTGGTCTTTGAAAATAACTTCAGGAAGTCCTGCAACTAGAGGACTGGTAGATAGATATATATTATGAGTACACAAAAAAAGGCAAACCATCAATAATTTTCCATCACATGAAGAACTATCCTTTGCCTTTCTAAGAACGTAATAGGGCTTCTTTACAACTTTCTGGAGAAAAAAATGCACTGTTAGAGATGTTTTTAAGGGGAAAAAAGAAATCACAGGAATACTTAGACTATATCAGATCTCTAGCACTTCATAAATACCATCAGCAGTATTTTGCTCCCCCACAAGGAAAGTAAATAGTTTATTACAATGCCAAGGCCAGTGATTGTGCCAATAACAAAGCCTAAAACTATCTCCAGATCTCTTCTCCTATAATCTTCTGTTGGACCCTAAAGTTGTTCACTTACAAGTGCTTAGATAGTCCCTTAGTCAAAGATATTGTCTTTGGAAATTTTGGGGTTTTTTTCTTTTGAAATTATTGCTCTTTTGCCAAAGCAGAAATTTAAAAACAGCAAAAAATATAGGAATAAAACAAATACACAAGAAATGTATTCTGGATTGTAAAACAAAATCCCCAAGTGACAGTGCATTTTTCCTCTTTTATACATTATATTGAGCTTTGGTGAATTAAAGTGTATCCCCACTTAGATCTCTGCAGTGCAGAGCTGAATGAAATACCACATTCATTTGGCAAGCAGACGCTGGGAGGATGGCCTCACCACAGTTCATAATTCACTGTATGTCTAAATATTTTGAGTAACCAATGTTTTATTATAGCATAAACTAGTAACTGCTCTTGTGACAAGATCCTTGGCTTAAAATCCTATCAGAGCAAGTAGATAAGAAAGCCCAAAAAAATAAAACCAAGGTAATATTATTTTCTTTTTAAATGTGTATTTCTTTGGTAAGGTAAAGGTGGTTTTTTTTCATTTTCCTTTTCATGTGTTTCAAATGGAAGCAGGGACTTGGAAAGTCAGCTGGGATTTAGCTACAGCAGACCCCATATAGTTCTGGCTCCACTTAACAGCTGGCCTTAGCACTTTTATCAGTATCAGGGCACTGCATGTCTGTATCTGTGAATAGTATCTCTGAGTACTATTCATTAATAACGTGCAAATGTATTTTGACAAAATGAAAGAACCATTAAGAAGCACGTGGGATGACAATTATAAATAGGGTGAAATGAACTGCAGCTCTAATGGAAATAAATTTATTGGTGGCTGGATTTGACATCCTACAGTTTGGAGGCACAAAAGTTAGCCAGAGCTCTCAATCTTTGACATGTTCAAATAAAGAAGTTAAACAAGCAGTGTCATTTTATTTACAATCTCAAATAACTGAAGATTTATGTAATGTTCATTATAAGTTTTTAAACCTTTAAAACAACTTCATAATCTCTCAATTGGTAACCAGCCATGGAGCATTCTTCTGTGGGGGGGCAGCACTAAGAGCAGGCAAGTTCTTCCAAACCTCTCCCACTGGCAGGGGCCAAAATCCAGCATTCACCCCTGTCCAGCTCCTGCTGACTTATTGAGCAGAGTACATATTTGAAATACACCACGGGGGAAGGACTCTCTGGGAAAAATGATGCAGTCTGAGGCACAGACCAACATGTAGGTAGAAAGGATGTAGGCTACATCAGGCTGTTGTTAAAACCAAACTGTGATAAAAAGAGAAGACATACATTTATTAATCAGACACATTCAATCTGAAACAGGATGATAGATCACTCTGATTTTCAGCTCAGTTCTGATTCCATTACATCACTTTTTATTGATTTGGAAAGGTGTGGCAGGTGTTTAAGGCTGATGGAGAGCAGAGATATTAATAGAAAGGCTTGTATCTGGGCAGGCCTCTTTACATAACCCTTTAAATACCATCTGTGCTACAAAACACCCTTCCTTTACATTCTACACTCACTTCTGTTATATCACTGTGTCAAACACTTCAGTATGTCCCAAAACTTCATAAAAAACATCCTACAGAAAGAAGAGCAAATCAACAGAAAACATCCTGGCCTCTCTATTTACTACACAGAGAGAGCATGAGACTACCTGGGAAACCAGAAAAGGAAGTGTGAAACAATACACTGTGTTTAGTGATTTTCTTCAATGGTCCCTACAGCAACCAGCAACACTGCTGTGCACAAAGGCAAAGCTCTGCACTTGTTTGTGTACTTCAAATACCCTGTCACTGTTACATCACAGCATATGATGAATTTCTATTCAAGCAAGCATTATATTATTACCTGCTGTGCCAGCAATCACAGAGGTTGCACTTGCTACAAAGCTGCAAGAAGACAGGCACTGCTGGCCAAAGGCTTTCTTGCTAAGGACCCTGCCCTGTTACTTTGGCTCTGCAGCTATCAAGCTATCAAGCAGGTAGACAGGTGTTGCAGAACACTAGATTTGGCTACTCACAAGTGACAAGATTTTCCCAAGCACCAAGGGCCAGGCATCCAGAACTTGAAGAGGTACAGAACAGGGGAGGGGAGGGGAGGTGAGGTGAGACATAAATAAAAGGAATATTCAAAGAAAGTAGTGCTACTAAAAGTCATAGAACTTCCATAGACTATGTTAGCACATAGCCACTGCATTATTTTAAAAGTTCATATTCACATAATGGATTCCTACCTTAACCATAAACAAAAAGGTATGCAGGTGCTTAAGCAATACATCAAATGAATGGATTTTCATCCAAAAAGTGTCCTCTACCAGTTGGTCAAGATAGAAACACATGCCCATCACCCATTTTTTTAATCTTCCTTTGAATTTCTTTCTGTAATTTCTGGTATAAAGGAAAGAAAATATGTTAGCATAATACCTATTAAACTTCAACTGGAAAATCTATTATTCTAAGCTGAAGATTGTGAAGGCCTGGCCTATATGTTATCCATGTAATAATCTTTCAGATCAAGTGGAAGATCAAAGGAAAAAAATGGTGAGCAAAAAATAGAGATCCATGTAATTAAAATTAAAAATGGCCAGAGGCTTAAGGTTAGTATCACTCTTAATCCCAAACCTTTTCTAAACTCAGATCTTTGATCTGTTATTGTTATAGCACTGTTTGTTCTAACACACCAGAATTTCCCTTTTTTTAATTCTACATCTCTCCTCATGCAAGGCTTATAGCCACTAAAGTGAAAACATTCTCTTAACCAGTAGAAAACAGATAGGAATACAAAAAGAGAGGACACATTTAGCAGAACTGTAATCTGAGTGAGAGACTGCATTGAGCAAAGCTTCCTTAATAAAGTACAACTGAACCATGGTTTACATCAGCTTTCAAAAACAAATATACCAAGATTAAGCACTAGGCAACATCAATGAGCATTAAGAGGTTTGGGGTAGTTTGAAGGGGTTTTTTGTTATTCTTATTGCTGTTTTTCATGGCAACCTTGAAGCTCAGGGATAACAGTTTATTTTAGAATTGACTCTTGCTCAGCCTGTATTCATCTTACAAATCAGGCCAGGCTTGAACCAGAAATCAAAATCAGGAATAGCAGTGCTTAATCATATCAAATCATGCTGAGGGATTGAAAGATCAAGGTCCTGGTGTGTGTTCAAATGGTAATCACCATGCTGTGTTAAACAACAACGCAGTAGGACAGTAGCTATAACTTACATTGATTGTTATGAGCATGGACTTTACATTCAAGGATTGTACTTGAGAGGTAACACTGCTGTACTAAAACACTATTGTCACAGAGGAGGGAACACCACATGGATTCAGACGTCACAGAATATCTTATTTCAAATTTGAAGTCCATTGACCATGAAAATCACCACCACAAAAGGAATTCATCAATGCAAGTCAAACACCTACAAATCCACCCTATTTAGGTCATTAGCAGGAAGAAGGATCCAGCTGCTACAATTGTCATCTAGTTTTGTGTAATCACCATGATTACATAATGCCTAGATGGGAAATTAGAAAATTGTTGCCACCATCTAAATTTTATAGATCTTCCTTCATTGAGGGGAAGCCATCTTGCCAGCTTTGACTTACCACAAAGACCAACACAATCCAATTTACAAAGTTTTCATTTTTACCCAGTTCAGTAACATAATGCAGTATCACTGCATAAATATGGAACTTTGATTTCTAGTCATTAAGATACATAAGTAAGTTATGATCCTCTTAATTCTCTTTCAATTTATTGAGAAATGCTTCAGGACACATATATATGTTACAGATGCCTTCCAACAACAGAGAATTTTTTTCTTAATTTCTTCAATGGATTTTTTTGGTCTATCTTTATTGTCTCTACTTCAAATAGTTTCTATTTTAACATATCAAATCCTCTCTGATTTTCATCAAATATTTGAGGGTAATTTTTGATAATGTAAATAATACAATATCTTTCAAAACAAAACACAATGATCTTTGAGGAATCAAACTGGTTTTGACCCTATCAAGAAGGAGGATCACAAAAGCTTCAGAAAAAACTATTTTCCTTTAAATTGTCAATCTTTCTTTAAAAGTTTACTTTGAGCAATATTTGCAATTTTTAAAAAAGCTTTTCATAAAAAAACCCTGACACTTGGAAATAAAAACTTTCCTTTCATGAAAACCTCAGGCTTTTCCTTACCCACAATACTTCTGTAGGGTGCAAGGTAAATGAAATTAACATTTCTTTTGATTTAATGAAGTATTTGTTATCAGTAGTTTCTCTTTGTTTAAACTTTTATTTTATTGATTTTTAAACAGAAGGACTATACAATTCTTGATGCATGACAGCATGAAATCCCACGAGAGAACATTTCAAAAGGAATTCAACAATACGCACCAGTTATGTCAAAAAGAGTCATCCAGAAAGCAATGCCTGTGGGGAAAGTCCTCTACCACTGGGTAATAAAGACATCTGTCAAAACTTGTACTGTAATCAGGACTGGATGTATATGCATGCACAGAACAATAAAAGCTCATAGATCTATAGGATGAAAGAAGTAAATATCATTTAAACAACTTTCTTAGGAATAATTATTCAAAGAGGACAGCAGCACTAACAAGCTCAAGAAAAGAAATGCCATCCTACTTTGTGTAAGCCTGGCTCAGAGATGCATTTTTGTTATTCTCTCTGCAATAGAGAAGAAGGAAGGGAAAAATCTGAAAAATCCTAGCTCACCCTTTTCAATTTCTGAGCATCATTAATCTCCTTTGCCCTGCTAGGTGTTTCTTACCTATTTTCTAGCTAGAGTTGCAGTTAATATTTATACTGTGCATATGAAAGCTATAGATAACTGACCCTGGAAGGTTAGTTAACTCCAGCTTTCACTGAGTCTCTCCATGGTTACCCATGTTTAGAACACTGTTTCTCTGCTCCTGACAGTCATCTAGATAGCCTGTGTTTCTGAAGATAAAGTATATTCACCCGAGATCTTTACATCCGACGCTCCTGTGGCTTACCACCCTTGACACTGGGCTTGCTTCTGCAAAACTTTTTCCTTTTATCTGTCATAAGTACTGTGTAGGATGTTACAAGAAAAAATATGGCAAATGTCCTACTGGATACACATAATGTTCTTGAGTTTTCATGAGCGTCTGTTACTTTAGCTCTGACTTCTAAACACTCCATGCAACCATGATATTTCTTTCAGATACATTAGCATGAACTGCGTTCCTAGTACTCAAAGCTCTTCCTGTGCTTGGTTGTTTTTCTAAAGGTTTTCCTGTCTCTGAATGAACTGTTTTCCCTCACAGCCATCTCTTCTTATTTTCAAGACTTTTTGATGCATGTTCATAATTATACTTTTCTTATGCACATCTCAGAAAATAACAATGATTTGACAGGCAGCTGAAATGCTTCATGGCTCACTCAGGGTCATGTGATATATGATTAATACTGCATTTCACCCTGCCTGCATGTAAATTACTGAAGGAAGTAAATTCATTCCTAACAGAGTATTAGACACCTGGTGAGTTTTATTTTGCCTGTAACATTTTCAGGAAGTTGCAAAATATTCACATTCTTTGCTAAGTTATTAATATTCAACTCAGACTTTTCAGTATTGTTAAGTTCCTCAGTCTTCCTTATTCTGTGCTGCAAGCCAGTGGCTTTTCTAGAAGAAATACATGTTCAGTATTAATAGGGATTATGTATAATCTAAGTATAATCATTTTTTCCCAACTGATTTTCACTCCTTACTTATAAATGGTCCACTAAACTCTTAACTTTCGGCATTTATCTTCCTCACCTTCAAGGATCACTAATGCAACCAGAAGACAAATACAAGTGTATTAACTTGGATATAATCTCCAAGTCTACATCTTCACCCCAAAATTAAAGTCATTAAGAAAATTAAAGCCCTAGATTGACAAAACATTTCTAAAAATCTAATTATTGGATGTTTAACATTAAATGGATGTCCATTTTTTTTTTCCCTTGAACTTCATTTTAAATCAAATATTTTAATTATAACACCTTCCTAAGGAGAACAATTCAATTATTCTTATATTCTTTGAACTGAATATAAGGTCATGCTAAATGCCCAGTCATAAAGAAAAGAAACATCTAATTTTTTTTTCATTATAGCTTCAAAATACATAATAGCCATTAAATTAACACACATGAGACAGCCCAGCTAATGACCTTGGCTAAATTATTAAGTTCTATTCTTAGAATTTGGAGATGTAACTCCCTTATTTGGTCATCCTGAGGAATAATCTTGTTTAGAGATGCTGAGCAATGCAAGATGAATTCAGTTGTCTCTGTGTCAGCCCTTGTACTTTGCCTCGGCTTTGCCTTTCTATTTTTCTCCCTTTCTGCTCCATAAAACACATCAAGTCTTAATTCATGGGCTTCATAAATTCAAAAAGGGTTCCTTTGATCAGATGGAAAGCCTAAAGGAAACATAACATACCATTTGTACTGAACATAGGACCCTTTCTCTTCTATCACTTGTGGAAACATTTGTGGCCCTCTCTCTTTCATCATTTCTGATTAGTCAGGTGGATGCCAAGATCTGTAAGATTCAGATACAGAAAATACATCTGGCATTTTGGCAGACTTCAGAAGCATCATTCATAATCTTGCACTTGCCTCTGACTATGTCACCTGCTCAGGCTGTCCTTTCTCAGAGTTTTTAACATCCTTACATTACATCCTTAAGATCCTTAACTGCTTTTCCAAATCACTTTTTACTCTTGAAGTGTGAGTTTATACCACCTGCATTCAGGTGCTTCTTTGATATAAATCAGTGTACAAAGGCATTTGACACATACTGAATGGATGATCTCTGCCCCACATGACGGAATTTTTACTTGTCAAAGTATGTTCTCTTTTTCCCACTTTTATCCTTCCTCAATGTCTTTTCTTGGTATGATGGAATGAAAAATCATCACATACAATGTGCATGGAATTTTTTCATGAATATATCACAGAACCTTCAGATATATACATATAACTTCAAGTTATCTTGAAGTATATATGTATATATACTATAATGAAGTATATTTATCCTCTTTTCTGTAACTTTGCCTCTTAACCTACTTATGAAAAGAAGACTGTCATATTGCTAATAAATTTTAGAAGATAACTACTCACAATGCACCTTCTAATTTTACTCCACAGAAAAATGGTATTTCCAAGACCAGTATTACTTATAATCGAAGAGCTCTGCCCAGGTGAATTTATTGTGTGAAAGAAAATCATAAAGAATTCAATACGAACTATAATGCCATTGGTAATTGTTGTACAATATCTAAAATATACACCCTACCTACTGGAAGTGTTTGCATTCTCATCAGTTAGTCGAATATTCTTTCACAAGACAGAGGAGAAGCTAGCTTGAGTACTTCTTTTCTAGTCTGGAATTTGTAATTGGCCAAAATGTTTGCCAGTTGTTGACATGGGTTAATTTCTGAGCAACATTTAAAACTTCTGTAAATTTCTGTAAGAAATTTAAGTTTCAGGCTTAAAAGGCTACAGCTGATCATACTCTAACTGATCTTATCCTGTTCCTTTTGACGTTTTTCAAGGCCTGAGATAAAACAGTCTACTAAAAAAAATGGGACTTATTTGCATTCTATTATCTGCTGTTGAAGCATTGGTAAGAATTTATGAGCATCTAATATATTCAATTCATTAAGAAAATGTGAAGAATTCAGTGACCTGATCATTCGTATTTTCCCTCTCTTGTTTGTCCTATTTTCTTCCTAAAAGCATAAAAACCTTCCAATTAAAAGATGTTTTTCTTGGGGGGAAGAAAAGTTAACAGACTGTTTCACAGTATTTTCCCTATAGTTGAAAATAATATTTTTTCCATGCAGTGAACACTGCAGAAGAAATGGAACTGGTGCAAGATATTTTGAAGCTATAACTGCCCGAGGCAGTACCTTTCCGAATGATAGCACTTCTTGACATTCACCTGGCATTGAGCAAAAATTATTGCAGTCAATATCTAAACACTAAATGTTACTTTGACCTAATTTTCTATGTTGTATATAGAAAGACAAGGTGATAAAGTGATAGGTTCCATTAAAAAGGCACCCTGCATGTGTTGTTTGGGGTTGTTTTTTTCATGAATACACTCTTTTCTGGTATTGCCTATGACAAAGTCATTTTGACAGAGCTATAGGACTTTCTTTCACCTAATTTCCTTTGGCAGACCAAGGCAGTTTTTAGCATGGTGATTGATCTCTTGGTTATCTGGACATTCTCATTTTAAACTGCTGTTGAAGAGACTTGAATAATTTACACTTCCTGCCATGAACTTGGCAGCTTTTTTCAATAGCTGCTGATTTATTGCACCAAGCAGTGTGACAGTTTTCTAGTCTGTATAAATGCAACGTGCAGTTACAAAGAGTAGTACATGTAGTGGTGAATTACAAACTTCACTCTTGTCATGAAGAGCTTTTAAAGGCTTTTCTAAGCAGGCAGAAATTCTCTTAGCACTCAGATCATTCTGAATTGGTCCCTCGCCAGGCAATTAAGGAAAAAAAAAAATAAAATAAAATAAAATAAAAGGAATTTAACATTAAACTAACCTAAACAAAATGTTACCAATAACCCTGAGCAGTCAGCTGCAGTATTTTTCTTCAAGTATGATGTCAATTAATATCTGTATTCACGCATTATACCATGAGAAACCTCAAATATTTCATCTTATGTTATCCAAGAGTTTTCTTGGCAAGAGAAGTATCAGGCACACCTGCTGTTTGCCTAAAGTTTGCAGTCAACAGTCTAAAAAGCATCCAGCAGCAGAGGATGGAAAGAAGGAATAAGGGATGAGCAAATCAGCAGAGGCGGATGCAGCTGTCTTACACTCAGTTGGTAGAATGATGTCAAAGAAATGCTTGAGTGTAGGGCTTTGTTACTATTCTTTAGCTGCCTGTCTCACTCCATAACTGTCCTTGCAGCAGCTTCCTTGCACTGCTTGATGTAGTGATGTAGTGATGCTTAAGTCATACTTAAGTTTTATGAGTCTACTGCATATGTCAAAATTATGTCATAGACTGGCCCTACTCAAAAGTACCATGCAGAACTAATGTCTTTCCTTCTCCAGAGGAGAGCTATGTTTCCACAGATCAACTTTACTGATTTTCAAAGAACCAGTGCATGTTTGACTATGTACAACCAAGTGAAGCTTCACTGATTTTTTTTTTTTTTTCTCTCCTTGAAGTATTGCAGGAATAAAAAGGAAAATTGTCCAGTATCAGCGGCATTATGCTGCTTGGTTTAAACGTGTATGCTCACAAGGTATTATTGTATAGAACACATCTTTGATTTAGACTACATCATTCCTCTTTACATTTCAATTCCATTTTTTTCCATTAAAGCATATAATACAACAAGAAAAGTATAATATTATCTGTTCTTCATATGTCTACAAATACATCAGTAATTCACAGTACTTCAGATTTAAATGCTCACAAGTTACAACCCATCAAATTCAGAACACTCATGACAATGTGAAGCAATGAAGTCTAATTATCCTTACACAGTGATATCAGGAAAAGAAAAATTAACTTTGGTCTCTCAGCAAAGCTGCTTAGGCAGGTCAGCATCATCTGCCATACAGCACCACTCAGCCTCTTAAACTTGTGAGATTTCCACACTCAACAAGCTCCTTCTTCACCTTCGTTAGGCAGGCAATTCCCAAATTTTTGCTCTTCCCATAGCACCCCATGCCTCTGAGAAGAGAAAAAAAATTCTAAAGTGTGCAGCTTTTAACTCATGAGTAAAAGATGGTCTAATTTTCTCCAAGTGAGTGTTATCTTTTATAGTTCAGACTATAAAGGTTTCGGAAGCATGACATAATTTTAAAGATTTTTAAGATTAAAATTTGGTCCCAATACAAAATTTCAAATTCCTTACAGTATGTTATAAGAAAGAAAGCACTAACTTTGTAGAGAATCTCAGTCTCAAAATTCAAACAAAATTTCAGAAAGCAGAGTACAACTAGCAAAATTTTATGGATTTTCTGTGAGACTCCTCTGTAGCTGTGGGCACATTATCATGGTCCCTGGTGTTTGACAAAGAGCCTCTCCCACATGTGAAATACAGCTGCACACTTGGTGTATAACTACTGCTACACAACCAAATTAATACTTATATTTTAACTACTCTGGCTCTGCTGGTAAATACAGCAATAGTTGGAACCAGAAATTCTTTATAGTAATAGCCTCTCTAACTAATAACTCCTAAGAATTCAGAAGGTTTGAGAACTGTTTCAGTCACACCTTCTAAAACACCTCTTTTCTCATATTTCTAGAAATGCATTTTAAATCCCAAGTTTTAAACCTACTTAAAAGTGTTCTTTTCTGTATTCTGTTACTCAGCCCCTGTCTAGTCTTTTTTCTTATTTCCCCTGATCTCTCTTCGTCCTCAGTTCTCTTTAAAGATAACTCTTTTTTGCCCCCTGTGTTCTGTCTGTCATTTATATTTCTTCCTGGCCTTAATTGCTGGGTTTGTCTCCCTCATCAACTTCTTTTCTGTGCAGCTTTAAGATTTCTCCTTTTATGTTGCTCTTCAGTGTTGGCAGCTTCACACAAGTTTCAGAAATATGAAGAAACCCAACACCTGGGCCTGAATGCTCATGATCCTCACCTCTTTGCACTGCCTTGCAGACACAAAAGAAGTTATATAGCTGGCTGAAAACAAGATTCCTTTTTCAGAAATCTACAAGTACTGGATGACAGAGGTCTCCCAGAGTCTGACAGAGATGCTAAGGTGACCACAAGCTGTCACAGACAAAGATGTATCTTTCAGGTGCCATGTTTTTCAGTAGAGCTCATGGAAAACAGATTAAAATCTGAAATAAAAACATAATCATAGACAGACATAAAGCAAACCACCTATTGTACAAATTACCTGAATATGAGTAAATTTTCTTGCTAAAGATGTTGGGTTTTTTTTGAGGTTCACTGTTAAAATCTTTTTAACCTGGCTGTCCTGTCCTCACTACTGTACTAAAACAATAAAAAAGGCAACAATAAAATGTAGGGCACACTGGAGTCTTGGGTCAGCAACAGTCTAGTTATTTTCATGTACTTTGGATTTACTGTGACTTAAGGAGGGATTGGAGGGTGGTAACTCCTAAACTCCTACCAGAGATTTTATCTAAATATGAGGAATAAAGTATGTTTTAATAGTGTCCCCAAGAGTACCTCAGAGGCTCAGGCTCCAAAGGTTTGCTGATTCCACAGCTATGCTGGTTAAGGCACTTTATGTAGTCTCACTTTTTACTGAAAGTGAATCACAGACAAGTGGATCACAAAAGATCCATTCAGGATTCAGGCTTTAAAATCAGACAGAGGAATTTTGTCCAATAACACGAAAAGAAGATCTAGTGGAATACGATATACAGATAAAGTGATGATGGACTCAGAGTTTATTATTTTTACTTTTTTTTAGCACATCCACTTATCCACCTACATATACACTTTACATCAACATATAAGCAGTCTGTCTACTTCAGTGCATTTCTGATGTATCCAGGAGGAATCAGGCTTCAAATGCATGAAGAATTTCTGGTACTTTTAGTTTAGTCTTGCTATTTCCAGCATTTTAACTCTCCCTATGGAGAGCTGATTTTTTAATGTAAGAAGACTAAGACAGTCCCTACTGATTTGAATAACTACAGAGTTACAGCCTAATGGAATCTGGGAGACACTCGTGAATGGTCAACATCTCATCATAACAGGGTCTAACTTTACAATGAGGTCAGGCTACTCAGGACTTTTTCCTGTTAATTTTTAACATCTTTCAGAACAAACTGCCCAAAATCACTGGGAAACATGTTCCACTGCATAGTCACACCTACTGTGGAATTTTTCATCTTATCCTTGTCTCAGGCAACTATTGAGAGCCTGGAATTCTCTTCAATATCCTCTGCCATCTAGTATTTGTACTCACTGATAAGATAACCCCTAAGTGATCTCACTTCTCTTCTTCAGGCTAAATATCCCCAGCTCTTTCAATTTCCCCTTGTATGACAGGTGTTCCTGTACCTTCAAGCTTCACTGGACTCATTCCACCAAAGCCACAAATCTCTTGCACTGAAGAACCCAGATCTGGAAGCAGCACCCAGATGTGGTCTCACAGGTGCTGAGAGTAAGTGTCACTGCTCTTCAAACTACTGGTAACATTTGTCCAAACTCATCTCATGTTTTCAGTCTCTTTCTGACACATTGCTCATGACCAATTTGTTCATCAGGTTTTCCATGCTATTTTCTGTCACTCTTCCCTGCTTTGTATCATCTGTAAATGTGCTGAATGCCCTCTGTACCAGAATCCAGGTCATTGAGGATGTTAAACTATATTGGCCCTGATGTTGAACCCTGTTGTACACTACTAGTGACTAGCTCTCATTGGGAATTCATGCCACTGACCACAACTCTTTCAGCCCAGCAATTCAGCTATTTTTTAATTCCATTCCCTGTGAATTAACATTATGGCCTGTACTTCTCAGTCTGTCTGTGAAAGTATTATGGCAGACATAATAGGTGCTGAAAACCTTGTTGAAGTCAACATAACCAACATCCACTGCTCTCCCCTCATCAATCAAGCCACTTATTTTAGAAGTTCATCGTTTTGGTTAAACATAAATCCATGATAACTATTTCTTCTCAGTTTCTTGTCCTTGATGTGTTTTGAAATGGTTTCTAAGAGAGCTTCCAGCATTACCCTCCAAGGGATCAAGGTGAGGCTGACTGGTCTACAGTTCCATGGATCCCACTTCTGTGCCTTCTTAAAGATAGGAGTGACTCTCATGGGCACACCCTGTCAGGTCCCATGGACCTGTGCATATTTTGTTTATTTAAATATTCCCTAACCTGATCCTCCTGTTCTATGCCGAGTCTTACATGCTCCATACAGTCCTGGGATTCCTAAATGCTGCTCTTAGCAGAGTGGTTAAGTAGGCATTAATTCCTTCAGCTTTTTCTGTGTCCTTTATCATGAGATCACCTGCCCTATTCAGCAGCAGATCAACATTTTCCATAGTCTCCTTTTTTCAGATAAACTTTGGAAAACTTTTCTTGCTACCCTTCATATCTCTTGGCAGATTTATTTCCAGGTGAGTTTTGCTTTCCTAACCATGTCTCAGGATGTTCACACTGTTTGTCTATATTCTTCCCAGGATATTTTCTTGTTTTACTCCTCTTCTACACTTAATTTTTGCATCTGAGTTTTGTCACTATCTTCTTGTTTATCTTTTTGCTTCATTTTGTGTTCATTGGGTTCAACTCCTCTGAAGCTTGAAAGGTGATATTTGAAAGCCAACCAATTCTTTTAGAGGTGTCTTCTCTCCAGGTACATATATTCCATGGGTTTATTTGCAGAAGATTCAGGCTAAAGTCTGCTCACCTGAAGTTCAAGGTTATGGTTCTCCTTTGTTTACTGCTCTCTGGAACACCGCAATCTCATGGTCACTACAGCTAAGGCTTCCCCTGAACATCCACAAAGAAATTCTTCCTTATTTGTCAAAAACAGGTCCAGCAGTAAGTCACTGCTCATCAGGTTCTCAGTCACATGTTTGGAAGCTTTTCTTAAATGCGTTTCAAAACCCTTGGTGATCTGTCCTTCTGTGTTGAGCTTCTAGCAGATATTGCGGTCCTTGATGTTCTGCATGAGATGCAAGTCGTATGAATGTGAAGCTAAATCTAGTAGTCTGAAAATGCTCTTATCTACTTGCTTTCCCTGACCAGCCAGTCCATAGTAGACACACCAAAATTATTCCTGTTGATCAGCCTGCTAATCATGACTGATAAGCTCTGAGTTAATTCATCATGATTCCAAGGCGGAGCTTCATGCATTCCCACTTCTCTCATATAAAATGCAGCTCTTTCTGCCTTCCTACCCTCCTTTCCAGTCTCTAAGAAACCTGTTTCTAAAGAATCTCTTGCAGCATTTCAATTATAAGCTATCCCACCATATGCCTGTGATTCCAATGAGTTCATAGCCCTGCAACAGCACAGAAACATCTAATTTCTCCTGTTTCTTCCTCATGCTGCATTCATTAGTGTACAGGCACTCAGCTATGCCCATCTCCTAGAAACAATATGAGACCTTTCCCAAAAATTTTGTCTTGTACAACTGTCCATATGCGTACAGAATGTGGGATGACCCTCCTTCAACACTCTTTTGCTAATTACAAATGATCATATCATCCTATATCCTTTGCATGCTTAAGACAATCTATCACTTCCCCACTTGACTTTTGGTCATTCTTTTTCTCACCATCATTTCTAGCTTAAAGCTCTTTGTATGTGAGATTTCACTTTCCTAGATGTCAGGAAAACAGTCTTTTCAGGGATTTGCTTCAAAGACTACCATGAGATAAAGCCAAGGAAGCCGGTTAAAGCACACAGATCACATCCTTCAAGCTCATAAGTAATGCATCCCAGAAAAGTGGAAGTCAGGGAAAAAATTGCAGGTGACATGAGTGAATGAAAAAGGAGTTCCTGGACAAGCAAACACAAGAACAAGTAGCCTGGGATCACATTATGGAAGCTGTTAGAATCAAACCCCTTATTAAAGGACATCAAGGACAGCAAGTCCTGTCACCCTATGCCCTTGTAAATAGTCCTTTATATCTTTCTTGTAGGTTCACTTCTGGAAGGCCACAATTAGGTCCGAGAAACCTTCTCTCCAGCCTGAAGCACAACTGTCTCAGCCTTTCCTCATAGGAGAGGTGCTCCATCCCTCTGGTCATCCTGGTGGCCTCTTCTGGACTCACTCCCACATTTCCATGTCTCTCCTATGCTGGTACCCCAGAGCTGGATGCAGGGTTCCAGGTGGGGTCTCACCAGAGCAGAGCAGAGGGGCAGAATCCCCTCCCTCCCCTGCTGCCCACACTGCTTTGGATGCAGCCCAGGACACGTTTGGCTCTCTGGGCTGGGAGTGCCCATGGCTGGGTCATGTCCAGCCTCTCACCCCCCAGCACCCCCAAATCCTTCTCAGCAGGGCTGTTCTCCATCTGCTCATCCCCAGCCTGTGCTGATACTGGGGTTGCTCTGACCCAGGTGCAGCACCTTGCTCTTGGTCTTGTTAAACCTCATGAGATTGATAAAGACCTATACTCCAGCTTGTCCAGGTCCCTCTGGATGGCATCCCATCCTTCAGATGTGTCAACTGCACCACTCAGCTTAATTCCACCTGCAAATTTCCTAAGGGTGCATTCAATTTAATTGTTTATGTTACTGATGAAGATATTGAAGAGCAGGGGCATCCTCATCTCTGATGTCCATTGGGACTCTGAGCCACTGACCACAATTCTGTGGATATGAATATCCAACCAGCTTCTTATCCATCTAACAGCACAATTGAATCATTAGCTCTCCAATTTAGAGAAAATAATGTTGTGGGGAACAGTGTGAAAGGCTTAAAAAGTCCAGATAAATGTCATCTGTAACCCTTCCTTCCCTGCTGATGTAGTAATTAAATAATATATTTTAAAACTGTATGTATCATAATAACATAAGTATCAAGACTGTTTAAATTTAAAAGATCTTTTTTAATAATATAAATACTTTCATATGCTCTATCATCTTGTTTGCACAGGTGCCACACTACTAGGTATGTACACCAGTATAAAAATTTCCAATAATTTGTGGTTTTTAAACTCACACCAATAAAAACCAGAAAAAATTCCATTCAACTTAAACTGATCCGCTTATGCCCCAAAGCATAAGAATTAATCATTCTCATTTTACTCTAGAGTGGAATTGCAGATGCTTTTCTTATTAATATAATTGGGTTTTTTTCCCTTTTTTTTTTTATTCTTCACACTCTCGTTTTCTCTACTAATTGTTCTCTTCAAGGAAATCCCGACCGGTACTGCTGCAAAAGTAGACAGGGTTTTCTTAGAAACTTAGTATTGTTTTTCTTCTACTGCATCTGCCTGTTCTTGTGAAAGTAGACAAATCATTTCTCAAACATCCCATAAATATTCAAGAAACAGACTGGATCATGTATTGAGACTGGTAACTATTAAGAAAGAAAAAATTAAAATCAATGTAATTAAAGAAAATAACTGGAGATTTTTCAAATAGGATTTTTAAGATGTATTTAATCATGAGAGGTCATCAGAAATTCTCCTCTTTTAGCTAAGTACTTTAAGTTGCTGACCCAGGACCTCAATATCTGTAAAACTGTGATGGAAAATATCCTGAAGTAGAGGGAGGAAAATATCTTTAGAATAACTAAAGAAAATGTTACTACATTCTTTAATCCAATAGCACACATCAACGTTATTACACTCTCCTCTTAACACTGATTGAACTGCGCCTAAGTATCAATTCATTTTCAATTCAGATTAAAAAGAAATTATAAAATAATTTTTGCAGAAATAAAAATGAATGTGACCTTTTCCTGACTGAGCTGGAAACTAGAAAGCATGTCAGCTCCTCTTCATTATTTTCAGAAAGGAAAATCATTGTCTTTGGGAAACTAATTTAAAGAGGGCATGTCACACAAAAGAAATAGGAGTCTCTCATTTTTTAGCATACCTTCCTTTCAACAGAAATAATATAATCTTATTTTTTTATAGAAACAACAAAAAAGATGAACTTCAAAAAGCTGGAACATTGCAGATTAAAAACCATTTTCTATTACTATCATACTTAGAGTGCAGCAAGCTAAATTCATCTACTGTCTTCTACAGAAACATTTTAAGCAAACACTTGGTCTTCAAATAACTCCATAGTAAAAACCTATAGTAAAAACCACAATTCACACTCTTATTCTTATCTCAGTCATCTTATTTTTCTTAGTTCTCCACCATCTATCAAATATTTATTCTCTCTAATGCAGAAAGCATATTTTCTGTGTTGATAAACTGCAGCTCACTAAGTACTTCTTTTTTACTACAACTTCCAATTTCTAGACCAGTAATGTAACAGCAGGACTACTTAACCTCTTAGAAGTAGAAGCTGGAGGGAAAAAAAAAAAAGTTAAAATGGTTGTTTTGAAGAGAACATTTTTGAACTCTTATTCCATATCAAAGTTTTATGTAAGCCGAGTTCCCAAAAAACATCTAGGACTGATGGAAATAAACAACTCTACTATTTGTCATTGGGCTGTTACAGAAATACATTCTCAAAAAATATGATGGAAGGAGACAGTTACCTACTTGACATCAATGAGAGCTGTCTAAAACATGCTAATTAGAAGTATTTCAAGCCCAAAAAAAGGTCTACTCAGGCATTGGTGATAATAAGCATGTAGGGTTAAGAGCCCTCACCAAGGCACACTTTGTGGAAATTCACTGCTCTGATTGAAAATCTGTTTCAACAGATGTAGGGCATACCCAGATGCCAAAATAGACTCTTACCAGTGTACACCCGTCACATAGTTCTTTGAACAAAAACAATATAGTGACAATGAAAAGATTACCATCTGATTTTAAAGGCAAAAATTGCAAACCATGATATGAGTGATAAATGGAAAGAACAGATAAAGAACCTGAAGCTTATAAGGATTTAGGATGAGACATACAAATACGCTTAGTGTCTGAAGTTGCTTTTTCACAAATGACCTACAAAATTTTCACAGAGCGGCACAGATCTCACCCAACCTTTGGGGGAAAAGCAATATTAAAAAGCAAAACTTGTGAAGTTTTTAAAAAATCTAACATATATGAGGAAGCCTGTACCACTAGGCCACAATTCTTGTGCTAACAATAAAAAACAATAAAAAAAAAACAAACAGGCCCTGAGAAAATAAATAAAGACAAGGAAAATATACAAACAAACAAACAACAACAACAAAAAAATCACACTATAAATGCATATTTGAACTGAAAAACACATTTTAAGTCTCTGTCAGAGGGAAAAGAAGATGAAAGCAAATTGTAGCAGCAGATAAAGAGACCTGTGCAAGTAAGAGTGTGTTACACAATTTCTAGCAACCAATATTGCTAATTCCACCCATAGACAGACAAAGATTTTTAAGGCTAAACAGAAAACCAGATAGGGTGAATGTATATACAGGATATGAAAAGCGTCAAAGTTTAGGAGATTTCCAAAGTGGAATTCCAAGCATGCGGTGGGCCTGAAACAGATTGACAGGAGACTCAGGGTAGATTGACAGTGTGGGGTGGCAGGGTCTCATTTGGACCAAACCATCAACTTGGGCAATAACAGAACATACCATTAACAAGAAACACACTGCGACACACTACAACACCAGACCAGAAGGAGAATGCTTAAAAGGTAATATTTGTGGAAAAAAGATAAATAAGATTTGGCATTTGAAAATAAATTAATAAAAAAATTCACATTTGAAAAAAAGTATTCCTGTACCAATGAAAAGAAAAATTATCAGTTTCATCATTATCATGAGGAAACATTGCAGCTTTGTGGGACAGCTATTCAGGCCTATATGCTAATCCTACACAAGTCTGCCAAAAAGAAATTTGTGCCAAGATGTGGATACTCACTAAAAAACTAATTAAGAACTTTAGCATGGTGAATTGCATATTTGATCTCCACACCACAGAGTGTGGAAATAGTGCCAGAGAAGAATAGAACAGATATTTTTTTCATCCCTTGAACATTACTGACACAGGAAAAACAGCAGGAGTAGACAAGGGCATAGAGTGATTCTGCAGTTTCTGTTGTCCACCCATTTCAATTGTCATGTCCAGGCTGGAGTTAATGCAAATGGTACAATGAAATCATAGCTGATTAACAGCCCAAGTTTTAATTCCTGCAAGACAGTTTGTTCAATCCAGGATTCTCATTACAAAGAATGTTATCAATACAGAAAAGTATGAAAGAATTTATGCATTTTAATACAATAAATACAGAGCACTCACAAAATAAAAACACATTTAAAGTTCAATTTGAATTCTGTAGAAAACTTATATATCTTCAAATATAGAGTAGACTCTTACTTGTATTATGATTGATTGTCAAGGTTGAATCAAATCCAGTTCAGAATCTCAAAATATGTTTGTTATGGTAGAACAGATGAATGGTAAGGTACTATATGTAATCCAAGTCCTTCCAGTTGAAGAGTTAATTATTAAGGTATATTGCATATAAATACACATTAAAATAAATATATCTTTCTAAATACAAATATACATAAACTTATAATACACACACACAATATTGGCAATTTCAAGCCCAAAAAATCAATAATCTCAAGACATAGATGCACCAATAAAAGAAAACAAAGGGTAATGATATTGATACCATTGCGGTTTTGCCTTTTATTCTTTTATATGTTCTCTGTATTCTTCACACATATATTTGTAGCTCTGTAGTCTATTGTATTAGTGACTAGTTTTCCCAGCACTTTTCCATGGCTTTTCTTTCAGCAGAAAGACAAAACAAATTCCAGAGCTCCAAGCCCCGGGAGGTACACAGCTCTGTGCTACCTTGGTTCCTCCTGGGAGCCAAGGCTGAGAACAACTTTTCCAGGTACATTCTCCTGGACAAAGTACAACTAGTGCTGAAGGGGCGTCTCCAGAGAAGGGGCTTGACCTGGGGGGGAATTGCATCACCACTTGTCCTCCTAATTGGTGCTTTTTATCAATTATGCTAATTTTCTAAAACCCATAAAAATTTATTCAGCCCTGGGGGGAGGGTGAGATTTATGGACATCTTTCCATAACTGCCTCTGAAGGTGTTCAAATAAAGATCCTTTTTTACCTCCTTACTAAAACTGTCTCTAGTTTCATTTCCAGGTTTACTCTTCCCCAGGAATGCTCCAGTACTACTTAAATGTTGAGGTCCCTGCTACAGACTTATATAGTAAGACCAAATTAGTTTTTACAATCTTTATAAAATCCAAGATAACATAAAAAATAAGTAAATGGTAAAACTGAAGTCAAAAATGCATTTTCTGTGTTTTAATACAAAGATACAGACCAGGTTTGGAAGGTACTAGATTAAAGGTCTTGATCATTCAAATTGTACCCATACCTAATTTTTGGCGTGACCTTGGAGTGAAGTATGGCAGTGGAACCAGTTAGTGTCATTAATAGAAGGATACGAAATGGTTGCAGTTCTAAAATTTACTTCACCTCATTTATTCTCAAAGCCATCAGGAGATGAATTTCTTTTTTCATCACTGGATGTCGTTCTGAGTCCCTCTGGGTTGAAAGCCCAAGGCAGGCTATCTGTGTGGATGTTGGATGCTGGAAAATCTTCAAAATCACTAATGAGTCAAACAAGTGACACAAACCTTCCTTTATTCTTCATATTAAAAAATAAAAAATAAAAAATATTTCAGTGAGCAATATGTCTTGCATATGTACAAAGAAAGATATACCAAATAAGAGAAAAAACTATGAATAATAATTATCTCCTCTCCATAGTTTGTCAGTAGAGGCTGAAATTCATCACCAGTATGTTATAATTGGATCGATTCATTTTTAAATCCTACAAAAAAGTCTTTTCAGTCCCTTCAAACAAATTCCCTGCTTACAGTGCAGTTATCTTCTCTTACTTTAAATTTGTAGAGGTGCAACAATAAGATAATTCATTTAATGCTTTGTGGCAGAAGCAATGGATTGCATTCTGAATTATACCCCAGGATAATCCTTAAGCAGGAGATGGGAGAAGCCTATTAGAAAAGCACAGTAGTGGTATTACTATGCATTCTTGAAATAAATGTCCATGAAAGAAAGATGCATACAGCTTGATGTACACTGTGAGCTCAATCTATTGGGAATGCGCCCCCCCCCCCCCCAACAGTTTTACAATGTAAAATGCTAAATAAGCTATACAAAAAAGCAACCTAATAATTAAACCATTTCTATACATTTTTAGGGTTAAATTCCTCTGATGGCATACAAGTCTCTTATTATTTAAAAGTCTGTTTAGTGGTGCTGCAAAATACTTTCTTCTACAAGGTGCAATTTATTCAATTACTTTCTTATTTAGTGAGGTCTGAATGCCATTTTAGGCATTAAACCAGTTTGTCTTAAACATTTCGATATTTAAGGACCCTCTCTCCTATGCTGTGCACCATTTGTTTTCAGTATTCTTTTTGTATTGCAATGTCTTTGGTATCTCCAAGCCCTTTCTCAAGGAACATTTATGTCTAACACAGACTTTTTGAAGGAAAATGTGGATAGAGACATGATGTTGGAGCATGCTCTTGTCACTACAGCCACAATCAGACTCCCTCCTAGGCCTCAGAATCTATCAAATCTATCTCTAATGCTCCAAGAATCACAGGCTGGCACTCAGCTGTAAGCCCAAATAAAGTATTGGCATGATGTCATCATCCTCTCTGCTTAAATCATTTTTCAACTGGAAGTGTCCTATATATGTACCAGATTATTTCACCATCTGTAGTTACAACAGAAACAGTTGCATATTCTTTGCTTTAAAGCAAACTGAAAAGTGCTGGGACTCTCTACAAATTATAAAGTATCATTTAAACAAAGATTTCTTACCTTGGAACAAGTATCTTAAGTATTACTGTCATGTGTATAAATACAATTTTCAATCTTCACAATTTTAAGACATGTCTGGCATGGTTTATATTGCTAATTTAATCAAATAAAATTCACCAAACCTCATGTCTACTTAAACTGTTCTTTAATTTCATTTAGGACAGGGAAGACAGCATTCCAGAAATACTGTACTGTCTGGTTTGTTTTATATTAAGTATTTTTATTTTTTAAATATTTTGGAAATTTATTAATTAATTATAAAAATGTTTTAACAAATTTGTTTTAGCATTCTGGTTACTTTAGCATGAATAAACATTAACAGTCAACTGAAAAACACTTCAGTAAACTCACAGTGGAGTTCATTGAAAAGACTCAGCCCATGTCTTTAATCCTGCCTGAAATTGTATCAAGTACAAATTTCAGGGGAATGTTTTAATCTGAGCTCAATGCAGCTTCCAGCACAGCAATGTTTTGGTAGTTCTACAGCTAACAGAGACTGTTACTTGTCCCCATTTAAAAAAAAATACAGGAAAATATATATAGTAGCTTTCAGCTGGGACTTCTGAAAACTAGTCACAGTTCCTAAAGACATTTGCACAGGTTTTATCTTGGATTAAGGAAAGAAACTAGCATGACTGCTGCAAACCACAGGTGCTTGACTTTCATGACTAATGAGTTAATCACAGCTTACTGGTCACCCACTGTTAGAGCTTAATTTTTATCTCCAATAGCATTTTATAATTTTACAAAATCTGTAGAGATTACCTACAGATTTTAAAATTTGTTCCTTTGACTAAATTAGTTGCAATCCAGTCTAGTGCCTTCTGTGAGATGAACTTCTCTCTAAATGTTTTTTTGACAGTTGATGATTCTTCTGTTTCTAAAGGGAATTTAAAAAAAAATAAAATGTAAGATCCATTATCATCTTTAGCCTGGGCATCTGAGGTCTCAGAATTAATCAGAATTTTTGAACCCTGGAATTTAGATGTAACACACTTCTGGGTTTAGCTGTAAAGCACAATTATATTAAAATCCCTTCATTATTTTGTAGCTAGAAAGACAAGTGTGTGTCCTCTATTGCCCAGTAACATATTGATAGGAGCTGAGAAACAGGGTGAGTTTTTCTGTCTGCACTTAGACGCTTTTAAAGCAGCCCAAGTGTGGAAACTTTCTGCTGTGTTTTTTTTTTTTTTTCCTTTTTCTGACTTATGATGTAGTGTTATTCAGTCACTTTAGATAAGGTATTTTAGAAAGTGTGAGTAATACATGCTTTAGAATCCCATTACAATTACAGTGCAGAGTTCTGCAATGTCCTCATTCCTAGTAAGGACTGCCATTATAAAGAAATGGAAGTATGTATTTTCCATTAAAGACAAGATCAGGGCTCCTTTCCTTCCTACCCTGTCCCCATTTCAATACAAAAGGCTAAAACAGTGTATGGAAAAGGTAAATTATTCTTGTCACCAGTTTTGGGGGACTTCCTCTTCGCTCTTAAATTTCTTTTTAACTCTTAGGGAAAGATTAAAGCAATACTGAAAGATCCCTACAGGCTTTATCATCTAAGTGAACTTGAATTTGGGCTGAACTGGACTTCAAGAATTGACAAATTCTTAGCCAGGTCACTAATTACCACATTAATTATTTTCATTCACACAATTCCATATTAGCAAAATCAAACATTACCACCTTAAAAGTTAGCATGTGACAGTAGGATTTTTCTCACATGGCTATTCAAAAATCCATTTTAAGACACTTGAAGTAAAACTTGGCTTAGATCATTACCTAAATCAGAGGGTTAGCTGCTATTTGCATGGAAGTGTATGTAGCTCCCTAGGTCTCTGGCTTTATCTTTAAAGGTATTTCTAACACTCTAAAATATTTGCATTCTGTAAGACTGATTCTACCAGCTCTATGTATCTGAAGAAAATATCTTCCATCAGACTCTAGCCCATTTTCACAGGATCACAGAGTCACAGAATGGTTAGGGTTGGACCTCATCTAGCCCAACCCTGCTGCTAAGGCGAGCCCACCCAAAGAAGGTTGTACAGAATCACATCCTTGTGGATTTTGAACCTCTCAAGAGAAGGAAACTCCACAGCCTTTCTGAATAACCCATTCCAGTGCTCAATCATCCTCAAAGTAAAGAAGTTTCTCCTCATATTGAAATGAAACTTCTTTAATTTTAGTTTGTCCCCATTGTCACAAGCCATCCTGCCACTGGCCACCATGAAAAAGATTCTGTCCCCATCTCCTTGACATCTGCCCTGAAGATATTTGCATGCATAAATGCAAATTTTTGTGCATGCATGTACATTTTTCTTCTTACGTAAGTCTGTGAAAGGATTTTCCCATCAGGAAAAGGAATATCTTTAAATAATTAAACTATCATACTAACAGTGGGGATGAGGGGAATGAATGGCCTTATCAGGTATAAGATGTTCTGACAGTAACTAACTCCCCATTTTCCTCACTTCAGTAACAGCTTTCATTGACAACTTTGCCAAAATTCGTTGAAAAAAATATAATAAAATAGCCTGTTTTCTTTTATCTCCTGTGCCCACAGACCCTCAGTCTTTGAAACTGACAGTGATCTCACAGAAATGGACCACTTTCCTCCTCCCAAAAAGCAAAAAGAAATAGAAGTTTGTGATGGTTGGGTTCAAGAGTTAAACCATAAGAGCAGGACATTAGCTCACACTGCAACAAGCAAGAATGAAGTTTTTATGAGAAAAAAGAGATTAAAAAAAAACCATGCAAACCTAGAAGTCAAGCTGAATTTCAGATTTGGAGTCCAGATTCAAAGAAATACAAAATCCTGATATAGCTGGATAGAGTCTGATGGAAAATTCTGTTATTTTAGTCTCTTTCATACTGTCCTGAAACATACTGAATTTGGTTTTCAACACTGAAAAGCTTGAAGTGCAATTTTAGTAATTATCAAATGGAAAGGCAACAGAAGTGACTGTTTGGATATTCATTCAAAACATGTCCTTTATGTAACACACATTTGGTCCAATTCAAGCATTAGCAAAAAATAATCTGAATGTTCTGATGCAGCCTAAAAACTGATTGAGATTTTGCATATGGGTGGGTGTACAAAAATAAAATTGCATGTGTTCAGCCATAACCAGGGGAGACTGGACTCATAAAGTAATAATAAAAATAAAAAAAATTACTTATTAATTTAAATAAATAAGTAAATAAATATGAAGTTTTGTGAGGGTTTTTTGGTTTTTGGTTTTTTGTTTGGGTTCTTGTTGTTGTTGTTTATTTGGGTTTTTTTAATTAGGATTTTTTTTTAGTATGGGGATAATTGCTGCTTAAAAATTCTGACAGGGAATTCGTCAGCTCCATACATCATTATAAATGTAATAATATATAGCACAAGAAGTCCATATCCTTCTTTAAGGATATAAAGGAAATGCAAACACAGAAGTAAAATGCATGACATGGGAAAGAGTGGGAACAGTCACTTCACAGTATTTAATTTATATGGCACCAGAAAAACACAGAGCCTAATTTAGTGGGCCAGAAGTAATGCTATGGTTTTCCATTGAGCAGTTAAAAGCATTTAAAGTATTCTGTTGTGCTTCTAAGCATGTTTGTTTTCCCTACAGAAAATTTTGGAGTTTGCACATTCCTTGTACACTAGAAATAATAAAGCAAGGTGTTTTATGCATGTCAGACTAATCAGTAATACACTCCCCCTTACAAGACCGCTTTACCTGCCACGCTTTACCTAAGCTATTGAAAAAAACCCAAACTCACAGTTTACCTAAACCCATGAAGCACAATGGGGCTCTAATTCTCTCCCTCCATCTCTTCCATATTCTCTGGAAGTGGGAAAGAAGGGAATGTCCAAAGTGACTCTTCCTGAGAGAAAATAAATGGAAATATTATCCCTGACACTTGATGATAATTCTCCTATAAAATTCCCCAAATAAGTTAAATAATTTAAAACATTTAAGACAAAAATATCACATCAGTCTTTAAGGTCAGCAGTTTAAGAAGGACATTTGACAAAGCACCCAAAGTTGTGATCTTCAGTTCACACTCTCAGTACAATGGTAAGGAGTAAAATGAAGGAAAATGAAGGGAAGGGAAGGAAAATGAAGGCAAGGCAAGGCAAGGCAATGGAACAGAAGATAGTTATTTGTTTCAATGGTTTATTTTCCTTTACAAAAAAAAAAATCTTTTTCTTTCTCCTTTCTCCGTCTCTCTCTTGTTCCCTCAAAATTCTGGGAGCATATAACATTCCCCTGTTAGTGCTCTTGGACCATCTAGTCCAGCCCATCAATTCTTTCAGGAGTTGGGGTGTGAAATTATCTATGTAGGAGGAAAAATGAGAGGTGGGATAAAAAAGAGGAAAGTGCAGTAAGCAGACACCACTGCAGTCTACACTAGAACATATTTCAAACAGCTGGAGAAACAAATTCATAATCACCTTGCAAATTTTAAAACACTTACTGTTTGCAAAACCAGTAATAAAAAAAAATTTCTATCAGAGTTGTTCCAAAGCAAGAGTACATAAAATTTAGTTGTAGGGTATGAAATTACTTCTGCCTTTTACACACATAATAGGATACAGACCGTAATTGCATGACAACACATTATTTCTCAAATAGTATAAAATGTACTTCTTGACAGTATAATCTTAAATAGTCTATATTTTTCTCTGGAATTTTAATGCACCTATCATGCTGTACTGAATACTACTATATGCAATCTGGACTTGGAGCCCATTAAAGTAATTTAGACAAAAGGTACACTGTAAACGATTCTTACACAACATAAAGCTGAGTAAAATAACAAGAGTAGCACTGGAAGTGTTTTGATATATGTACAGTTTTTAGGCTCATTTTAACTGCAAGTTGCTTAACTACCTATTGAACTTAAGAAATATTTTGCTGCTTGGTGACAAGGAATACACACTAAATTAGTAGATTGTATAGAATAGAAAGTTTATCACAGATGGAGACAAATTCTGTCTTTTACTAAGATTCATTTAGCAGAGAAAATGAGAGAGGCCACCAGTGACCACCTCTGATTCCTAAATTCCCCTCAATCTTTCCTATGCTCATGTTAGACCTGCCTTTTATGTGAAATAAGAGCCTGTGGCTAACCAGATTTGCCACACTACTAATCATCTAAAACTTCAATGTGTAGCCCACGTTTATTACCTAGGCTCTAGTCAGTGAAGAAAAAGAGCGCTCTTCAGCAGACAATTTATCCAATTTTGAAATGGGGTTCTAAAAGAGATGAGATGAACTACATTCAGAAGGGTTCTAACTTATTACATGGTCTGAAGAAGGAGTTGGGTCAAATTCATCTGTTAAAAAGCCCCAGTTTCAGTCTGATTCAGGTGACACTAATACCAGGTTAAACGATCACTGGCACTTGTCTGCCTGTCATAAACCTTTATGGGGCCATCCCAACACCACCATCCACCAGTGTTTCCAACCAGGAAGCTGTCACTGGATTTATATCTCTTAGCACCTGTGAAAAACATCACTCTGCTGTTACAGCTGAATAGATAAAAATTAATTCTACAGGCATATACTGAGTGACATCAGGGCATTAGCAATGGCAGTAAAGCATTCAAATAAAGATTATACAAAAGGAGTGTATTTAAATTCTCAATGAATATGGCTCATCTGATCAAGCCCTGTCACATCCCAGTATGAAAATCCTTCATTCAGTTTTCTAACTCTGTCTCCACAGAGTACACTCATGGAGTATCACACACCTTGTACACACATACATCTTTAGCTTTGTGAAAATACAAAAGACTGTCTGCTCTCACTATCTACAGTATGAACTATCTTTCAAGTTGTGACAAAATGCTTCCTAATGTCTCATCTTTGAAGGTTATAGCTTTTCTTAAAACTTCTTTTCATTTTGATGTGTATTATGTTTTCACGCATTCTTCTCTTTGATCAGTTGAAAGATTAAAAGGGTCAGGTTGAGACCCACATATTGTCATCACTGCATTGTGTCCAGTGTAAATGGCTGAATCCTGTCTCAAATCTCTCCAAATTTGTATTCTCTGTGAAGTTTTAATTCAAGTGGGCTAGCTAACTTCTCCCCACCCCTTTTTGTCTCAATTTTTCATGTACATAACCACAGTTTTTAGCCTCCTCATTCTTTTCCTCAGCAGCCAGCTGCCATATATAGTATAAATGTATTCACAGGTGTTCCACCTGTAAATTAATGGTTTTCCTACTGGAGCATTTGCCACTGGCAACTCAAAATTTGTCCAGCAATGCCATTCTGACATCAAATCTAAGATGTCCACCACAAGTTAACCGTGGTATTACTTATCATGTATATGTTATCTACTCGTATTTGTTGCAAACTCCCAATTACAACAGCTCTCAAATATAAACTTGCAGTTTGTTCTGCAAGATCTCAACATTATAGAAGCATGTAATCATAAAATAATAGTTTTAAGATCACTTATGCAAGAAGACAGTTTTAAAATCGTTCAGCTCAAGAATGTCCACATGCTTAATTTCTCATAGGTCTTCTCTCAATACTGGCATTGCTCACAGGACTTGTGATCCTAGATACCAATAACTGATGGTATCCTTTGAAATTAAGGTTGTCTCTACCATAGAATGTAAATAATTTTTACACTTTCAGATTTATACAATCTACAGTGGGATTTGAGGAAAACAGATGCTCACAGGTGAGTTTTTTGGCACTTAACTGAGTTCTGAGCTTATTTTAAGTGCAGACTAACTGCCATCATAGATACTTTTACCAGCATATAGAAGGAAACTGTGATAGAGCCCCCAGACACTTTGATCATACTTGGAAATTCTTGTAACCTCATTATCAACTGATATTTTGTGTTAGCTATTGAGTTGCATATTACAAAAACAAACAAAAAAAAATGTTGAAAACTATTATTTGATAGAGTACATTCAACAGGGCTAGATCAGTTCTTGGTTTTGTTCATTGTATATTGAATCAAAAGAACAGAAGTAATGAATCCTTACATGCTTTTTACCTTGCTTCCATGACTCAACACCTCAAATTCAGTGAAGAGAGATTCTTTGGAAACAGGTGATAAAAAAGAGATCTTTTTTTAGTACCCTGAGCCACATCCTCTTTTTCTACATGCCATTCAGAGAAGAAGTGGTATCTTGAAACCAGCTTTCTTTGAAAATTTTCTCCTTTGGACACAAGTGAAGATGTTTTTGCTGTCTTGAACAGATTAGTCCCCTGATATTTCTGTTTGATTCCCTGACACTATCATAACATCTTGATAAAGGTGAAGACACAATCCTACTGTTGGTTTGCAGTTTTACAGTATAAAGTAAAAGTTAAACTGGGAAACATTGATATCATAGTTCTATTTATAAGATTGTTTATCACAGAAGATAATCTGTGTTACAAATATCCCCCTTACAAACATCACCCTTAATTGTGATGATACAAGATAAAGCTTTATACTGAAGATTTAAGCAACTATAAACAAGGCAGTGAAGGATCTTTTATATTTTGCAGATATCATATATATTCACATTTTCATCTTAACATGTTACCTGTTTTTTGTCTTAATTTATGTTCTTTGACTCATTGGCATATTTCCTACTTCTTTAAGTTTTTTTAACAAGTACAATACAAGATAAGCACTTGTAACAACTCCCTTTGTATTAGAGGGGAATAAGTGTATTCCTGAAAAACAGCTTATGGCTCAAATAAATAAACAAATAGATACTAATGTGATTTTAAAAAATAGGTATTAACAGGAATAAATCCAACCTATGCACTTTGAATTAGTTTAAGGCTTCTCCTTGCAGCTATAGTATATTATCATGCAATGTGCCCTTTTTACAATTAATTAATTAATTAACCTGGAGAAAAAGGGGAGCACTTGAGATTCTCACTCAATAGCTGTGCAAGAAAAATACTTTCTAATATTTCCAATATTTTCTGATGTTTCTAATGTCTTCTGTGGAAAAGAGGTGATGCCAATCACCTCTTAGGTCAAACAAGCCTCCCGTGAAAGCTTGAGGAGGGAAGTTGCCCTTACAGAGGATAAAAATTTTGCCTTAAGAAGAAAAGGATTATCCAGGCATTCAGGACTTAATTTACACAAACTGTAACAATCTGGTTTTCCCTATCCTGCTGCTTAGTTTGTGGATCCCCCTACAATCCATAAGGAGGAACAGATATTTCTGAGCAGCCAATTTCTCCCTCCACAACAGCATACACTTCTATTACTGTTGTCAGCCAGTATCTTTAGAAGTCCAAGGGAAAGAAAAGTAATGACAGCATTCAGGGGAAGAAAAACATGTTAACTCGGTTGTGGGATATATTAACTTCCTCTCAGTATGTAAGTGAAAAGAATCATGATCCATCCCATGTCATGGCCTCTCAAATTCTTGGTGCTGGAATTCTGACACATCCTGAGCACAGTGACTGACATAAAAGATTTGTCTTCTGCACTCACAAATGCACTAAAAGCACATCTTGTCATTACAGATAAAATGACATCTCTAAGCTTTATCATATTACGTGAAAAACACTTTCAGATCCACCAGGACAAGGGTCAGATTGGGTCTATTAATCTATTTAATAGATTTTTATCTAGTGCAACCACAACAAGTAGTTTACACAGAAACACGGTATAAGGGGAAAATAAATATGTATTTCTTTAATAAGATTTGTCAAGAGAAAATAAAGAGAATATGTTGATCCAATTATCAACTGGACTGAACAATTTATTTCAAAAAAGCCACTGGGTGTATAATCCTTATGTATCCAATAGTCTGATAATCTAGCTTTCCTTATTTCAATTTTGTGATCAGATTTATTTGGGAGAGAAAGGGAGATTGGCCATCTCACAGCCAACAGGAAGAGAAAGTTGCTGATTAAGTCCCCAAAATTTCCATTTCTGCAAGGGATAATATTCTAACCAGAGCAAGAAAAAAATATCAGCTAGAAAGACCTCACCTTATTTTTCTTAATGTGTTTATTCTCTATTGAAGTATATTTATTCTCTATTGAAGTATATAATACTGCAAAACAAACTAGTTTATGAGATTATTTCTTCAAAATAATGTCACAATCATTGTTACAACGTTGGGTGAGAAAGGTAAATTTCAGAATCACAGGATAGGCTGTGATTTAGATGGGGATCATCAAATTCATCTTCTGGTCCTGTAGAGCACCATTCCCAAGAGTTCCATATGCCTGAGAGCATTGTCCAAATATTTCTTAAACTCTGTCATGCTGGTGCTGTGACCACTTCCCTGGGGAGCCTCTTCTATTATCCAGTCTCCCTCTGGGGGAAGAACTTCTTCCTAACATTCAATTTAAGCATCCCCTGACACAGCTTCAGGTAATTCCCTCGGGTCCTGTCATTGGTCACCAGAGAGAAGATATCAGTGCCTGTCCCTTCTCTTCTCCTGATGAGGAAGTTATAGACTGCAATGAGGTCTGTCCTCAGTCTCCCCCAGGCTGAACAGACCAAATGACCTCAGCCCCTCCTCATACGGCTTCCCCTCAAGGCCCTTCACTGTCCTTTGGATACTTTCTAGTAGTTTAATGTCTTTCTTATGTTGTGGCACCCAAAACTGCCCCCAGCACTCGAGGTGAGGCTGCCCCAGCTCAGAGCAGAGCAGGACAATCCCCTTGCCAGGCTGGTGATGCTGTGCTCATGCATGTCCTACCCCCTAGGACAGGGCTGTCCCTCCTGGCTGCCAGGGCACTGCTGGCTCATGTTCAACTCACCATTGAGCAGGACCCTCAGGTTCCCTTGTTGTCAGTGCTCTCTAGCATCTCATTTCCCAATCTGTATATTCATCCAGGGATCCAGCAGTTTGCCTTGTTGAACTTCATATGATTGGTGCTTGCCCAGTCCTCTAATGAAGAATGAAAAGCCCATAAAATAAATTTTTAATTTAAAAACTGTTGTTTTTTTCATATATATAGATATAGATAAATACACATATAGATGTAGATGATATGGGGATAGATAGATAGATAGATAGATAGATAGATAGATAGATAGATAGATAGATAGATAGATAGATTGATTATATAGATCAGATATATATCAGGAGCATGTTACATGATATTTTTACATGTTATAAAATCCCTTTATGCAGTCAGAGAGTGAAACAGATACCTCCCAGTGTAGCTAAGTTCAATTCTGTTCCTTCCCCTTATTCAATCATTTCTAATTACAATATTAAATAATGAAAATTAATTAATTAAAATATTTCACTCTTTTCATTCCGAATTTCCATATAATCATAGCTAACACTTCCATAACCCACGTGTGTGAAAAATGTTCACATTTTCATTTTTCACTTTATCATGAGTTGAATTGGATGGAGTCACAAATGTGTTGTCCTCTACAATTTGCATGTTGAAATATGCTTGTTAAATAATAATAGATATAGCTTCCCATTAATCAAAAAGGAGTCATTGTTCCAGCCACACTGTCCATGTGCACCAATCACTATGTGAATACCTGAAGTGTCAGGGAAACATCAAAGATTCATGAAATACAACTAACCAGGCTGTTTATCTTCATTGTGTACCTGGAAATATGATTTTAGAACTTTTGTGATATAAGAAAAGGTTTCTATAGTTTTTCCAGTTTTTTCTAGTTTTTCCAGGAAACTAGAAAGAACTGATATATCTCTGGAAAAGGGAATAAGTAATTTTAAGATATATTAGCAAATACTGAAATTACACCCATAACAGCAATAGATTTCTAAAAGAAGAGGTTTTATAAGATTTATGGTATACCTGAATACAAGATCTATTCAAGGCATATTATCCCATTGTTCTCTAAAAGTCTGAAAGACTGCTTTGAGTCTTTCTACAAGTGGAGAGAATAAAAAATATATTATGAAACAAACAAAAAAAACCAAACCAAAACAAAACAAAACAACCCACCACAGCCAAAAAAACCCCACCAACAAAAAATGGACCACTTTTCTCTAGGAATTTCCTTTAGTATCCAGCACAAAACAAACCTGAAAATGTTAGCTCAGTTCAAGACAGAACTTACGCCTACCCAAAAGTATAATTTAGCTACACCAGAGCCACCAAGTAGAACAAGGCAATCTCATGTGCATACTCCAGAGTCATCATTAGTATTATTTTTCTTTTATTAAATGCTTGTCTGCAATAAAATGTCACTTTGCTGAGAGGAATGCCAGCTTTTCCTAGGATCTGGTGTTTCAAAATGCCCGCAAGCAAAATCAAGTCAAAGAAAATAGGGAATGATCTTTTGCCTTATGCCTCCAGCACAAGTGCTTGTCACAGACAGTGAGCTGGTAGGATTCCCATACACTAATTCCCTCAGAGACGGCTGCTGGATAATACACTCTTACAGGGCAGCATGTCAACAAACATTTTAACTCTTCTGGAAAAGTCATGGTGGTTGTGTGCTGCAGACAGAAAATGCCAGTCTGGATCAGCTGGGATGCACAACTTCAGACAATTTGTGTGAGGCAATTTTACACATTCCCCTAAATTTGTCCTGGTTGACAAACTTAATCTCTTTTTACAATAAGGTAACCCACACAGCTGATCAATGGAGGCCAACTGATGTAATATTTTGGACGTTGGTAAGGCTTCTGGCACCGTCTCTCTCAGAATCCTTCTGGACAAAATGTCCAGCCTACAACTGGATTAACACATCCTGGGATGGGTGAGAAGCTGGCTCATGTGTAGATCAAAAAGTGAATGGGGTGACATCAGAATGGGGACCTGTCATTGGTGGGTCCCACCCTAGGGCCAATGGTCTTCAATACCTTCAATACCTTTATAAATGACTCTGATGTCAGACTTGAGAAAAGGCTAAGTGTGTTGATGACACAAAATTGAGAGGAGCTCTTGACTCCCTCAGAGGCAGAGAATCCCTGCAGAAAGACCTAAACAAAGCAGGGGGCTGGGAAATCAGTGACTATACAAAGTTTAACAAAGACATGTGCTGGACTCTGCAGCTGGGATGGGCCAATTCTGGACATACAGGCAGACAGGCTGGGGAATGAGATGCTGGAAAGTAGTGTGTGGAAGGGACATGGGGATACAGGTCAATGGAAAGTCTACAACTTTCTTTTGAGGGGAAGTAGAGAAACAGGCACTGATTTTTATCTCTGGTGACCAGTGACAGGACCTGAGGGAATGGCATGAAACAGTGCTGGGGGCATTAGGTTGGATACCAGGGAAGGGATTTTCACCCAGAAGGTGTTTGGTTTCTGCAACAGGTTTCCCAGGGAAGTGGTCAAGGCACTAAATCTGCCAGACTTCAACAGCAGTTCAAATAATGCTCTCAGGCACATGACATGATTTTCAGATTTGTCCTGTACAAGACCAGGAGCTGAACTCAGTGATTTGTGCAGGTCCCTTAAAATTCAGGATATTCTACGATTCTATGACTTTTTATACTCCTTCAGAATTTAATGTGGGAACTTTAATGTGGGAACTTTAATGTGGGAATAAAGTTGAAGTTCCAAAACTTGCTGCTTCCTCCTCCCAGTGGGAAGTCGGCCACAAAGGTGGGGCAATACTCTCCTGCGAGAACTGTATTAAAAATGGGATATTAACTCAGATAAAAGAGATAAAGCAATTCGGTGCCTTGTCTGAGAGATCTGTGGAGTACCCAATAGAGTTTAAAGCCTCTGTTCCCTTTGTCCTCCCTTCATGAATTATGAATCCCATGGGATATATGTGCACCCAGTAACATATGAAGGGGCAACTTGTACCCTGCACCAACATCAGTGGATCTAGTTTTCTATGGGTTAATCCACAGAGACTAGTAAATATCTCTTCATATTGCAGCTTACTAAAAAACTTTTAAGATATAACCATCACCCCAAGGAAGTTATGATGTATGGAGAGCACACATACACATCTAGAGGGAAAACTGAACACTAAATTTGATATTCTTATTGAAAACAGTCTTACCGATGTTTTACCAGGATGAGTAGCAGACATAAATAATATTTTGATAACAAAATGTGGCATATATCCTTCCTTAACTAGTATTATTTTGTATATCTGAGTAGCAGTTTTACAAGCTAAAAATTTGCAGTAAAATAATTTTTGTTGCAAAATCATGACCCCTCCTAGTAAAAAATTATAAAATTCATAATAGCACTGCAGCAAGAGCTGTCAGGTCAGTTTGTTTACAGGCTCTGTGAAGCTCTTCTCAGGTCTGATTTGCAAATATCTGCAACTATATATAAATGTGTTTTAGGATTTTTTTATTCCACTATAACACACCTATACTATATTAAACACATTGAATTGATATACCTGGAACTTCCTATTAGAGGGAATGCTCCAGAAAATAAGAAAATAAGGTTTCTGTGTTCAGAGAAGGATGGTGCTCTCTTCTTACATTTTGGTTTGAATGTTTTTTACTTCTGACTACCAGAAAAGACACAAATATATTTAAAGAAAATTTTCTTCTAAGGAAGAGGCATAAACTTGAAAAATCTAAAAAAATTTCTAAAAGCCTTTACTGTAGGGAAAAAAAAATCTCTGTGTGAGTTATACTATTACAACAACAAGTATTAGGAAATCTATAGCAAGATTATTTTAATTTCCATGTTAGTTTGAGAGATATTACAGATGCTTAAAGAGGCTGCTTGGAACAGAGGCTAGACAGTGTTAAAAGAATAAAGTAGATATTTATTAAAAGCCTTCCAAGGATACACCTTGGACAGTACAAGAGCCTGGCTGTGGCTCTGCCCAAGATGGACACAACATGGACAACTGGTCATGAGTTTTCACACTTTTTTAAGTTTTTGTCTATTTACATGTTGGGGTTAATTGTCCAATTAGAGCTCCAGGTTAGGAAGTCCCATCCTCCCAGACTGCTCTCCTCAATTCACTGTTGTTTATGCTTTTTGGGCCTGAAGCTGCAACAGTGTCCTTGCTTCTGAGGCTGGAAAAGGATTGTTTGGTCTGATTACCCTGTGAGGAGAACCTGCTAACACTTCATATAAAGTTCAGAGTTACCTACTAATGCAGTACAGGATCTGGAAAATACAAAAGATAAAACTTAACTGACTGGGTTAACGTCCTTGCTGTTGCTGGCTACACTGACTACCACTGGTACACTTCCAAAATGTCTAGGGCAAGCAGAGCCTAGACACAAACACTTAACATTCCATGCATTTCCAGCAAAAACATGGGGAGACAAACTGCTTTTGGACACTCCTTTCAAACATCATCTCAGAAATATCCTAGCAATGCTGTGGTGCTGTCTCAGAGATGCAAACAAGAAGGAGATCCATCTGCTTCTAAATTTTGAGGCATGATTTACCACATCACTTTTTGTGTGCATTAAGTCTGGATTCTGGAATTTAAAACATGTGTTTCTACACAGTAACTGTGACAGCAAGAAAAATATTTTTTAAAAGGAACTTGTGAATGTCATAACACCACAATTGTTGTAATATTGTTGTAATATTGTTGTGCTATTGTACACGCTGCTGGCAGAGAGGAGGCTGGAATGGCCTCTGTCTTGGACAGCCACAGGGCCTGCTGTCAGCAACGTGCCAGCTGACGAGTTTTAGTTGCAGCAGTGCCTGGAGACCTCCCCATGGAGGCCACTGTTCATTGCCTTACTGACTTTATTTCATTTGATTACTAAGGCCCACTTTCTCTTCATTGTCTCCTGTTGTCTAGCCCACTTATACACCCTGGTGTGGGCTGCATACAGCACTTGCCTGGAAGCCTTCAAGGCCAGGTTGAATGGAAGGGCAGCCTGGTCTAGTGGAAGGTGTCCCTGCCTACGGCAGGAGGATTAGAAACAGGTGATCTTTAGGTATTTTCCAGCCCAAGCCATTCTATGACTGTGATTCTCACAGCACCCACACAGCAAAAAGCCTCTTCAATGTCAAGGGGAAGTCAAGCCAGAGGGACTCTGAGAAAAAAGGTGTGGTTCAAGTGCACCAGTAAATAAATGTAAAACACAGAAACACCTTATGAAGAGCACAGAGCTGCTCATTGCTGCTGGCCTGGCACGGTGGGACCACAGGCTTCCACAGTGGGTAGGGCCCCACACTGCAGCCTGACAGCAGTCCCTGATGGCCAGACCAGCCCACCTAGGACACCATGGCCCAGGCCAAGCTCCCCAGCATGGCCTGACCCAGGGCTGGGGGGAGCCCCGGTGCCAGTCCACCCTGTCTTATGGGCTGGACCTGTATGCCCACAGTATGTCCTGCCTGGCAAGCCCCTTGGGTGGTCAGCTGCCTGGACCCACCCCCTCCCAGTTCCAGACACAAGGATCCAAACACCAAGAAAACTGATAATAAACTTAGACTTTTTAGTCCTCTCTAGTTTTTGTACACCCATGTGTTTGGAAAGTTTTTGCCTGCTATTCATAAAATCATCATTACAGTATACATCAAGCAGCTTTTCCAAAGAGTTAAGCATTCACACTCCTGCATGATAACAATCACATATAGTTGGGAAATTAAGACACTTTTTTATTCAATTGTTCAGCTCTGTAGTCTTCCACTATATGTGTGCCAATATGGTAACTTACCCTCTCAACTTTTTTAGCCAAGTCATGCCACACAGGAAAGAGCATCTGAAATGTCCATTGAAGAGCTGGAAATTGAATACAGGCAGCAAACAACAATGATGACAAATTTGTCTTTTTGTTTATAAGTTGTAGTATACTGTTGTTTTCAAATACACATTTCAGTGCTGAATATATTAACATTTACTTAAGCAGGAGTCAGAAGTGAAAATCATTAGTACCCTCTACTGGTTTATTTTATAGCAGCATGTAATCTGTCTGTCCTTGTCCTAGTGGCTTCTGTACAACTCATCTTCTTAATAGGATCTATGGCTAATTAAGAGAGATAATTATTCCTGAATAATTTACAAAAAAAAAAAAAGGAGGTGGAATTATAAAAATAAATTAAAAGTTGGGCACAGTCTGATACGTGGATTACTCAAAGCAAAGCCCAGCTTGGAGTCTGTTGCAAAGTCATACCAATCCAGCTGGTCATACCAGGAGAAAAGCTGACCACAGTCTCTCTGCTGCTTTAGAGGAATAATGTGCCTGGACTTTTAAACTCCCTGCTATCAAGCCTTTAAAAAAACATTTAAACACTATGATCATTGTGATTTTCCCACTGACTGTCCATTAGCTTTGCTTGCTTTCTATAAAAACCAGTCTTGACCACGTAGAGATAAGGATATCGATGCAATAGATAGAAGTGTGCAGAAAGCAGAGCCCCTGAAGTCACTGCTTGTATTGTAAAAACTACCTGCCAGCCAGCCAACTCACACCAAACCTTCTGGGTGAACACATTGTCCAGCTCAATCCCTGCTTCAAGGCCCTAAATTAAAGAGTAGTGGCCTTTATTCTGTGGGCCAGGGTGCTGCATCAAGGTACAGAGAAGCACCTTTGAATCAGAATGTCACAACAGGAAATAAAGGACTGAAGAGAGCAGTGCTAAAAGCTAGAGAGGAAGATACACTGAGCATTTTGTGCTACATTTTCACAGGCTGGAGCATAAACAATCTCTGTTCTCTCCATTATTGACTACAGAGGAAAAGAGTTTTCCAACTAACTAAATTACTTCTGGATGGTTTAACATATCTGTGATGATAATCAAAAGGAAAGATTACATAACAGCCATCACTCCGTAACAAGAAATCACAACTTGTTATGATCCACTGAGCTCCTTTGAAATTTCCTGCTTGAGCCTTTTTCTAAGATGTCATTCACTCCTGGGTAGCAGCAAGCCAGATCAACAAAAGATTAAGTGATTGAGAACGAATACAGAAAAAAATTTTAACTCCTAACATCCTTCAGCCTTCACAGGTAGATAGAGTAATTTTTTCACACAAGTGTTTAGAGAAGGTACAAAGAGGAGAATGAGAATGATCCAGCTTATTTAATATCTTAGTGTGCAGTACCTGCTGACAAAGTGTAGGGTAATGTCATAGGAAATACTAATATGAAACAACATTTTTAGCTTGTTGATATCTTTCCATTTCCAAAGTAAGGCAGCAAAATTTTTAGTTTGTTAGAGAAACAGGCTTTAGGAGACAAGAAGTGCACTACAGTCCAGGCAAGAGGAGATGCCTTCTATCTTTCTAGTCTGTGCATTTTATTTTGGAAACAAACCTTAAGCCTGAGTAGATCACAGATGTATTTCTCTTTTATTGTTATGATTGTGTATTATTTATGTTAATAAATAAAAGTACCTAAAGATTCCAAAGATAGTCAGCACACATATTTCTAGATACTGGGTAAGCACATTTAACCTAAGGCAAACTGACAAGCCTTAATAATTCATGATGAGTTCATATTTTGATACAAAAATAGTATCAATATCCACTGTTTCAGAAATATCAGAGGATCCTTTTAGCAAAACTCTGAACTACACCCTAATCTTGTGCTAAACTGGTCTCTTAGTCAAGAGCTACTCTCCCTGCCTCAGATGGAATTGCATTATCTAGGTACTGGAGGGTAGACAGACATGAAGAAGGAATTCTATATCGGATGTGTGCTTGTCTATTCAGACACCCCACAATCCAATGAGAGCTGAACTGCAAAGTTTTACTTAAGTGTAAGCAGGGGAAAAGAGATCTGAATGTAACTTGAAATAAGGAATTTATTTTTTTTAATAGAGAACACATCTTTCATTAACCTGTTATGACCTAAGACTCTTTCTGAATACAATTTACATCTGCATATTTAGTTCGCTTCTGTGAGTCTGCAACTGCATTTCACAGCATTTTGAAGTCCATGAAAAAGATCAATAAAATAAATTATTTTCTGAACGTCAAGAACTATAGTGACAGCTCTGTCATCTAAAAAGCTGTGGTCACTGTTTAAGAATGCAAAGTTCTGCCTGTTTTTTACAAGTATTAAAGAAACTGTTTTCTCAGAGATTTTGCAGTAGTGACCATAGCTTCCTTTATCATCTATTATGCATGTGATTAAGTGCCTGGCTTACTGGAAAATTACAGAAGGTTAAAAAATGAGAGAAAACAGATACAAAAACATTACTGGGGACAGATTTTGAGCTTGTAGCATGAGTTACAGAAAGTAATTTTAAGGTGTGGAATACTATTCCCATTTAAAGATTAGATTTAAAGAATCCAAATTTAAAGAAATTCCAGTTTTAAATTCTTTCAACCTGCAGAGACATGTCTCATCTTCAGGAATATCTTCCAGTCATTATAACTGAAAAAATGCAATTAGAGGTATAAAATCAAAAAAGATCTTCAGCGAGGGGACTCCACCATTTGCAAGCCTTGCTATACCCACTAAACCACCTCCACATCAAGTAAAATTTCAGCATGCCAAAACAAGTGGCTATGCATGATACCACCTACAACCTAATGTCATCGATCTAACAGGCATCTTAATTCATGATGAACACTATAGGTGTTCCTCCACTGTGCTTATTTTGATATAAAGCTGTTTTTAGGGTGTGAATCTGAATTCAACCTTCTACAAAAGGCTGAGATTAACAAAACTTTTTGGAAGGAAGTTCTCCCTGCCACAATCCAGCAGGCCAGAGCATAAATCCGATCCAACTATTGGCCTGGTTTGGACAAGATCTTGTATAAATTTTCGACACCTCTGGACTGTGCCTGAATTTCACAGTAATATGGACTTCTTGTTTCTCTATTTCCCTGTTTCTCCACCTGAGGTTACTTTGCTTCACACAGCTAATGAGAATTTCCTAGGAAAATTGGTAGGAAGAGGAAAAGATAATACAGCTGTTAGAGCACTCATTAAGTTAGTCTAACCCTCAGCTCCATAAAATATGCATAGAAAATTAAATAACTTCACAGAAGGAAAAACACAAGCCTGGAATATCTAATAAAAGTGTGTTTTATTAGATCTCTTCTCCAGATCAGAAAATAAAGGCACTTTAGAATCTAGCCCATTAAATGTTCTATCCACTAGTTTAAACAAAATAACTTATGTATTTTGTTTTTTTTCTCATTACATGGGATTGACCCCAGCTTTATGATAGGGTTTACCACTGAATAGCATTAGATGTTTCCTTCTATTTTGGGCTTAACTAGCTAATTAACTGTGTAGAACAGGAATCACACTTTTATTCGCCTCCTTGGCATTCTCTGCTGATTAGGTAAGACAGCTCTTTACTTATATTGCTGGAGACTTGTCCAGGTACTGGGAATTGTGTCTAAATAACATGTGAAGACTCAATGATCTTAACATCAGTGTCATAACTCAAATTATAATTATAAAAATAACATAAAAATTGTAATTAAAATAAATTTTAATTCCTGAGCATATTCAGTTGGAAAATATTTGTAGGTCAAATATGTTTCAGCACAGTATTTAAGAAGATTATGTGAGATCAAATCAAGGAAGAGTAAATATCACAGCAGTCAAAATTTTTTGTAGTTCTGCACAAATGAAGAAGTTGCATCCCACGTTGCTAAAATAGCTGTAATTAACCTTGAATCCAAATTTTAAAAAGGTGACCATTTAATTTATATAGCTTTTCATAAGCAAAGTATTGTGCAAACCCTTTATGATGAGGTGCAAATTTGGAATCAGGCCTTTAGGCAAAGTCCTGAAGAGAGGTACATTTCAGTTTATATAAAAATGAATTTGAGGTAGAACTGAACAAATTCAATATGAGACTACCATCCAAGCTGCTTAGTTAAAACTTAGTTAAAACTGTAAAACTTGTGGATTCAGTTATACATCTTCTTGCACACCAAAGTAGGAATTTCACACTCAAAGGCTCTCCCATTTTTGTCATGATAGAAGCTAAGAATGAACTTGCCTAGAAAAACAGATTTAGAAAGTGTGCAAATCTTTTGTTGACAGGCTGTATTCTGTTTGATAAACAAATCAAAGGTTATATACACCAGTGATCCCACTTCACACACCATGTTGAGAGAACAAACCACCCTATAGTCCCAATATAAAGGATCCACACTGCATTAAAAACATTTGAGATATGTGATTATTCTGACTCAAGCCATTTTTTATGGGGGCAAAAGGCAAATTGTTTGTGAGAGAAGGACTGGGGACAATATAATTGAGAACCAATCAAGAGAATTTGTCACCTGACTGTGGGGATCGCAAACCAGATCTGAGGAGCTTAAATCCAAGGTTCAGAAGCAATGACAGAGAAGGGCACTTGGCAAGAGGAAATATTTGAGGCAGAAAATGAGAACATGAAGAAACGTGTGAACAGTTTAAATGCCTCAGTTCAAATAGGAAGCAGTGCAGCACAAGTTCAGCTGTTAAACCACTGCTTTTGCATAACATGAAGAATTCAGACAGCAGCTTACTGACACCCTGCCAGCACCAGCTGGGCATAAAAGCAGGAAGAAAATGAGTGATTGCACAACTGCAATCATACTGAAACATAAGAGGGCAGCCTCTATGGCTACCTGGCAGCAAAGTTGCACAAAGGCAGGTAAAATTCTGAAAAACTGATAATTTAGGACCTGAGCGTTCAGTAGTTGGCTAGGAGACTGAGTTAAAAATAAATAAATACAATAAAAAGTAAAATCTCACAGAACACATTTAATCTGCATTTCAGGTATTGGTGATAAGGTTTGGGAAACCAGCTAATTACCCTGTATAAAGTGCATGTTTTGACTTTGCATGTTGCAGGAGCTGGTTGCATGCACTGACTTTGGAAACAGTCCTTTCATTCCACTAGGCCCCACAGAGACATCTAGCTGCATGCGTCGGCATTCATTCCTCTCTAAGCATTACTAAATCCAGGGAATTATACTTGCATGCTCAATAAAGGGCTGAACATGTTCCATAAAGAGCATAGTGAAGATCCCAGATAGAATGAGTTCTCGTGCAGGTGGCATTACCTATATTACTTGCACAGTACAAGTGGCAGTGACAGGTAGGGTACAAAGAAATTGACTTGGTATCCAGGATAAACACCACATCTTTTTACTTGCAAATTGAAAGTGTTAGATATGGGAATCAGGAGTAAACAAGAAATTTCAGCTGTGTTTTTCAGGAGTAGATTGTTCTTTAGTTTTATTTTTTTCAATATTTTCTTATCTCATATATCTAGCCTGCCTTAAATGCACAAAATATATCTGCATAAGAAAGATCTCCAATAGGAGATCTCACTTTGCACCTGATTATTTTTTTCTCATGTCTGCAATTTTCTTATCACTTTGAGGCATTTTGGCAAGCAAAAGTGAGAACAGTAAAACTTTCTACATTCTATGTAGCATTTAAAATAGAAAGGTCTGGAGTCTTTCTCAGGCTGGTTTTCATCTTTCTCTTCTGATGTTCTGCCTCAAAGAGATGTTCTGCCTAGGTCTTATTCAGTCACATTAATTCAAAATTCATTCTCTCCCTATGGGAGATTTTCCAACCCCTGACCATGTGTTTTTGCTTTAGGTCAACAAGCAGGCTTGACAGAGTTGAGAGGTCAATGTCATCCCTGGCATATACAGTCACTGCACCAGCACATCTGCCAGTGTTGACACCAGCACTTGGATGGGCTAAACTTGTCTACAAGAACATTTTGACAAACCATCCCAAGAGCTGCCATCTTGTCAAGACAACCTTTTGCAATATTTAATAAACCAAGCCTTGGTTTCCATAATATGGAGAAAAGCTAATCAGTTAATCCTCACTCATGGAGATATTCTATACCTCCTTTCACTAAAGTGAGAAACTCAAGGCAAAAAAAAATTCCATTTATGGGGTAATGGAATGGATCACCAAACATTTTATTTTCCTTTCTCATAACATTCAATTACAGCCATAAGGCTTGCAAGGTCCATGCATGCAAACTTCATTGAACAAGGCCAAGTGTAAGATACTGCACTGGGTTGGGGCAATTCCCAGCAGAAAGGGAAGAAGGGAGGAAAGGGTGGAGAAAGGATTGAGAGCAGCCCTGTGAGAAGGATTTGGGGGTGCTGGTGGGTGAGAGGCTGGACATGACCCAGCCATGGGCACTCCCAGTCCAGAGAGCCAAACGTGTCCTGGGCTGCATCCAGAGCAGTGTGGGCAGCAGGGGAGGGAGGGGATTCTGTCCCTCTGCTCTGCTCTGGTGACACCCCACCTGGAACCCTGCATCCAGCTCTGGGGTACCAGCACAGGAGAGACATGGAACTGTGGGAGTGAGTCCAGAGGAAGGACACAAAAGAGATCAGAGAAAGCACTCCTCCCATGGAGGCCTGCTGGAAGAGAGATGAGGTTGTTCAGCCAGAAGAAAGGAAGACTCCTGGGAAAGACAGCAGCCTTTCAGTACCTAAAAGGGCTCTATAAGAGAGCTGGAGTAGGGTGTTTTATAAAGGCATGGAGCAATACAACAAAGCATAATAGCTTGAAACTGAAAGAGATTAAATTTAGATCAACTGTTAGGAAGCAATTCTTTACTGTGAGAGTGGTGAAACACTAGCACAGGTTACCCAGGAAAGCTGTCCCCTGCTCATGGCAGGAGGGTTGAACTAGATGATCTTTAAGATCCATTTCAACCCAAAATATTCTATAATTTTATAGTCAGGAATGAAAAAAGGGACTGAGTCAATCTGATATTTTATCTTCTTTTAATAAGCAGCCAGACTTCTAACTATAAAAAAAACAATACTGCTAGCAGCAGTGTGGTCAGGAGCAACAAGACTTTGTCAGGCATCCAGCACCCACCCAGTCTTTGGAAGATGATGGCAGGCCACTAACTTGGCAGCTCTGCACTCTTCTGCCCACCCTCTGGCAGCCATTTCCTCCATGACGGTGCTAAACCCAGTTGCTGTCATAATGACAAACTGGTCTTTATTCCCTTACCATGTCAGCTAACAAATCACAGAATGAAACTTTGGTAGCTGAAGTCTCCAAACCCAAAGAGTAATTATCATATTTTTCACAGAATGAGCTGTCAGAGCATTACCAACCCAGATGCTACTAGATTCCAAATTGCTTAGTGTATAATCTAAACTATATTGTTTGTGAAATACCTGCAGTACATTCTGCAGTACCTGTGTTACATATGACAGCACAACATTCGTCATGGACTGTAGAACTCCAGGTTTGCTGAGGTTTAAATTTTTGTATACATGGTAAGTTCTTTGCCAAAACAGAAACACAGTCAAATGTGGAGCTGTTTTGGAATGCTTTTGCTGTTTTTCTTGAGGAAATATAAATGGGTGTTGCAGACCAAAATACCTCTTAATGCAAGATGGATTGAGTAATCAAAGCAGTAGCACCTGGGTCCAGAACAGGCAGCTGGTCAGAGCATCTACGTGGACTTGGCAGGACAGGGTATGAATTCCTGGCCTTGGTCAAGAAGAGCAGGGTAACACCTGGGTTTCTCATATGCTACATTAGTCCTCTCTTTCAGACATCTTTTCTTCTATTTTTCTGTGGAAAAATAAATCTTGGAAGACCAAGTTTTTATTTCAGTGTAAATTGTCTATAATCCCAGATTTCAAGATTTTATGGAGTAAGAAAACTCTTTACTGTCTAGGTTTTGTAGAAGATGATATACTTTCCCTGGGGTAGTATGAAAGTGTTTCAGTCTTAGGGAAAAAAAAATGGTTTGGGATGTTTTGTAGGATCAAAATATTGTTTTATATTGGCTAGAGAACTCTCTGATTTATTGGTCTTAATTTCCTTAATTTCACACTGATTAGTCAGTCTTTTCAATGTTTCATCTCAAGGTTGGAGTTTAGACAATAATTTGTAGTTCCTTTCAAGTGGCAAGTGTCCCAAGGAGTGACAGTTGAGTTTACTGGAAATAAAATAATTTTAATTATTCAAAACAATTCCACTCAGTTTCAACCACTCCAGATTTTCAAACTGTTCCATAGACATGCTTTTATATGCAGAAAGTAAATACATTATTTGTATGTGCATAACTTTGGCTCAGAGTACAAACCCCAGGGATAGTACGTAGCTCTGAATACACAGGTTACAAAAAATAATTTAATTTCTAAGCTTTTAAGGCTGTATTAGCTCCATATTAATTTTTTCTGCACTTCTGCTTCTCCAGATGTGGAAGCATAGGAAACACTCCAGGAGGAGTTTTGATGCCACCTGTCAGTATTAAGTGCTTTGAGCTGTAGCCACAAACTCTACTCCACAGGTAAAAGTTTGAAAACCTCTGTTTGGGGGTTTCAGGCACAAGAAAAAGCGGGTTTAGACTGGACAGTGCCAAGATATTCTGCAGTATACATTTCTACTAAGGCTCAGCACAGCACAAGAAATGAAAACCAAGCAAGATAATATGTAGGGTGAACACAGTGAGATGTAAGAGATGCAACTGTCAGCTGCTTAATGAGGTTGTTCCATGTACAATGATATGAAGGAATAAAACTCTATCTGAGCAGAACAGGCAGACTGCACACCAAATGCTTGGCTGCATAATCAGCTGTCTTGGTAGTCTAGTGGCCAGAAGTCAAAACCCAAAATGAAATATGAGTAGAATATTACCAACAGATCACTAATGTTCAAGCATCAAATAATGGAAACTGAGGACTGTTTGGAAATGCAATGTACTTAAAGACAGAAGATCTCAGACTCCTTCACAAACCATGGAAGAATGGCAGGGTATATCTGCAGCTGTGCCGCAGGTATCTACAGGCCTATCTTAGTGAAGAACTGTTAAAATATTTCAGTTCTCCCAAGAACACTGGTATTTGTGCTGCATAGTGTGATAAAAGCTTCATTTCTTACATGGGGAATAGACAATTTTTTACAAATTCCAAATATACCAAGCAGATTTCTAGGAAAACATTTTCCTGATAGCAATTCATTTGCCCATTCTGAACTGTGAGATTTGAATTCAAAAGTTTTTCTGCTCTGTCCAGCAGAGAAATAGACAGACCTTTCCAACATTTTATTTAAAAAAGAACATCCCACATTCCAGCATCTAGAGCAATCATGTGTCCTTTAGGATACTCCCATTTAAGTTTGGTCATCTTTGTTGGTTTCAGCTGGGGTACAGGTAATTTTCTGCTGAGTGGGGCTGTTTTGGATTTGTGTTAAACACAGGGCTGATAACACAGAGATGTTTTTGTTATTGCTGAGCAGGGCTCACGCAGAGCCAAAGCCTTTTCTGCTTTTCACAGTGCCATGCTGGGGAGGAAGTTGAGGTGCAAAGGAGGCTGAGAGGAGACACAGCCAGGACAGGTGACCCCAGCTGACCAAGGGGATATTCTAGATCACAGGGCATCATGTGCAGGATGTGAGTGGGGGAAGAAGGAGAAAGGGGAGGACATTTGGTGTGATGGTGTTTATCTTCCCAAGTAGCCATTACATGTGATGGAGCCTTTCTTTCCTGGAGATGGCTGAACACCTCCCAACCCACAGGAAGCAGGGAATTAATTCCCTGGTTTGCTTTGGTTGTGTGCACAGCTTTTGCTTCCCGTATTTAAGTGTATTTATCTCAGCCCGTGACTTTTCTGTCATTTACCCTTCCGATTCTCTCCCCAACCTTGCTTGTGGGGGAGTGAGTGAGTGAGTGAGTGAGTGAGTGAGTGAGTGAGTGAGTGAGTGAGTGAGTGACTGACTGACTGACTGACTGACTGACTGACTGACTGACTGACTGGATGGGGCTGGGTTGCTGGCTGTGGTTAAATCATGGCAACTTCAAATTTTCTCACATACTCTCTATCATGGAGTGAGTTTCATTTAATATTTTCTTGTTAGAAGCACTTCAGTGTCTTCAGATAGTTATTTAATTGAGGTGAGAGTTGAACTTGAATGCTGCATATGAAATACTGCTGCCTCTTTTTTTGTGATTTTAATACAAGGCTACATCCAATGGACTTCCTTTCTGAAAGTGTAGTCACACCTGCTAAAGCCCCATGAAAATGCATTTTGTCAAAAATACTCATAACCAACTCACACTTTCACTAATGTGTGCCTCACAAAGGTGTCTGAGATGCACAGTGGGAGCAAGACTTGACATGGAGAGACAATACTGGAGGAAAAAGACTCCAAGATATTCAGCAAGGTATTCTGATTCCTTTAAAGCAATTCCATCTTTTCTATTTTCCACTTAAAAGATGAGGTCAAAAATATGGAGACATTTCTCCCTTCAGTACCTTGCAGACATACTTAGGTATTGCTGACTGCTTCTTCTTCAAGAGGTAAAGAAATATGGAAGGGTCCTCTGGGAATGAGTCCCTCTATTCCCTTATGAAAGATAACTATATGAAGCTTTTCACTTACAGAGAGACTTATATAAGGTATTTCACGGTGATTTTGAAAAGTCATGCTAAGAAATAACAATCCATGTGGTATTGGAGACCCACAGCCCCAGAAAAGAAGCAAAAAGGGATTCCCACAGGTTTTTTCCTGATTAGGGTCAAAACCCTAGAAATAAGTTAGTTATCTAAATCTCTTACACACACTGCTGAAGTGTAGATGATTTCCTTAGAAATAGCCCATGCTCATTCCCTCAAGTCTTCTTCAAGCTCTAAATTTAGAATCTTTTGCAACTGTAATACCATCTTTAAATAAAACTGGAAATCCCAAAAAGAAAATTTGAGGGCCAGGAGAGGGAGCTTTAGCATACGTCAAACAGCTCATGAGAGACATGAGGAACAAATGTGTGATTATGCTGGAATTTACAACAAAATATTCCCAAAATGAAAAAAGTGTTTTCGAGGAACTATAAAAAGGGTCATAAAAGGCCAGTAAAAGTTCTTCATTCTTTAGAGATGCCTGTGATTTTGTATTTTCCAATAAAACTGTGTAGACCAGTATTTTTGTCACAAAACATGCATCAAAAATTAGTGCATGGAAAATATTCTCCTATTTTTTTCCTCCTCAGGATTCAAAGTCCTGCACTTAAATTTTTTTTTTCAGTTTATTTTAAGGCTGTTTTAAGGTTGATTCTAAAAGTCTGTTTTGGCTGAAAGACATCTGTTTCCATACCCTATGGATAATTCTGACTGTAAAAAGAAAAGAGACTGAAGTGAGAGAGACATTTCATTCTTGACTGCACAAATAAGAAAATAGGGCAAATAGGACAAGAGACTTGTGTAGATGAGCAAGGAACTCCAGTCACTACTCAGGCATTAAGCAGCAAATACACAGGGGATGGACACACTCAGGCCACTTGGCACGAATATAGAGACTGTGCAAAGTGGAAATGAGACAAGGAATGTGGAATTTAATCTAGCCAAGGATGTCAAAGACAACAAGAAACACATCAAACACATCAGCAACAAAAGGAAAATGAAAGATAATGTGAGCCCATTACTAAATGGAAAGGGAACCCTGGTATCAGAGCACACAGAGAAGGCAAAGCTACTGAATGCCTTCTTTGCCTCACTGACAGGAAGGAAGGAAGTGCAGAAATGTGAAAGGAAGTGTGGAGGGAGGCGGGCAGGCAGGGAGGGAGGGAGGGAAGGGGGGGAGAGTTGTCTGAGGATTGCAAGAAAGCAAATGGCACCCCAGTCTTCAAAAATGACAAGAAGGAGCCACAGGAACTACCAGTCAGTCAGCCTCACTTCAGCCCCTAGAAAGGAGGCAGAGCACCTCATTCTGGAGGCCATCTCTGTCCACATGGGTGACAAGAAGGTGGTCAGGAGCAATCAGCATGGATTCACCAAAGGTAAGTCATGTTTGACTAACCTGATTGCCTTCTAAATGAAGCAACTACCTGGGTGGATGAGCCTGGGTGTGGAGAGCCTTGGATATTGTCTACCTTGACTTCAGTAAGGCTTTCAACACTGTCCCCCACAACATCCTCAGAGGTACACTCAGGAAGTTTTGGCTGGATGAGTGGACAGGGAAGTGGATGGCAGATCACAGAGGGTTGTAACTAGTGTCACAGGATTTAGTTAGAGGTCTGTCATTAGTGGTGTCCCCCAAGGTTCCATAGTAGGATCCATTCATTGTTTACTTATTCATCAGTGACTTGGATGAAGGGACAGAGTAACATCTCAGCAAGTTTCCTGCTGACACAAAGCTGGGAGCAGTAGCCGATATCCCAGAGGGCCGTGCAGCCCTTCAGAGGGACCTTGACAGGGAGGGAGATGGGCAGAGAAGAATTATTTGAAACTCAACAAAGGTAAAAGCAGGGTCCTGCACCTCGGGGGGAACAACCCCAGGCACCAGCAGAGGCTGGGGGTGACCTGCTGGGAAGCAGCTCTGTGGAGAAGGACCTGGGGTCCTGCTGGACAGCAACATGAGCCAGCAGTGTGTCCTGGGGGCCAAGAAGGCCAATGGTGGCCTGGGGTGCATTAGGAAGAGCATTGCCAGGAGATCAAGGGAGGTGATCCTGACCCTCTTCTCAGCCCTGGTAAAGCCCATCTGGAGTGCTGTTGTACTCCAATTCTGGCCTTCTCTGTACAAGAGAGATGTGGAGCTTCTGGAGGGGGTCCAGTGCAGGGCTACAAGGATAAATGATTAGATTAGGGAGCATGTCTCTTTTGAGGAAAGATTGAGAGAGCTGGGCCTGTTCAGCTGTGAGAAAAGACAACTGAGAGGGGACCTGATCAATGTTAGTATCTGAAGGAAGGATGCCAAGAGAATGGAAGTGCCAAGAGGACGGAGCCATGCTCTGCTCAGTGGTGCTGAGCAATAGGATGAGAGAGAGTGGGCAGAAACTGATGGACAGGAAGTTCCATCTGAAAACATGGAAGTGCGTTACTGCTTGTTACCAAGTACCAGAAAAGATTGTCCAGAGAGGGTGTGGAGTCTCCCTTACTGGAGATGTTCAAGAACCATCTGGACACAGTCCTGTGCCATGTGCTCTAGGATGACTCTGCTTGAGCATGGAGATTGGACCAGATCTGTGGTCCCTTTCAATGTGACCCATTCTGTGATTGTTGTAATCTCAACAAAACCCAGTTCCAGGATATCAGGTTGAAAGCCTTCCACAAAGGTGATATGAGACCAAACCATGAGAACCAATGGTATTTCCAAGTGAAGGGAAGTGTTCAACAACAATGTGCCTAAGGAAATTCACAATGGGGAAAAAAAAAATAGATGTGTTTTTCGTAATGATTAAAGTTAAAACACTAATTAGAAGTCTTTCAAATTTTCTTACTAATAGGGGTATTAAGAATTAAGGTTGATCTCCTGGTTTTTTTCCTTCTGATGAGAGATAAATGTTGACTGCTTTTCTCAAGGTCTTACGTAGCTGCCAGAAATGAAATTCATGGAAAGTATTCATATACACATTACAGATATGAAAGCAGGCCCTCCTAACAACTCCTTGGAGGAAGTCTCTCCAGAGACCTAAGTGATCATGATCTATCCCTTACATATATCTGGCTGACATTGTGCTCATAGATGGCAGTGGTGGGATAGATGTTGCTGGGGAAGCTGGCCAGTTACAATACAATCAGCGAGAAAAACACTTGATCTTGCAGATGTCAATTGCAAGAGAAACTAGATCAAGCCCAAAATGCAGGATTTTTCTTAATCACTTCACAAACCAGCTCCAACTGCTTTCCAAACTCATGGGCCTCCAGAAAGAGACACTAATCAAAATTACACTTTTGGCTTGAATTGTTAGAAAGACAGGATGCTCATCTTCTGGGGGAAAAAAAAAACAAACAAACCACCTCCCTCTAGATTTGTATGCGTTCTCAGAAAAATATCATCAAATTCACTCAGCAGAAGGGAATAAACCAGTTTTGTTGTTTCTCACAGCTACTGTAAAATCTTATTCCTCTAGAAACCAGACACAAAATAACCAATACAAAAAACCACTGCAGTCTGGAAAATACTGTAGGTTGATGGTTTGGTGGGACATTTATTCACAGGTGTATCATCTCTTGTTCAAGAATAAAACAGGCAGTAAAGAAGTACAGTTTGAAAAGCTTTCAAACGACTGTGTAATGCACTGGTCACTCTGGAAGACATTATGTTTGGGCCTGGAAAAATCTCAACCATCCCAATGTCATTCTTACTGTCAGTCAAATTACCACTCTCTATATGCAGACAGCAAGAGCTATTTACTCTGTTTAACTGTGTAGTTAATACCATGCAAAAAGCATCAAATCTAACTTAGAAAACAGATGGAAAATATTTATATGCTTTGTATTTATAGTTTATATTAGTGGCTGACTGTTTCATGATTTTATGATAACATACTAAAATAATAACTATGATAAACGTAGGTCTTACTGTTAGCACTACTATTAGCAGTGTCAGAGAATTTCCATTCTTTTTATTATCTTTTCAGTTAACTTGTCTCACATTATTTTGAAGATCCCGGGTTGAGCAGAAAAGCACAAAGAATAATTAAGTCTCCTAATCTTTGATGATACTCAGGATGAACAAAGCAGACCTTAATGTAGACAAAAAGAGCTATTTTGCAGCTTCTGTCATCCTAAAGATTTACAAAAATACCTCAAATATCTTGAAAATACTCCCAGAATAACTATACAGTATATTATTGAACACAATTTCTAAATTCAACACAAAAGTCTTTCTTGACTAGAGGAAAGAAAGGGATATTTTTCCCATCTAAATGAGAAAATTGCAAGAGACAAAGGGACAGGTGATTCCTAAATTTTGTCTTAAAATTCACATCACTGTGATAAAATTAATTCCTGATTTCACTGAAACCTCGGGAGGAATGAAAGTGGTGAATGTGGCAGTTTCAAAAGCTATCTTCCAATAAAAATATTTAAAAAAATAATCTTTCCTTTAACAAAAATAACACCTAAGACAAGATCAAAAGCAAAACAATTGCTACTTTTGCATTGCAACATCAGAGAATTATTTGTGGCTATAATAAAATCCAAAATGCATCAATACTGACAAATCTATGAAAAATATTTCAAGATTAATTCCATGTTGCTCTCATTTTACTACATTGCATGTATTAGAAGGAACAATATAATACTTTCATCTGGAACAGATAAAGATGTACACTGACAGGCAGGATTCCTAAAATATTCACACCTTCACTCAAGTTACATACTGTGAGAGTTTATGAGTTCAATAAAGTATTGTTTGCATGAAATTTATACTTAAGTAAAGAATTAGGTAAATAGGTGTGAACTCTGGTATTCGATTTCAAGTGTGAATGCATGCCTGAATTTTTCCAGGCACAGTAAAGAGCCAGCCCTCAAAAGCAAGCCATGAAAGGTAACAGGTAGTTTGTAGACATCAATTTCACATCTTCCAGAGTTTCACAATTACAAACTTAATCTGGATTATGGAAGGTACAGAATATCTCCTAAATTGCTCCCAGATAAATCAGTTCCATCAGCACCACTAACATCCACAAAACGAATATTAACTTAAAGCAAGTGCTTCTGAAATTTCAATTTCCACAAAAACCCTTAACTAGTTACAGGAAATCTTTGGCAGAGCAATAGTGCCAGGAAAAAAACAAAAACAAACAAACAAACAAAAAACAAACAAAAAACCAAACAACAACAAAAAAAGCCACCATAAAAACAATATAAACCATTTTCAGTCATAAATTAATTTACTTTTGATCATTTCAATACATTCAGCAAATAAATTTTAAGCAGTAATACAGGTGCAAACAACTAATATGAAGTAAGCAAACCCTTCCAGGCCTTCAAAAAATGTTGCTGACGAAGTCAGCATTTCCAAAAGAGATAAAGGGGGGTTTCCCTCCTTATCAATGTATAATTGCATCTTTACCCTACCTATGTGGAAAAAAATTCCCACTATTTGTTCTTTCAGAATTTTACCTCAGGACAGTCAGGAAGCCCAGGTCCTCAGATATGACTTGTCACAGTGGAAAAGCTATGAATATACTAATGTTTTATTAACTTTGGGTTTGTGTAATACAAGGATATCAGCCCCTAAAATGGGATGCCTTTGCCACAGAATCCAGCCCAGAAACCAGACTTCAATCAATGCAAAGGATCTTATGAATTCAGCAATTTTCTACCCTTGAGGGAGGCCAGAGAAGAAAAACTCCTCCTCTCAGGAGCTGCTATCATCTCTCACACAGGACCAAAACAAAATGTTACCCAGGAGAGAATTTGTTGCCTGGTGCTTCCCCTGCTTCCCATGCATTAGGTGGACACAGCTTCAAGAGAAGCTGTTCGTGCACACTGCAAGCTTGTGCTCATTCCTTCATCAGAACTCTGACATGACCACAGCAAAGGTGCTGAAGACCCCGTCCCTTACCTTTAATAATGAAGCAGGTTCACCTGGGCTCATGAGGCGTGCATGCCACACTCTCAACCTGCTGACACAGACTTTTTAATTAAGCTGTGCTAAAAAGATTGCACAGCTCAGTAAAATACATCCTGTCCACACACAGCCCAGATGATAGGCTCTCTTCTTTATCCTGTATTTACACTATGTGGAAATGTATTTTTGAAACTGCAATCAATACCAGTCCTTTAGAATTTAGCTCTAATAGGGAGTATTATAGAGAAAAAAAAAATCAGAAGATAATGGCATATTAAATCTTATCTCAGAAAAGCAGAATAGTGGTTTTATTAATGAGAAATATTAGAGCGGGAGGGCAGAAGGAACTACTGAAAGTTACTGCTATGATCCTACGTTCTATGCCATGGCAGAGGCCATGAACCTAAGGGCTCGCTTTAATTAAAGAACCTAAAAAAAACCCTAAATCTCAAACAAATTGAACAGAAAATACCCTGTACTGGCTACTGTGCTGTTCCATTACTTTATTGCTGTTGGTGACAGTTTTAATTTTAAATCTGAATACATCTAATTTCAACTCCCAAAACTTGGGGTTTCTTTTATATTCTCACATATTTCTTAGAAGATATCTGTCCTTTCTCAGATATCTGCAAATCACAATTCATTCTCTTTCTCTTTTGCCAGACAAATATTTCCTGCAGTCTCTCAATTTACAGGAAACTTTTTCCTTTCTTGACTGTTCACTGAATTTTCCCAGACTTGGCAACTTCTGTTTTGAATTTTGCACATTCAAAAATGATACAACATTCTGAAAAAAGTTGCTCTAGAGCTAAATACAAAAGTAGCCTGTCTTCTGGTTTTCTTTTCATGTATCTCTGATACACTCTGCAGTTTAGTTCAAATAATTAGGGAAATGCAATCAAAGTTGTTAGTAATAATATGATGCAGAATCCGAATGAAGTGTTCTTCATGGGCATTATTAAAATTATGGTTTACACTCTAGCCAATAACTTGTTCATTTTTAAGTATCACAGATTACAGTGAAAAGAAAAAAAAAACTTAATCCCAGTACTTTGAACTCCTAGTGTCTGGTTTGGTTTTGGATTTGGTTTTGCTTTTTGCGGGGGAATGGGGGTTTGAAGTTTTTTGAAGTTTTGTGGAATTACTCTTACTAAGAAAAGAATGCAGCTATTCTCAAAAGATCTTTATTATTAACATATAACTCACAACCTTTATAAGATAGTCTGGTGCACTGTAATAGTAATGAAGAAAAACCTGCTGTATTGCATGCATGTGTGCTCAGCTGCAAGTGAGAAATAAAACAATCCTTAGAAATGCAAAAGCACAGAGGAAGTATTAAACAATCTGAGATGTTGAAGAGATTGTAAATAAATAAAATGGAAAATGGTTAGTCATATCTGAAGATGTCATTGAAAATTTCCAATAATTTATTAGCTGGTAAGTTTTCTGCCTCAAGCCAAGAAAATTAAATTTTCTAAGTCTCATATTTTCATGTTGAAAACCAGGAGAACAAGAAGAAAAATATTTCTTTACCAGGTACAGCAAACAGTTTACTGCAGAGGGGAGGCAAAGGAAAGTTTTTAAATAAGATTTGATATTACTGAAATCTACTCAGAAACTGATCGGGTGCAGTCAAGCGAGTGTGAAATGATAAGACCATCTGAACCAATTATATTTCACAGAATTGACAGCCACTAACATAATTTTGAACATTGGAACCAGTTTGCTCATATAACTAATGCCTGCTGTTGAGGTCTGTATTTCAATAAAGCAAATGTGCAAATGGCATGGTTCCTGTTAGAAAAGAGTCTTCCATCAAGTTAAGTAGCTGCACAACAAAATCCAGATAGCTATCATTCAACATCATTTTCTCATCTGTTTAAATTCTTGTTGCAGTAAACAAGACAAAAAGTGTTAGAGGTTCAGAAATTACCAGGATTTCTTGTTTTTATTCCATTTGCTAGCCTTTCCAAGATAATGTCTACAAAAAACATCATTAATAATCATCATCATCATCATTAGAGTTAAAAAAACCCTGAAAAAATCCAGAAATATTATAGAAATAGAACTATACTATAATGTGGACTTCTCTGAGAACAGCATCTATAGAGGACACACTCTCTAGGCAATTTTGATAATTTATTAATTAGAAGAACTCTTATTGCCACACTGCCATTCCTGTTTTTTTAAAGAAACCCAGATGAACACCCACATAATAGTAGAGAACTACAGTTGGTGTCAAAACAGTAATAGACATTTGTCATTAATAAATTAGCAGCATTCAACATTTAATTACCATAATTCCACATATTTTATTGTTCCTGTTGGCCCAGCTCTTTGCCAAAACTGAGCATGTCATTTTTGCTAAGATACTTCCAGCAAACTCCTCATTCTTTCAGCAACCTCTCAAAACAAAATCTTTTCATGACCTCCCTGATTAGCTCCCATGTCACCATTTCAGAGAAGGTGCTGCCTTAGGGACCTGTCAGAGGAGAAAAAATAGAAACTCAACATACTAATTTAGCATTAGTAATCTTTTTTGCAGCTGCAATGATCTGGAGAGAACTAAATTACAAGGTATTGGGTATCAAAGGGTGACTAGATTTGCTATTTTCTGATGATACAAAACTCCTCCAGCCTGTAATAGCAAATTTTGCCCAGCACACCACTTTTAGAGTGTAATTTAGCGACACATTGTTTAGGCTTGATCTCTTTTGTGGTCTGTTCCATGAGATCAGACAGTTTTAACTTCAAAAAACCTGGAGTATGTGTCTCAGTTTTAAGTGCTGCTACAGTTTGAGATCATTAGCATAGATTTTTTAGACATACTCAGAAAAAAAAAATAAAAACAAATCCCAGCATCTAAAAATAAAGAAAATTTTTACCTCAGGTATCCTGGTGTCAGAAAAAATCTTTGTGATTATTATAAATTAAGCCAATTTTTAATATTAGAAAATAGAGTTATATTATTTTAGTAAGAAAGCTTTTCTATCACTGCAGTAAAAATCTTCCCTCCTTAATGCTTATGCAGGAAGAAAAGCATACTTTTCACAATTTGAGCTCCAGCTTGCTCCCTTTGTTTCTCAGAGAGCATTACCCAAAAATTTATCCAGCACAGAAAGACATCTACTCACTTAACAGTTTCCTGAAGAAAACGTTTCATTAACCTTTTAAAAGGAACAGTTCCTCCTAAGAGAGAAGGCATGTTTCAGATTAAAGGACAGAGAGAGCCCATAATCGAAAGAGTTTTCATATTAAAGATTGGTTGGCAGGCATCAATAGCATGAAAACCCAAGAAATACAAAAGTAATTAAAAACCAAAAACTCAGCCTTCTTGCTAGCATCCCAATTGTAGCCAAACTCCACTAGACAAATTGCTGGCTGCAAGCCACCTTTTATTTTCAGATAAAAGCTTGCTATGTCTAATGTACGGTTGTGCTTTTCACATATCTATTCCCTTTAAAGGTAGCAATTTTCTCAAAGCAGGGGAATATTCATGTGTAGAGGAGTCCTTTAGTAGCTGACTCCAGTCACTGTGCCCCAGATTTCCCCCTGTACTCAGGGGGTGCTGGGCCACCACTATGGGCCAGCAAAGAATTGCACTCTGTGGAATGATTTGCTCTCTATGCTGAACTTACTCCATGCTGAAGCTGACCTCAAGACATTCTCCTTCTGAACCTCTGCTTTCTAAAGGTCTCTGTTTAAATGATTCTTTCTTTTCCTCTTAACAGTTTCGTCTTTGCCAAGGCCTTGTTCTTTACTTATTTCTGAAGTTACCAGATGGCAGCATTGACTAAAGTAAGAAAAGCTAACACAAGGCCTGAATGTACACAGGACTATTTGCATACTGAACAAATGGCAAACAACATGTTTCCAAAAGTCTTACAGACATAACAATCTCAAAACTCTTCATGCAATAAATGTACACAAAATAATTTCTGTCACTAGCATTATTTCTTTTCCACAATCCTCTCAGAATTGAAAGCAGGGGTTTATTTTGCCTTTTTATTCCCCAGTCTGGCCTTTTCCAGGATAAAATATATGACTTTACAGTGCAAAACACTGAGAGTGGTTTCTGGATTTTTTTTAATTCATTTGTGAATTCATTTGAAGTGCTTCATTCACTTACATTTTTTTCATATTACAAAATAATAGATTCTGACCACTGAGCTTCATACATGTGTGAGACTCCATCTACTTGCAAGTAAGAGACCTAGTAGCACTAAAAGAGTGCAGTGAATAATGGCAGTGGGTGTATCTGGTGCATGAGCAGAGAAGTGTAGTCAGCTTGTTCTGCCATTGGTAGCCATCCTCAACACCCTGAATTTTTGAGCAGCTTTAATTGTTTGTCTCCCTTGATTAATAGTTGAAGGAGACATGAAGTTATGCTTTAGAAAATAAAGGATAGTGGATAGGCAGGAAATAATACAATTTTAAGACATCTGAATGTGAGGAAAAGTCACTTGAAATAAGTGCAATGAAGGACATCTACACTGAAGTTTCAAAGAGGTGACAACAGGCTATTTGCAGATCATTATATAAGCTTCATTTTTAACATCCTTCATCATCTGAAGTAAGTGAAAGACATTTAAAATCAAAATTAAAACTAAAAACACTGAATTGGAGAAACAAAAGAAATCCTATAAGCAAAGGTTATTACTTTAGAAACTATTTCTGTCCACTGCCCTTCCTATTTTCTTGCTAATCTGCACTGGAGACTGAGAGGAGAAATATTCAGAAGTACCCAGCCCCACTGAAATCCAATTTCTTTTTCTATTTTTAAAATTAAAGGTCTTGAGTCAAACCATGATGTATTATGCAATGAATCTGTAACAGGAAGAGCTGTATAACATTGCCAGCTAGTGGTCACTTGACTTCAGAGCACAATAATTCAATTCTAGCACAGTTTAAATATTTTTGAAATGCAATAAAACCTTTTATAGTTGTAGCTTAAGAAGATGACAAATAAATTGCAAACATATTTCAGTACCTTAGCCATCAGAACATAAAATTCTGCATGAAGGTAACATTTAGCTCATGAATATGCTATTCCTTCATTTATGTTTCTTTTTCCACTTGAAAAGTGCATGAAATTTTTAAGTTCATACCAGCACTGATTCCAATGGTGCAGGTAACATATCTTCATTAAGGTTGTTTAACTTTACTATATAATCTCTAAGCTGTATCTTCTAACACCTGGATAATAATATGCTGGGGTTTTTTTACAATTGTTGCTGCTATAGACTGCTTATTCATTAGAAGTGAGCTTTCACAAAGGCACATACATCAGCAAAACAAACATGTAATGGATACAAAAGAGACTAAGAAAATTCCAGAACCTGCATTTGTAATAACACATGCATTTATAATAATTGCACTTACAATATTAATGATGCATCTTTCTGAATTCTCTCTGCAGTCTAAGGTCTGGATTCAAGCAAGTTGTTTAATGAACATATAAAGGGGCATGAACACCAAGTAATGCATGATACACAGTACAGGAGAGAAAAGGAGGAGAGAAAGAATGGATCTTAACATAAATGTCATGTCCTGCAAAAACATATACACTTAAATGTTTCTATAGATAGCTTCACTAGCTACACTACAAAAATTAAGTCAGTTGGCATTTGTGTGTCAGTATGTAAAGGTCATAGAGCAGAATATACATTCGGGAAGCCAACATTTCCTTCAGGCTAACATAAGAAAAAATGGAAAATTTAGGGAATTATAAAAGAAATTAAAAGCAAGCGGATGATGATGATGATGTAAACAGCTGTCACCAAAGAGTTCATATTAAGTCATTGTTGGCCTTAATGTGTTAAATGTTTGTCATCATTTGCAGCCAGTTTTAAAATTGCACTTTTCACACTTGGATCAGAATTGGGAGCAATCATCCCCTTGCAAGAAATCTGTGTTAATTCATCCTGCCCTGCAGACAGATCTGTTGTGTGGATTTCATTTCTGAGCTGGCTGTGGTTATGGAGCCCACACAGTTCAGAATGAGAGCGCACCGTGCTCGTGCTGGCAGTGTTGCACCAGCAGGACCAATCTGGTTTTGCCTGTAAAGGACTGGGCAAATATATCCTAAAATCAATCTGTTTAAGGTCCTTCCAGCCTCATGGCACCATTCTGCAAAGATTTACATGCCCATTTAATTTTATTCTGACTTCAGCAGGACTAGTCATGGATAGGTACAAGCATAGCAGGCAGCTTTGCAAATGACTCTGAGAGTCGGGATAATTCCAAGGTGTGACCTGAGATACTGAGTCTGAGGGCCAAGTCTTCAGTTGTCTGGAAAATTGTGCAGCCATTAAAATTCATGTGAGGACTATCCCTAGAGGAAAAGATCTGGCAACAAAGGCAGAGACCTACCAAGGAGGCCTTACTCAGAATCCTTTAAAATTATCCACTACTTACAGTGGAAGACCTAATTTAGAAGATGTCTTTAGAAAGAGGAGAGAAGGCAGATTTCACCTTTTAATCTGAAAGAGGGGTTTAAAAAGGCAAAAGGAAATTTGTTCCCTTTAGACCAAATCCACACCAGCTACTTCAGAGCAGTTTTGAAGCCCTTCTGTTAACTGACCCTACTGAACAGTTTGCTTTCACAGGATGGTTTTCCTGTACACTGGACAAGTGCCTTCGGCATTGCAATTAGTCTCTGTTTCACAACAAAGTCCAGCGAGCCTTTAAACATTTCATCTTTAGATATCTGCAATCTACCTGTGTGGTGGAGACTTTTGGCATAGGGGATCAAGCTAGATGAAACTCAGAGCAAATCCCCTGAGCAGCAAATGTATAAAAAAACCAAAGTCCAGAACCAGCTTCCAAATACCAGTCTGTTTCTGATGTACCATATAATGAAGATATAAAAATAGGTACTGAGTAAACAAAGCTCTTTTTACATTGTAAGTCACAATTAACAGAACACAGGTCTTCAAAGACACAGGCATAATTTGTTAACAAATTATTTAATCAGCCTCGGGAGTGCCAGGTACTCTGCATCCCAGGATTCTGATGGCACAAGCAGACTCTTCCTGTCAGGCACTGAAGTTAATAACTCTAGACGGGCTGTAGTCATCCCAACAAGTGTCCAGGGATTACTTAGATTTTCCTAGCCAACATAATGCACTGCAGAGCTCATCCCGTTCAAGTTCTCAGATTCTCCTTCAATACTTCCAAAAGTCCCCACCTGCTGGGAAATGCATGTTTTCACACTACATATTCAGGCTCTTCTATCAGCGACTGGCACATATCCTCCTCCAGCCAAAGGATGCTCTGCAGCTCCAGCTTCCCCTGAGTCACAGCTGGCAGCCTTGGTAGTGCTATGATCCAGTTCTGTACATCACGGTTTTTTCCCCCATTTCCAGTGAGAGGAAGTTTATGGTTTTGCTTTCTTGCCAAAAAGGTATTGGCAGCACTTTTTCAGCTAACTTGATAGTTTCTAAGCAGCTTGTGTAGGAGCACTTTAAGGCTGACAGTCTTACAGTTCCAATGCTGTCCATGACTGCAAAAGTACATTTGTCACCTCTTGGATCATTCTATGCTGTGCCTCCACTGGGCAATTTTTACAATGTTTTATATAATCCCCTCCACAAGCTTCAACTCTCTACAGTACAAAAACTGTGACCAGCCAAAGCCTCATTAATCTCTACTTCCACTTTTCCCTCTCTGTCCCACATAAACCACTACCTGATCAGGCATTTATTCTCCTCCTTCCAGCAATTACTACCTTCAATACACAGATACATGCTTTATCTTTTTTTTAAATAATTAGAATTTCTGTTGATGTATGCTTCACTTTTGTGCAGAAAGCAGCATTTCTAAATTTTCTGTAATGCAACTGCACATCTAGATCATCTGACCAAGATAAAGGAAAGACACTAAAACCAAACTTTGTAGCATTGCCACCAATGCAAGAAATGATCCTCAGATAGACTTGCTTCTTGGTAGCACCACTTGCCTTTGTCAACACAAAGAAAAGTGCTCTCCAGTTGCTACCCACTCTACTAAAATGCCATCAGTCATGGCAAGGCTTTTGACTCACTCCTATATTTCTGAGAGTTAATGTAGCAAAATTTAATGCTAGATGTTATGGAAGAGGGAAGTGATTTCATTAAACAAAATTATCTCAAATACACTGTGCATGCAGTTGCATTCTGTGAAGTACCAAGGTATGATTTCTCTTTTTCTTTTACAGGTTGGGGATGAACAGATCAAAAGCAGCCCTGTGCGGAGGGTTTGGGGGTGCTGGTGGGTGAGAGGCTGGACATGACCCAGCCATGGGCACTCCCAGCCCAGAGAGCCAAACGTGTCCTGGGCTGCATCCAGAGCAGTGTGGGCAGCAGGGGAGGGAGGGGATTCTGTCCCTCTGCTCTGCTCTGGTGAGAGCTCACCTGGAACCCTGCATCCAGCTCTGGGGCCTCCAACAGGACAGGACAGCTCTCACAGGAAGGACATTGACGTACCTTTAGAGTAAGGCAGAGGAGGCCATCAAGCTGATCAGAAGGATGGAGCACCTCTCCTATGAGGAAAGGCCAAGAGAACTGGGATTGTTCAACATGGAGAGGAGAAGGCTCCAAGGTACTCAGTCACAGCCTTTCAGTACCTAAAGGAAGCCTTACAAGGAAGGTGGAAAGTGACAATTTGCAGGAGCATGCAGTGACAGGACAAGGGGGAATGCCTTCAAACTGAAAGACTGCAGGTTTTGATTAGACACTAGGAAGAAATTCCAGGGGAATGGTAAGCACTGTAACAGGTTGTCCACAGAAGATGTGGATGCCCCATCCTTGGAAGTGCTCAAGGCAAGGTTGGATGAAGCATTGAGCAACCTGGCCCAGTACAAGTGTCCCTGCCCTTGGTAGGCAATTTGGAATTTGATGATCTTTAATGTCCCACTCAAGTCATTCCATGATTCTAGAGTTCTATGACATCTAAGCAGTCTGGCCAGAATCACTTGGGCTTACCATGAAGGACAAACACTGCTGTCTATGCAACTCTCAAACATCTTGATTTTTTTGGATTGACTACTGCACACTGTGTCATGTGCTGAGCATAATCCTTTAATTTGGACAGTGCTGGAGCAAAATTCCCAAGACTTGTGGTTCTTTTCATTTCCTCTATGAATATTTTATGGCTCCAGATCTCTCAGTTTGACAGCAAAGTTTATTGCAAGTTTTTCCTTCTTGCTATCTGTGTTGGGTCTGTACAGCCTGGCTTTTGGGAAAGCAGGGGCCACAGAAGTGGCATCTTTGAGAAGCTGCAGGAATGTCCAACAGAGCCAGTTCCCTGTGGCTCCAAAGACAAATGTGCTGTTGGCCAAGGCTGGCACGATTACAAATGGTGCTAAAGCCTCTGTGATAACATATTTAGGAAGAAATCAAACCACAGGTGGTGTCACAGTTTTAGCTGTGAGCAGAAAGAGCAGGGTAAGAACAACTCTGGAGACAGAGGTCAGTGCAGAAGGAGAGGCAGGAGGTGCTCCAGGCACCAGAGCTGAGATTCCCCTGCAGCCCCTGGTGCAGATCCTAGCGAGGCAGCCGTGCCCCTGCAGCCCGTGGAGGTTCGTGGGGATGCAGAGATCCACCTGCAGCATGTGGAGGAGCCCAGTGCCAGCAGGTGGATGCTATAGGAAGCTGTGACCCTGAGAGAACTGTGGAGAGAGCAGCTCTGCTCCCATGCTGGAGCCATCTCTCCTTGAAGGACTGCACCCCATGGAAGAGCGACCCAGGCTGCAGCAGCTTTGGGAGGATTGCTGCCCGTGGGATGGACTCACACTGCAGCAGGTCACACAGAGCTGGTGCTCCTGAGAGGGACTGACATCAGAGAAGCTCATGGAGAGCTGTCTGCCATGGGAGAGACCTCACAGTGCAGCTGGGGAACGACTCCTCTCCCAGCCATGGATAAACCAAGGCTGAGGAATTGACCATAATCCCCATTCCCTGTCAATCTGCACCACTGGGACAGGAGGTAGAGCTTGGGAAGGATGGAAGCAGTGGGGGAAAGGTGTTTTCGAGGGCTTTTGTTACTTCTCATTATCATAATCATTATGATTGTTTTAGCAATAAATTCACTTTATATCTCTAAGTTGAACCTGTTTTGCCCTGATGGTATTTGATAAGTGATTTCTCCTGGTCCTTATCTCAATCCATGAACCCTTTGTTACATTCCTCTCCCCTGTCCAGCTGCAGAGGGGAGTAAGTGAGGAGCTTTTGTGGCTGCCTGGCATCCAGCCAGCATCAACCCATGACACTATCAAGGAATATGAATGAAAAACTATATACACCATTCTGAAGCAATTAACACATACCATACCCTTGCTTGGCTGTTTCTAAGGTTTTCACACGTTCTTCTGTTAACACTTCAGTCACACCAGTCTTAATATTTTTGGTATAAACCTCTGTACATTCTCTAAGTTAATTATCTTTGTTTCCACTTGTTTTTCAATAATTTAGCCATCTAACCTCACAGAGGCATGACTCCTACTGTGTCTCACTACTTTCAATTGCAAGTTTATTTAACACAACAGCTGACTCTGGCCAAAGGTATCCTAGTATTTGCCACATTTAATTACAAAACTGGAGTGTTTTCTACTTTCCATCACCTGTTTCAGCAAACACATTTCTACTGCACAGAGGGCGAGTATTTTTGGAAATTATTTAATTAAATTTTTTTTCAGGTTAATGAAACTCAGCTTAACCTGTACACAAACAGAAGACAACTGTTCAAGATTACTAAAATTTTTGAAAGGCTTGAACAACAGAGACTATACAAGATCGTGCATGAATAGGAGAGGATTTTTTGTCTATCCACAGGATAATGCAACTGATCTCAGATTTCACAACTGGCACTTTCAAAGAGACAACAAGGACTTTTCACTTCCTCAGTATGTCTGTCCTGGGGGGTGTCTTATTTAGCATTAGAACCACAGTTTGTCTCCAGTTGGTAAAGCTTTTTGTGGTCCTTGGAGTTTAAGAGTGATGCCAGATATAATTTTATCAGATAGTTCAGTATCTTTTTGACATAACACAGGTGTTGTATTGTCTAAAAGAACTGACAAGGTCTCAGACTAACATCCAAGAAGTGTGTATGATGTTTTACCCAAGCATTTGAAGCTCAATGCCTTTAGGCACTTTCTAACTCAAAACACCTCTCTGGGGTTTGTGGATGGATGTACTACTTCCTCAGCTAAGATTTTCTTCTATGACTAATTTCTCTTAGGAGTAAAGTGGTACTATCTTTTTACAAAGACACCTGCACCTTACAGTACTCTTGAGACCATAATGTGAAAGCTAATGCTGTGAAAACAAAAGTCAAGATTTTCTGATATTTTTTACTATTAGCAGTAAGCTTTCTAAACATCTGCAACTAGCAGTGACAGACACTTTCAGTCTCTCCTGCCAATGGGATTATCATCACAACCTTAGCCAGTAAAAAAACAGCGCAGTCAAAGTCTTAAGTGATCAGCACATTCAATGCTCTAAATAGGATCACTGTGTCAGCCTTTCCTTAGACTTTTAGGTCTTTTTTTTATGTGGGACAAGAGCCACACAAGAAAACATCAAACCAACCTTCCCTTGATAACAGGCATCTCAACACTCCAATAAAAGCATGGGTATTTTCTGCTAAACGCTGTCATGTACCAGCTGCTACAAACCTCCTCAAAAGTTGCATGGGCCGAAAAGAATTGTCACCTAAGGACAAAAATAATACTGCAGCATGAAAAAGTAAATAGAAGACATTTTGCAGCACTGTAGCTAAGAAAGTGTATCCTTCTTGGAATCAGTTGCAAGATGGACACCCGAGACTTGTGGCAGTAGGAGGCTTCCAACTTTAAAGAACAAGTTATCTGAGGGGTTAAGTTTCCCTCTGTTTCCTGTAAGTCTGTGGTACATGGGGTATCAGAGGAAAATGGGTATGTGAGATGGGGTTGAATTCTGTTCTTTGAAGGCCATTTCTCAGTTTTCAGAGATCAAGTTTGCTGTGCAGGTTTTCTTAACAGCTTTTGATTCATAGGTTAAAATTCAAAAATCTAGGTATATTTCAGATAAAACCTTCGCCAAAATCATTGATCAATGTCACGTCAAAAATATTTCTTTTCAAAGCTAGGTCTTCAAGGAAAACGCTTTTTATCAAAATGATATTAACAAAACTTTCTGCAACCAGTGCTAATCTTTCATGTAGCTTTAACCTTGCTCACCTCATGAGGTTTTTTATCAGGTTTGAAAATTCAGTTGGTTAGAAAGTCATGCTGTCCTCTTTCCTTCTCTTTCTTCAGTAATACCATGCCATCTCAAATGCACTTTTAGTACACTTAATTACCTTATTTGCACTCTGCTCTAGGTAGGTTGGCATTTCTGGTAATCATGTTAGAAATACAATAACATAAGCTGAAACTCTTAAGTTGAGTCTGTTGTCTTTGCAATTAGAGAAAGATAAACATCTTATTTTAAAAGAACATTTTAAAAGTACACATGGAATCTTTACTGTTCCATTTTTATTACTCTTTATCAAAATATGACTACATTCAACACTGAATAAAACCAAATAAATTCAATTCAAATATATTTACCATGGGCTCCTTCCACAAACTTGGAGATAAGCTCTTACTTTTGTGTATTTCGTAGTAAAGTAAAAGACCTCAACCAACTGCTTGAGGCAACTGTGCAGAACTTTTTAATATGATTGCTACATGGTGGCTTGATGTATTTTTCCCCCTAGAGATGGAAGAAATAGGGCAAATGAGTTGTTTTTACTACCTTCAGTTATTACCTGGAGTCATGAGTTGTTTTTCCTTTTGACAGACACTGTAATGTCAAGGTGGCACCAGCCCACTCTTGGCGAAGCTCTATCCTAGGAAAGTGTTTTGCTCATAATAGGCTGCCTGACAGTCTGACCTTTATCACATTTTTCTTTCCTGTCACCTTCAGGAAGGGCAGCTGTGGTGCTGTTGACGTATTTCATACACAGACAAATAATTTCAGAATTATTTGGAACACTAAAAATTAAGTTCTTCTCTTGATCTTGCAACATCTTCTGGTGTTTGTGTTTTGTACTAAAAATTTTTTAAAAATCTGAGTTTATTTTTGATTATTTGGTTCCAGGATCATTAAGAGTTTCTAGTGCTCTGTATTTCCCACAGTGCTCTCCCAAACATGCCTTCTTGTCTGAAAAATGAAAGCTAACTCGTTGCTAGGGAAAGCTTACTTCTTGAGGAAAAATGGAAAACTATTGTCCAAGAAGATTAAATCCTTAACCGTTCAGTTAAAGTCACAAATTATCAGCTCTGCAGACAGTTTTTTTCCTCTAAGGACTGCACAGAGGCCTGCAACATCTCTCTGAGGTCAAAATGCGTGCCTGACAAGGATATGCAGAATGCACTTAGCTTTAGGTGGCACAGTGTAGTTAATACCTATATTTCTCAATCTGCTTTTCCTGTTTTATTTTTCTTTCAATGCTAAAAAATATATCATGTACACCTTTTGAATGTATCTTTAAATATTGTACTTAAAACATGCTACCATTCCACTTAAATACATGTTTCACACTTTCTGGAACCACTAGCTGCACTGAATTAACACTCCCAATGCATTTAAGCATGAACCCAAAGCATAATAGGACTAGGTAGCTGGGCAAGTTTGAAGTTATGTTTCAGCTATTTATAAGCCAGCTACAGATGATGCCAATAACAAAAAAATACATTTTGTTTATTATGCAGGCATAAAGAAGCAAGACAGCAAGAAAAAGCTGCTTTTAGGCTTTATGCAACATGGAAGGATGCTTAGACCTGCATGTTTAATTTTTTCCTTCAGTGCTTAACACTGAAGTCTTAAAATTCAGTCTATTACTAGAGCAATTTTGTCATGTTTTGGCTCTCTGTCACCCTTCACTCTTTTTCAGAGGATGTTTGAATCACTGCACTGAGAAATGGCATCAAGTTAGCAAAAATGGTATCTGTATATGATAAAGCAGACACCCCCATATATGATTACATTTCTCTTGCAAAAGAGAACGCATCAGGACTTTCAAAAAAGACTGCAGTATTTTGCTGCAAAGTGTAAAATATGCTTAAAAATACTCATCAAACCTGGGAGGAGGAGAAGGGAAAAAATGGTAATTGCCTATAAAATAAAAAACTTCCTATAAAACAGATTTTCTGAACAAAACAATACAACAACTGCAAAGTTTTCAAGATCAACACTTTTCACATGTGTGGAAAAGTAATCTGTCATGAATGATGTTGACTGACTGTTATTCAACACCAGCTTTCCTTGCATCATTAAATAAGGGCCAGCTGAGCAGATTTTTGCCTACATTCAAATGAGCAGAGCTAGCAGCACAATTTTCTTTACAGCCTGCTTCTTACACAATTATATTGACACATAAGCATTAAGGTATACATCAGGCATCAGTTAAGGGACCCTTCAGACACCAGCAGTTTTCTGAAACCCATAAGCCTAAGTTCTCACTGGGGCATGCAATCAGAAGTGGCCATTTTTTCATGTCAACAGAAGAAAGGACTATAAAAAATATTGACTTCCAAACTGCTAACAAGTAATGCAGTCGATTGAACTTAAATCACACAGCTCTGTAATTCTCTGAGACTCAGCTCATGATGCAGCATTTACTTTCAAATTAAGGAAGGATTTTAAAACATTTGCTCTAAGGTGCTAGTGCTGAACGTGCAATACATAAAGGCGCTTTTATAGCAACAGAAAACAGACTGCAAGGGCAGCAGAGTGGCAATGCTAGGCCTGGGACTATACCCTGAATCATGCCCAACATCTTCCATTCTCTTACTGCAGTGTTCTTTTAGGAAACAGAGCAAGACTATTCCTTTGAGGCAATGGGAGAAGACAAACAGCACCTACCTTGCTGTAAGACTTGCTCAAGAGAAATTACCTAGGAAATAAAAAACTGATTTAATTTAGCTCTTTACACATGCTGGATTCAAGATTTTACTCTTAAATCAATCTCACCAGCAAGCTCCTGAAATGGAACCATGGGACAGCATGCCACTAAACAGAGGACTAGAAGTCATGCTCAGTTTCCTCAGACACATAAAAAATAGGCTATTCTGCTGATCCATTCATCCTGGTTTACCAGCTTGACTTTTTCAGGTTGACCAGGAAGTATCTCAGCTTAGTCAGCTGAGCTTGGAAGATCCTGTAAGTGAAAGCTTTTGGACCACAACAGAAAAGTATTACCAACATTTTTAAACAACTTTTTTAATCAAATTCTCTTCTTGTTCGGACATATGTTGATGCTAGTATATATAACAGATTGCTTAACATGGTTGTTAAAACAATCTAAGTCATAGGTTTATTCATGACACATTTTATTATGATCTTCTAGGATATTATATGCAAAATTACATTTTTTACATTGGACTTCTGGAGGGCAGACTTTGGCCTATTTAGGAGACTTATTCAGAGAGTCCCCTGGGAAGCAGCCCTTAAAAACAAAGGAGCTCAGGAAAGGTGGGTGTGCTTCAGAACAGAGATCTTGAGGGCACAGGAACAGACTGTCCCTGTGTGCCACAAGACAAGTCAACAAGGTAAATGTCCATTCTGGATAGGCAAGGAGGTTTTGTAGGAACTGTCCTGGGTTGATTATGATGTTAAATTGTATCCCCATTCATCCACCTAACCCAGACACAGGTTTTGTATTCTTAAAATTTCATCTGAGACTAAAAGTGAGTGGAAAAGAAGCACCGAGTCTGTTATCAGGGACTGTACTTGCTCCCCCCGCATCGGGAGTTTTGACTACAGCACAGACAGACAACAAGAGACAGATCGCCTTGGCTTTCCAACTAGCCGGAGCAGAGAGGTCTTCCTGGACTGTTTTCTTTCCCTTTTCTGAAACAAATCGAACCTGCTCTGGGCTGGGGACTCGGGGGAGCACCGGGTGCTTGCACCCGTGAGCTACCGGGAGCCCAGCCTGGGCAACAGCATTTTCCAGCACCAGAGGGACTGATAACAGAGCGAACACCCACAGGAAAGAGACCCTCTGAAGTTTGTCATCTCTTCTGAAGGGCGAGAGGTTTTGTAATTTGATATTTTTGTGTTAGGTAGTGCTGTGCCTGTGAAATAAGCAGGTTTTTTCCACTTCTCTCAGAGAAATCTCTTCCCAGACTGGTTGGGTGGGTGGGAGAAAGGGGCCACGTGGGTTTGCTTCCCAGGGGGAGAGCCCCACTGGAGGTTTTCTCCCAAATTTGCCCTCAACCAGGACAAATACAGGAACTTAGGAATAAAAAGAGGATGTATCATCTTTGGAAAGAGTGTCAGGTCTCTCAGGAAGTATTTAAGGGGGCTGCTAGAGCATGTAGGGGAAAAAATTAAGGAGGCCAAAGCTCAGTTTGAACTTAAAATGGTGACTTCCGTAATGGATAATAAAAAATGTTTCTACAAATATATTAATGGTAAAAGGAAGGGTAAGACCAACCTTTGTTCTTTATTAGATGCTGGAGGGAATTCAGTAACTGCAGATGGGGAGAAGGCAGAAATGCTCAATGCCTTCTTTGGCTCAGTTTTTAGTGGGAAACAACTTGCCTTCTGGACAGCTCTCCTCTTGGGTTGGTTGATGGTGTCAGGGAGCAGAATGGTCCCGTTGTTATCTGGGAGGAGGCAGTCAGAGAACTGCTGAGATGTTTGGATATTCATAAATCTATGGGCCCAGATGGGATCCATCCTAGGGTGATGAGGGAGATGGCAGATGAGCTTGTGAAGCTGCTCTCCATCATTTACCAACAGTCCTGGCTCACTGGTGAGGTTCCAGATGACTGGAAACTGGCCAATGTGACACCCAGTAAGGTAATGGAGCTGTTTATACTGAGTGTTTATACTGATGGCTCACACAGCACACACAGGATGGCCAGGGTATCAGACCCAGCCAGTGTGGGTTTAGGAAGGGTAGGTCATGTTTGGCCAACCTGATCTCCTTTTATGACCAGGTGACCCACCTGCTGGCTGCAGGAAGGGCTGTGGATGTCGTCTGTTTGGATTTCAGCAAGGCTTTGACACTGTCTCCCACAGCACACTCCTGGAACAGCTGGCAGCCCTCAGCTTGGGCAGGAGCACTCTGTGCTGGGTTAGGAGCTGGCTGGATGGCTGGGCCCAGAGAGTGGTGGTGAACAGTGCTGCATCCAACTGGGGGCTGGGCACCAGTGGTGTCCCTCAGGGGTCTGTGCTGGGGCCTGCTCTGTTCAATATTTTTATTGATGACATGGATGAGGGAACTGAGTCCTTCATTAGTAAATCTGCAGAGGGCTCTAAGCTGGGAGTGTGTGTCGATCTGTTGGAAGGGAGGAGAGCTCTGCAGAGAGACCTGGAATGGTTGGATGGATGGGCAGAGTCCAACAAGATGAAGTTTAATAAGTCCAAGTCCAAGTCCAAATGTAGGCCAGGTCCTACATTTTGGCCACAACAACCCCCTGCAATGTTACAGGCTGGGGACGCTGTGGCTGGACAGTGCCCAGGCAGAAAGGGACCTGGGGGTACTGGGGACAGCCAGCTGGACATGAGCCAGCAGTGTGCCCTGGTGGCCAAGAAGGCCAATGGCCCCTGGCCTGTACCAGGACTGGTGTGGCCAGCAGGAGCAGGGAGGTCATTCTCCCCCTGAACTCGGCACTGGTGAGCTGTGTGGTGAGGCACCTCGAGTGCTGTGTCCAGTTCTGGGCCCTCAGTTCGGGAAGGACATTGAGACGCTTGAGCGCGTCCAGAGGAGGTGACGAGGCTGGTGAGGGGCTTGGAACACAAGTCCTGTGGGGAATGGCTGAGGGAGCTGGGGTTGTTCAGCCTGGAGAAAAGGAGACTCAGGGGTGACCTCATCACTCTCTACAACTTCCTGAAGGGTGTTTGCAGTCAGGTGGGGGTTGGTCTCTTTCTCCAGGCAGTAACTGACAGAACGAGAGGACGTCATCTCAAGCTGCACCAAGGGAAATATAGGCTGGATATTAGGAAAAAGTTTTTTATGGAAGGAGTGATAAACTAATGGAATAGTCTGCCCAGGGAGGTGGTGGAGTCACCATCCCTGGATGTGTTTAAAAACAGACTGGGTGTGGCACTTGGTGCCATGGTTCAGTTGAGGTGTTAGGGCATGGGTTGGACTCGATGATCTTGAAGGTCTCTTCCAACACAGTCATTCTGTGAATTCTGTGAAATACCATAGCATCGTATTTTCAGGATAAATCTATGGCCATGGCAGAGCAAAATCTCTGACGACAGAGGAAATTTCCTAAGTATACTTTTCCAGAGCTTTGTACTGTTATTCATCACATCTTTCCCTGCTTTTACTTTGGGGGGTGCAAAAAGACTGTCTGATTTCTTCTGAAAAAAATTAAAAAAAAAAAAACAAACAAGGAAAGTAAACTGCATCAGAACAACTAAAACTTTGTTTCTCTGGATCAGAAGCACAGCTAAACACAAACAGAGACCAGCAGCTGCCCCAAAAAAGCATGTCCATTATCACCCTGAGGAAGCAAGGCTCTGTCTCAGTCTTACTGCATATTCTAACATTGCAATAAAACATGCTCTGGAGCAATGGTCCCCTCTCTGGAGTACCTCAGGCGGACAAGGAGAAAAGTATTAATTATTGTCTGCTTTTTATCTAAAATAAACATATTTTATTTACCACAGAAGAGTATTCAGAAAAAATTGCAACTTTACTAACATATAACATGTCTTGGCACTGCAATCTCATCTGGTGTTTATCCAGATGGTCGCACTTAAGGTAGGCAGTACACAGGGTATCCTTGAGGAAGACTGGGTGCCACACAAGGGTAGGAGGGAGCTGACAGTAACACCCTTGCTCATTCTTTCACTTTCAGTCCAAGTGAAACATTGAGTGACACACTGACATTTACATGTGCCCAGTTAAGCAGATCTGTGGACTATATTACCTATTTGCATCTAAACTAACCCTCACAAAATGACCCAGTCTCTCAAAAAGGTTCTGGGAAAAAAGCCTTGCAGATTGAAGGAAACACAAATGATACAAGCAATAACAGACCAGTCATAGAGGTGATACTTCTGCTCCTAGTGCAAGTCGTTCATCAGCCACTTTGCATGGTGATATCACTGACAATGTAGTCAGATTTGAGAAAAAGTTGGCCAAAAAACCTGAAAACTATCAAGGTTAGTATTAGAAATACAAATGTACAAGTGTTATTGTTAACAATGAACCTCTTTTTGAGTGTATATGGTATCTTTAGGCATTAGCTAACAATAGTATGGAGCTAAAAGGATTAACAGGGCATTAACAAACTAGCCATCCAGAACATAAAGAACAACCTTTACAAGTTTTGTCAGCAATATTTAAAGTCCTGTGATATTCAATCCAGTATTACACAAACTTCACAGAAAACATTGCTGAAGGTTTGAAGAAACAAATACTAGAGCAAGCTATTGGTTGTGGGAAATTTGAAACTACAAGTGTTCCTAAACCTGTCTCAGTTTATAGTACTTGCTAATTTTTTTTACATGATAAATTACATAAAGAGCGACTTTTTTGTCAATCCCTAATAAAAATATGTAATGGACAAGGTAGCTGCTCAACAGTAGATCATTCCTTTATTAAAAATTCTGTTTAGTGAAAAAAACTGGGTAAACATTACCACTTGATGAAGTGACTGCTTTGAACAGAATAAAAAAGGGATCTAAGGATAAGGTTACAGTAAGAGTGAAATTCATTCACTGTTCATTCATGCAAGCTAATGCAGCAAATAAACTGGAGATAAAAGCACACAAAGTCCTTTGTGTCCATTGTCATCAATGTGGTTAGCTTTATAAAAACAAGATCTTTCAATATTAGAATATTTACAATACTTTGGAAACGGATGGGGAGTTACCATGAAAGTCTTTTATACTACAGGGGTTCACAGTTTATCCCATGCCAAAATCACATTTTTCTTTCAGAAAGAAAAACAATTGTTCCACAAGTCCTGACTTTTTCTGTGATGAAAAGGACCTGCCAGTACTATGCTAAAATTTTTGAAAAATAATTTAATTTTTAACAACAATAATTTAATAATTTAAAAACATTTAATGTGTGTGTTCAAGATAAAGATGTTTTTCTAACAATGAGCAAGAAATCTTTTCTTTTTAAGATAAACTTATTGTATGGAGGGAGCATTTAGAAAACAGAAGTTTGGAAATGTTCCCATCATCATGCCATTTTGTTGCAAAAAGAAATGTAGAAGTGTCATCAATAAAACCCTCCAATACCTGTACACTTGTACAGGGAAGTAACTTTCTAACCTGTTTTAAAAAATCTTCCAGAGGAAAGTTCTTCAATACATTTGTTAAACATACAAAAATTCAAGACCTTTCAATTCATTTGCAAATCCAACTGACTGACATCAGGGAAAATGGAAGCATCCTAGTTGACTGTTAAGCTGAATGTTAATACACCTCTGCAGAAGAAGTGGGCAGGACTGAAAAACAAGCACCATGATTAGTAAGCACAATCTTCAACACTTTCCATTTGGAACAGTATCTTTGTGAGGTATCTTCTCAGTGATGACAGATATTAAAGAGATATTAAATACATATTAAAGTTTAAAATCAAGATGAATTGAACTTAGAACGAAATCTTTGAAACTGTGTACCACAGTGTTGATTGAAAATTTCTAAAAACAATGAGGCATCAGGTATTTCTGAGCATCACTTACCAATCTTCTACTGGGAACAGAAAAGTAGTTTACACTACTCACAAAAATACTTGAAATTTGTTTATCTAATCTATTGCTTATGTTTTTACATTTTTATTGTGTACTTAATTAGCAGAGTAGTACATATAGTAATTTATATACAGTAAGGGTGCATGCTTAAAGTATTTTTTTGCATCCATCTCTGGATTTCCCATCAAAGGAAACCAGCTGTTGCAGCGAGGAAGCTACAAAGATGATCTGATGACTGGAGCACCTCTCCTGTGAAGACAAGCTGAGAGAGCTGGGGTTATTTAGCCAGCAGAAAAGAATGCTCTAGGGTGAACCCTTCAATATATAAAAAAGACTTGTAGGAAAGGAGGCAGCATTTCAGCAGGGCATGTAGTGACAGGACAAAGGGTAAGAGTTTTAAAATTAAAAGGGTGAAGTTTAGGTTGGACATAGGGAAGAAAATGTCTACAATAAGGGTAGTGAGGCACTGTCACAGACTGCCCACAGAAGCTGTGGATGCCCCATTCCTGGAAGTCCTGGAAATGTTCAAGGTCGGGTTGGACAGGGTGGCTCTGAGCAATCTGTTCTAGTGAAGTGAAAGCTGTCCCTGTCTCATGATCTTTTAAAGGTCCCTTCCAACCATTCTGTGATTCTGAGATTCTACTTCAAAAATCTGATCCATTGCTGGGATAAATCTGCAGTTTAATTTATTATTAAAATTATTTCATTTTTAATATATTTTATTATTTGCAGCAATAAACTTGACAACTGCTACTTCTAACACTAACATACTGTATTTTATTCCATATATTAAGTAAAAGACATTCTAAGCTGAGATCATGAAAAACCTACCCAACCACAGTCTGGCTTGCAGCAAAAAAAGACTATCCAGCATAGAAGCCCACACTTTAAAGAAAAACAGCCAAAGACCTAAGCCTCCTCAGAAAAAGCATATTAATTCTGCAGTCATGTTCAGATCAGAAATTATTCTCAGGGATTTTTTTATACTTTCATTCTCCACTCCTCTACCCCCCACTACTCTATCTCATGGATGTCATTTCAGATACCAAAGGAATTTCTAGGCAAAGCATGCTTTTCACCACTCCTGATGACACAAACACAACACAACAGAACAGGAATTCAGGAATGTCAGGTACTGACATCCACCATGAGGATAAAGCCGCTTCTGTTCTGAAGCACCAAAGGCACAACAATGAACTTAGAAGAACACACACTTACTCACGAAATCTAGAAAGCTTAATATTTATATTTATTATGCATTAAGAAGTTTATTAACTTAAAAATCAACCTGCACAGTACAAAAGGGTTCTTATCTGTGCTCAATGTGGAACAAGTTTCAAAATACATATTTTTAAAATTTGTTCAGTCAATACACAATCCTTTTAAAAAACTGTATAACTGTCTGTACCCTCATTACATTTATAAATACATGATTTACACAGCCCCCCATCTGGAAAAAACTAAAACTCCTTACAAATATCTACATATATTGCATACATATAAAACATTCATAGGAGTATTTCATCAAAGTTGGGTTTAATAGTCCATTTACATTGCAGCAAAATACATATAAATCTCTATCTTCTTCATAAAATGTCTCTAAAAATTAGCACATTTGTTACAATTCATAACTCCTTTGAAGCATCTTTTAAGAAAAAAAAAAATGGATATATCCATGATATTCAGCAGGTAAGACAGTGATATGAAGGCTGAATATGATTAATAACTGAACACTAAGAAGCAGTTAAGGCAGTGGTGAAAGAAATTAATAGGAAAAATTAGTTTATATGGCAGATAAAGTGACAAAATGCAGTACATACATATAAATCTTGATGTAAAGTACTCTGGCACCCACTCAGAAGTGTCTGTATTTCTGACACTGCTTGCTTTAAAATTAAAATTTTATTTTTTATAATCAAAATGTTATTAGGACCTGGTTCTTGGGTGCCATCTGGACTTGCTTTAACTGCATGAAACTGAATATTCTAGAATGTGGGTTTAGGGTTTCTGTAATAACCTTCACTTATGGGTAACTACTGTCACGTGTGACCACACAGATTCAGAATTCTGCCATCTCAGTTTCATCACTGCTTTCTGGTAACTACTAGACTACCTGTTAGTAAACAATATTTGAGAATTTCATTGATAACTACTATTTCAGGTACCAAAACTATATAGACATCAGTGCCTCCCATATCATGATGACTACATGTGGCATAGATGCAGACAAAAAGGCATAAGAAATGCAAAACAACCTATTATAGTGATGGCAGAAATTGTTTTAGCTGAAACCTGCTTATTTCGCATTGTCTCACAATTTTAGGAGCTAAACATTCAAACCCTTAAAAAAAATTTCTTTCTATATTCAGGCTTCTACCCAATATCAGAATTTGACACAGCACTTGCAGTCCAGTATTGGGTAGAATCACACCAGCTTGTGACCTGCTGCTCTAAATAACCACTTCTGCAAGCATGACATCCACCTCAAGTATCAAACAGCAAGTGACCGCCTGTCACAGCTGCCTTCCTCTCAAAGGCAAGATGCTCTGTACCTCCCACCAAGCTTCCAGAGACACAATTCAGTGCATGAATTTCTTCCATAGGCCCCTCAGAATTTAGCCTTCATACACTGCTATCCTGCAGCAATGGTTCAGTGTCCTCTTCATGACTTTGGTCTAGGTTGTTACTCAGACTACCGCTGTTGCTGTTGCTGTGTTTTTTGGTACTGCTGGCTTTTCTGTTCTCAGGAATAAATAAGGCGACTAGAAAAGCCAGAAGAACAATGCACGCTCCAACCAGGAAGGGGGGACCAGGAATGATCGCACTCTACAGGAAAACAAGCATAATAAAGAATTCATGTTTCAGACATTGACTTCTGCGTTACAAACTACACCACTATGGCAGGAAATCATGAGAGACATATTTATGGCGACTATAAAATTTCTGCAAACAGGTTCATATGTACATTGTAGAGTGAATTTTCTGCATCTAAAATCCCCACAAATTCCTTCCCTGATCTCCACACTAATCTAAAAACCAAAACCACATAAAATTGTCAATTGACAGTATGATTGCCTAGCAAACAAAACAGATGTTGACTTGATGCTTTTTTGTAATTTAGTTTTTTGCTTTAGGCAACATGCCTGTTAAATCAACAAGACTCCTCTCAACATTAATAGAATAAGGTTTTAACATCCAGAACCACAAATAATAAATCTTAGCTTCGCTTTTCCATGGCTGAGATACTGTAGGATCAAGTTAGCCTAATAAACAAGCATCCCAAAAAAAACAATATATGGGTGAGCAAAATAACAGTAAGACCATTCTCATTGCTGAGACATGTTATTCATGCACGATAACTTAGCATTTGGAGTTATTCTCTCTTGCTTCTAAGCTGTTGATTTGAAAATTCAAAAACAAAACTTACCCACATTTCATAGCCCCAGCTAAAAACAAACACCAGAAAGGTTTTAAGATAAATTTGAAAATCAGCCAGGTTTGATGACAAACCTCTACAAAAGAAGTGTCAACAATCCAGCTTCTCTTTTTAATCTTTAACTTTTCTGTAACTGTGTAAACTACTAGATAAAAACCAGAAGACAAAACTTGTCAATTCAGTGTACTTTTATTCTACCAAATGAAATGTAGGAAGCTACTCTCAAATGATGTGGGAAAGTAGCTGAGCATAAGTATAGAGCAACAGGGTATTTCTCTTGCCTCAATTTTTGTTACAATCAGAGGCCTAAATTTTCACCTGATGGTCTGTACACATACATGAAGTATATAAATATATCAAAAATATACCTTGATGATATTAAATCTTCAAGAGGTACTACATACACAAATACTTAGAGAAGAAATTAACTTCCACAAATTAATGCACCATCATTTGTAGTATAACAGCTAATTCATCTGATCAGCTTTTGAGCATTACATGATTGTGGTTTCATTGAGAGGAATAAAAATCTTTCAAAAGCTGCCCTTTGTCATTGCATTGCCAAGTGTTATTATTATCCTCCAGCACAGCCTACAGCTCCACTGTTTGCTCTAAGAACTCAAACTTTAGTTCCAGTAAACTTATGTCTTGAAGTTACCTGGTACTGTCACAATACTGAAACCAATGCTGCTACTACTGTAAATCTAAATACTTACTATCACATTTATATTTGGAGCTATCTCAATAATTTAATGAAACTGAAAGGTGAGAATTAAGTAATTTAAGAATAAGATATGAAGATTTTAAATCAACCAAAAAAAAGACAGATTTCTGGCCCTATGAGTTCTATGCAGCAAACTGCACACCATATTTTGAACTAACCTTATCACTAAGATTCTGCTTTGTCTTTTTTTCAGAAGTGTTATCATTTAGCAATTCATTGAGTTCCACATGGAAGAGAAAGAAAATAAACCCATACAGGGCTGGTCCCAGGCCATTGCACAGTCCTCTTACTCCAGTTATTATTCCTTGGACAACACCTAATGAGGAAAAGAAAAAAAAAAAGTAGCATCTTTTTTTTAAGCAAGGAAGAAATGCTCAGAGCCAAGAGCTCTCTGAGTCCATTTTAGTAATTGTTTCAAAATAGAGCATATCATAATTATTTCTACATTCTAAGATGTAAGAAGTGCATTGAAGACAAATCTGTCAGATTAAAATAATCTTCTGCATCATCACAGTTCTGTCACTATACTAGAAGAATTATGATTGTTATTATTGTATATTCTTTCATTATTATAATAATGAAGCTTATGTATGTTTAATTTTTTATATTAGAGTTCTTCCACTCTCACTCAAAGCCTAGAATAAAGATAGTAAAGACAGCAGAGCTTAAATGTGATTCACACTCAATTTATTTTCATGTGAAGTTCACAGTGATGTACCTAAGTGGTAAGAAATGTGACTGGGAAAATGTGCACAAATTGTGACCAGTATTTATTTAAATACCAAGTAACTTACTCAGGGCAGTAAATTAAGTGTACAGCACTAAATGCACAATACTTGACTGGCTGCAGTTTTACCCCAAATTCTTTTTAAAGCTTGATTAATCAAAGTGCTATTTCTGTTTCAACTTCATTGAATGATTGTGATAACAGTGCAAGAAGTGTTTTGATGATATTAACTTCACATAGTAAGAGTCTAAAAAATGCTATTTTACACTTTTAATAATATGTGTCATTCTTAATGCAGTAATTTGTAAAGTGAGAGGAAAAGAAAACATGCAGAAAGATAGCTGTCCAAGTTTTTAATTCATAGGCTGATAATATGAAAGTTTAAAATCTTTATGCCACTAGGTGGCAAAACCTCAGTCTTGAAAGCCTTAGCTATTAACACCAGTTTCCTCTTTGTGAAATCAAAGTCCAATGGCTTCTGTCAGCTTAAATAAAGTAGTCATTTCCTGAGGTAAACAAAAAACAAGTCTTTAAAAATCTTTAAGATGTCTCGAAAAAAAAATGGGGGAGAGGGGAATAATTACAAAAACCCATGTAAAATACTATCTTTTGCATCTTTCAACAGAAATCCACCTCCTGGAACAGCGTCTTTGTCCTTCTCAGATTAACTGCATTTACCTAACTTCAGGTAGTACAATGGTCAACTATAACTGATACTTGAAATTTATATGTACAGCATTTTTAAAAGAGAATACTAAATTCAGTTCTTCTTACTAGCATTTTAATTTGTGGTAACTTCTCATTTTGCTTTAGAGGAGAACTAATTTCTGACTGTACATTGCTTGTCAGATCAAAACCAGTATGTTTTATGTTTTCTCAGATTAACTGGTTACTTTGGTGTTTTCTATGCCTTGAAAATCTGAACTATTGTATCAAACAGGGCCAACTTTTCTACAAAAAAAATAAAGCTTCTTTCCTACATTTATTCCAATCTGGTAAAATGTGCAATTAAAAAGATGGTATTGTTACATTAATCCTCACTGTCTACTTAGAGAATACAGCACATAATAAAAGGAAGAGAAAAAAAGAAAGTTTTTTGTTGCCTTCACCGTACTTTTACAGAAAGACAAGAAGTAGCTCATCAGAAATCACATATTTGACAATGCAACTATGGTAAATTTATGTACTTCCTTTGTCTCTACATAGATTGGCAGACTTCCATAGGTACTACCAAGTGAAGACTCACAAAGATAACTGGAAAAGTACACCTAGACAACTCTTCTGCTTCCCAGACAAAAAAGTAGTAATGATGCATAAACAGCAATTGACCCAATACTAACCTTGTTGATCTGCCTCCGCATTTCGTGAAACCAGAGCACTAATTGCTGGGAATGTAATGCTTGACATTGCTGCTATAGCTCCTGCTGCCCACATCATCCTGTGTTAAATACATAATTCAAATTTTAAATGAGACTACCCTTATAATTACTCCCCATGCTCCCAAGAGGACTATAAGAGCACCCTTATTTAACACTTAATTCTCTTTCAAAATGTTCTTATTAAAATACCTAAAGATTGGAAGTTATCTGGTTATCGTCCTTCTCCTCTCCCATATATTCTGAACTTGCTGGAACAGAAGCACATTTAATTTGATTCTATCCTAGCAGAGAAAAGGAGGGGAATGGGACTGAAGTGGGCTTTTCTCTCCAAACACAGTACAAAGGAGCAATTTCCCAGGGTGTCCCAATGACACAATTCTCTAGCTTCTGCAACTGACTAGGAAGTACTCTGATAAACAACAAGCACTCCTCCCTCTCAGTAGGACACACTTCCTAAAGAAGTTGTTCCAGTTTATGGTGCTCATTGTATCTACTTAAAGACAGTTTTTCCAACAGAAAAAACTCTAGATAGTTTCTAAGACTGATTATAGTTGGAGTTAGAGAATATGTTCGGAAAACAAAAACAAGCATAGGTCCAATACCTAATGGTTAAAATAGATCTAGTGGAATTACTAGAGAGAACATGCTATTTACTAGCTTGCGAATTTAAGAAAGAATTTTAACCACATTCATAGACTTAATACTCCATGGAACAAAATGCTGCAAAGACTCACTTTTCAAAAAGGCTGTATGTACAGGAAATTCTATCATTCCTACATATGCAAAATACAGACCAAATTTTGGTACTGTAATGAAAATGGGAATGCTTAATTCACAGAACATGTGAATACCCATGACAACAGAATTAAACAGTAGAATTTTTGGGGAAAAAAAACCCCTTTCAGTTCCTTGACAAGTGTATACATACCAAAATGTATGCTTACCAAGACTGAGATCCAAAACCATACCAAGCCAGCTGAAAGATCTGAAAGCCAAGGCCAAGGAGAACTGTGTTTTTGTTCCCTATAGATCTCATCAAGACACTGAGGAACACAGTCTGCAAGAGAAATTGGTTCAACCAAAAGTTGTTTTAAAAAGTCAGACTTGCTAAAGTAATTTCTCCCATGCAAAGGAATTCAGAAGACCTTTCATATGATGAGGAAATTCATACCATTTGTCCTCTTACTTCTCCTGAATTAAGCCCCAAATACAAATAAATCATTTCAGTATTTAATGTACAGATACTTCTAAAGAGTTACTATGTTGGGACAATGAGAAGCATTATGTATTGCCTTCTCTATGTACACTAGATGAGTGTCTATTTCTAATGCAAACAGGCTTCCATTTTCACCTCTACAAACCTATTTTTATTACAGAATAGAGCATTCCATAAAATAAAAGATGTTACCAAGCAAAGACAGTGCAGACTGGACATGACTTGAATTTACCACTATCTACATATACTAGAGAAAAAAGACAAGAAGACTTTTAGCTCAGAAGAAAGTAAACTCCTTAGGTTAGCTGAATTGTTTTGCAAATTTACATTTAAACTTACAAGTTTACAGCAAGTCTGCTGCTTTGTCACCTTCATCACATACACTGAAATTTGACCAATTCCTAGGCACCATTAATTACGTTTTCTACTGACTCTTTACACCACTGACATGACCTTTTCATTTGTACATGGAAGCTAATCCTAACCAGAGATCAACATTTCTACTTGTTAGAAGTGTTATTGTGAGGGAGAGGGAGATCCCAATTCAGATACAACAACAAGATGCTCATGGGAAGAAGCAGACACTTAGTAACGCAAATGGACAACTTGACTCAGTTAATGGACCACATATTTTTCTTTAACAGGAGAAACACTGAGGTATAAATATTATAAAAGAAAGGCCTTATAAAATCAGGCCTTGCTCTGATGAATTACCAGCTAGCCTGTAAATTCCCAGAAGAAAAAAATTAAAGGAATTAAAAGTCAGTTAAAGATGGGTTTTCTTGCTATTCTAGTAAGAAAAATAAGTTTACACCTGCATAAACAATAGATCTGTCCCATGACAATCAGTGAAGAAAATATGTAAACAATGCAAAAATAAAGAGATTTGAGAGACAGATAGAATGCCAGTTACTAACCCAGTGAATTAAGTAGCAAGAAAACTACTAGCCAATCGGAGTAAAACCCAGTCTTTGAAAACTCTATAAAAATGAGTGATGTGAATAAAGAACTAGCTTTTCCTAGATGAAGTAACTGAGTCTCATCTGCTTTATTTCAACACAGCAATGCTTCAGTAAAAACACAGACAAAAGCAACCAGGACCACAGAGCAGAATATACTTCCTCTCCTGTCTTCTGTCTCTTCCTGATTGTATTGAGTCTGGCTGAGATGGATTCATTTTCCCACTGCAGCTTTCATAGGTCCGTGGGTAGCTGGAAAGGTGTTGTTAACACACCAGTGCTTTGGCTACTGCTGAGCAGTGCTGGCAGAGTATCAGTGCTGTCTCTCAACATCCCCCCACGGTAGATTGGGAATGATCTGGGAGGGGACAAACTTGGCCAGCTGATCCAAACTGACCAAAGGGATAACTCATCCCATATGGTATCAGCTCAGATATAAATGCAAGGGAAAGGAGGAGGAATGGGGAACTTGTTATTTACAATGTTTGCCTTCCAGAGCAACTGCTATGTGTGCAGAAGCCTCACTTCACAGGAAGTGAGCTGACGGGAAGCAGAAAATAAACCCTTTTTTCCCTGTTTGTGCATGCCTAAACTTTTGCTTTTGCTTTAACAAAATTGCCTTATCTCCACCTAAGAATTGTTTTTCACCTTAATTTTTCTACCCTGTCTGTCTGGGGAGTGCTGGAGCAACTTGGTGGGCACTTGGCATCCAGCCAAAGACAACTGTTAACCCTAGCTTTCTTGTTTCTCATTTTTAGTTTGAATACTTCACAGAAAAAGATACAGTAATTTTACCTTCAGGTATTCAGTTCATTCTGGAGATATCCAAAATGCCAATACAAATCAGTATTTATGAAGCAAAGATTATTTCACTAAGCTGTACTCTTCAAAGAGCTCAAAAATCAATATATTTTCCTCATTTTAACACTGAAAATTATCAACCAGAAGGGAAGCCATCCTAGAGATTTTCAGTAAAATTACTGGTCTTCATAGAGGATGACTGCTGAATGTGAGTGCACACAATAGCCTCCGAACAAACCACAGCACAAAGATTAAAATAATGACTTGAATTGCTAATGAAGGCCACAACTGACACCAGTAAAACTGGTAAACATTGATGAATGTGTTGTTTACATCAAAACAGTGAGACCTTCATTCTGCTAAGAATGGCAGCAAGGTTACAACATACTCTATATGCCATTCCTCCTCTTGTTATCAGAACAGGAAGACAAATTGTATCCATAAATACACCAAAGATTAAATCATAAAAACTCTTTGATTTACAAAAGACAAAAGGATTTGTTGAAAAATCATCTCACTGCTGCAAATTAAGAAATATGACAAGAAGATACCAAGGCCTTGCAGCTCCTCAGCCTCCACGCTGAGCCTAAGTAACCCTGGAAAGACTCCTTGTATGCAAGTTTGATAGCACAAGCCAATTGAACAGGTCAAAGTAGCATGACTTATTTAAAATAAGGCATTTCCCTTTCAGAATGCCTTGCATTTAGTAAAAAATTTTCTGCATAATTTTAATGATTTTAAGTCAGAGTTTCAATGAATTTACTGATCCAAGTTGAGCAGATTTTATTTTTCTGATGTCCAGACCCAGTATTTCTAAGGAAAGCTGATACAAAGCAAGAAACTTACATGGACTATATTATGAATGCAACATTTAGTGAATGCAAGACACATTGGCATGTTAGAGCATGTGCAAAGTTTTTAGATCAGCTTAAATGAAGCAATATAAAGAATAAAGCTTACCTGAGCTATTATGGACAGAATGCCCACCACAGCTATAAATGCTGCAATGCTAGCAGATCCAAAGCCTATAACCTGTAGAAAAGCAGAAACTGCACAAAACAAATGCCAAACACAATCCAGGGCAATTAGTAGCAGCAACTATCTTCTCAATGAAAACACTCATCCCTACTTATACCCCAGATTTATACAGGATCCATACAGGAAATGTCCACTTTCAAGGATAATCCTTAACTTGACTCTTTGCCAAGAAAAGTATAAAGGAAAAAAAAAAAACCCAAAAAAACCCCTGTCTTAAAAAGAGGATACAGAGGAACTCATATAGCTGGAAACTTAAGTTCTCTATCCCTCCCACAAACAAAATGGGTCTGACAGGCAAAATCCCACCTCAAGCCAGAAACTGATGTACTGAATGAGAGCAAAGGCCTGCTTGAGGTAAACATGCACTTAAGACATTGCAGGGTTTATGCACCAGGAGTCAAGGGTTATGCAGTTTTTGGCTTAACAAAGCACCCTGCCTTTAATTTTAAAGCTTTACTTTGTCAGAAAGCAGGTGCCTGAGCAAAGTCTGTAACAAGAAAGAGGCCAGAGGGAATACTTATTTAAACATCCTTAGTAAGATGTGAAGACACCAACATTTACCTGTCTCAAGTACAGAAAGAAACTAGAATACTGGCCAGCCTCAGGCAGATACGAGAGCAACACTGTAATGCAGATTGGGAGAACTGTAGGATCTTTCCTAACCTTCTTCAGAGACTGTAAAACAAAAGAACAAAGCAGGTATTGAAACATTTGTACAAACTCTAATGAAAGCATAAAGAAAGATATATTCCCTTTTTTTGTGCATGCATACAAATCAAAACAATTACATATGGATACTGTTAAGCTGAACCACAAGTCACAAACAATACAATTCTTTGATAAAGTTTCCATTAATATTTTTGAAGCTGTTCAGTGCCAAGTAAGAACAATTTCCCAAAATCAGCATTATATAAGGGAAATACCTAATGTCTTCTAATGGATCTCCATAATAATAACTTATTTTGAAAGATACTAGCAAGTAATAATACATTTCTTACACTTGTTCACCCATTATATTAATTATTTTAAGGAACAAATAAATTGTGGAAGACTATTTCTGCAGCTGCAGCCTTTCAAGCATGCCATTCATCTCTCAAAATTCACAAGCAGTTCCCAGCAGGTCAGATCTCATGAAGAAAAATCACTCCTTCCTTTCTTAAGATACCCGGGTGTAACAAAAACATAACTTTAAGTGTAAGTAAACAAGTTACTACAAAGACTGCACGGTATGTTTTAGCCATTACTATATATACCTATTAAAAAAAAAAAAAAAAAAAAAAAAGAATCAGGCTTTATAGATCCATTCCCTATTAGAAAGAGATCACGTATAACCAAAAGTGGAAATCAAGAGTAGGGAGAGATATTGCCCTGGTAGGGAGAGATACAAAATGAGTATATAAAACCTTAAAATATTGGCTTTTGAGGTATAAGAATTCAGCATTTCTCTCTGCAATAAAATAGACTACCTAAGTTAGAAAATTAAAGCACTGTCCCTTTGGATGTCACACCAAACATTATTTTCAAATCTAGAATTATTTAATCCACAAAGTTTGGTTTGATTTTGGTTTTTAAATGTAGTTAGATCTCTATGGGCAAGAGCAGAGAACAGAGACTATGGTATACTGAATAGTGAAGCTACCAGTAAGACTGAAGACTTCTCAAACTTACAAACTGCAACTAATAATTATTACTTATTAATCACCAAATAGTTAATAATTACTTATTGAAGCGCATCTTACTGCAAAAGGATCTGCCTGTTCCCATGATATAGAAGATCCCCATGAAGCAGGTCTTATTTTTTCCGGCAGAGATTCTGGTACAGCTAGCAGGATGAAGCAGATGTCCACGACAGCCACCAACGTGGCCACCATTACAACCACACTATCCCCATAGCTGGCAGACAGGTATGCTCCAATGGCAGGACTAGTTACCAAACTTGCTGCAAAGGTGGCAGATACCTATGCACAACAACAGTTTACAAACTCATCAAAGTGGTTATTCTCCCATTACAGAAAAATTAAGTAACTTGCTTACCACCACCACTCCTCCCCAGAAGTGTGATTTTAAAAAAACACCAGTCAAAATTCAAGTAAATTCAAGTAATACCCAAGTAAAAAACCCAAACCAAACTAAAAAGTACATGAACAACATACCATTTACAACAGTAAATATGGGTCTCAAGTACAGTTCCTACAGCCTCCTTAACAGCGCACCATATTAGACAGGATTTGCAATCCAAGATGATCAGGTTTGGCTCTTACTTTCAAATGGACTAAAATCTTTATTTTGTTTTCTAATAACAAAGTGGCTTGACTGAAAAAGTTGTCAGTACATTTAAATGCCTGCCTGAAAGAAGTTCAAAATTATAGACATCTATCAATACACCTCCAAAACCTAATACAGATATTAGGAAAGCAAACTAAGCAGGAACTGTATTACCACTGAAAGGACTAGTTTGTACTAACTAAATTATTTTCCTTGTGTTTTGATCATTAAGAATGGTCATGTCTAAGTTCTTAAAAATAGTGTTTTATACATTTTCATCCTTACTCACCATTCTGACATTAGAAAAGGCCATTCTGTACCAAGAAGTCATATGAACTAGAAGTGCAACTTACAGGTGCTGGAAAACCATTGCTAGACTAAATTACTTGCATTGTCTTTAATTTAATTTAATGTTTTGTTTGCAAAACTTAAAGACATTCTTTCTTACACATGCCCTCTATGCAAGTTGTCAAATATTAATTCTGTCCCCATAAGCACATAGCACTCTGTTCACTGCCTGAACTCTAACACAGTGTCTTGAGCCATGGTTCCTTCCTTTATCAACCTCTTTATATTAATCAGGAAACAAGCTGTACATCAAAATGCAAATTCAATACAAAGGTAATAATCTGACCTTTTCCCCCAAACTAAGCATATCTTACCAGTCCGTAGGCTGTAGTTCTTTCATGTTCTTGTGTTACATCAGCTACATAGGCAAATATTACGGAAAAGGTAACAGAAAAAATTCCAGATACTGAAATCATAGCGAAGTACCACCTAATAATTTAAAAGCAACAATTAGAAAGTGTGAGCTATGATCTCTTGCTTTTTTCTTACTAATAAGCAAGTTTGTTTAAGCCTAAGAGGAGAGCTCCTTGAGAACTAACACAGACCTTTACTGGAGATGAATGAATGACTGTGCAGTCTCACTTAAATACTGGAAAACAGCATTTTAATTTTTTTATATTCTTCTCTTTACTTCAGCCTAAAAGAAGAAGTACTTGAGGACATGGTACCTATAGAATTTTAAACTCTCAAGTTCAAGTAATGAAAAATGAACTATCTTAGAAGTAATTTCATCAGACTGTTAAAAAATCATATATATAATTAACATATATATATATATATACACACACACAATATGATATTTATCATATTGTGTATATACACATATATATATATATGTAATGCTGTAGAAGCTGAATTCTGAATGCATTCAGAGTGCACAAAAAATTCTTTTGTAATTCTTCCAAGTTTCAAAATTAATGTAAATGCAACTGAAGTCTTAACTGAGCAGTAATGACTTGGTTTCAAAGTCCTACTCAAAGAGGTAAAATATCTCACCTGCAACAACTAGACTTTTCTTTAGCAAATAAATGCTAAGGTTCATTATTCAGCTTTAAAAACATATTTATTACTTTCAATGACTAAGGGAAAAACTTAACAGCTGATCTTAAAGCAGAGTTAGACAGGATTATCAAATCAAAATGCTTTAGTTGTATGAATATAGTTCACATTCCATTATTTCTGCTTTTAGGATACACAGTTTGAATACATCTTGAACAGAAAAGCTCCAGAATAATGCAGTTGTGCCTTGAAAAGAAATCTGCTTTCTTCTTATTTTCATCTTATTGTCCCTCTCCCATTTCCCCAAACATCACCTCTGAATATCTGCTCTCCTAACAAGCTTGCTACTGCAGCTTGCAGCACTTACCATGGGCTTATACGCATTAAAGGAATTGGGACACAGGTGAAGAAAACTGTAAGAAGAAGAAAAGATTTTCTTCCCCAAGCATCTGAGAGAGCACCTATTAGTGGAGCACTGAGAAATGACAAAAAACCCTGTGACAGAAGAAAAACAATTAATATGTCTGTATCTACATTTCCAAGGCTCACTTTAATTACAATATAAAAAGGAATAAAATTGAAAATTTATTTGAAACTGAACACAGTTGTAGAAAACTGAAAATTTACACACTTTGTTCTACAGTCTAATTTTCTGTGATTTTGATATTTCATGTTTCAAATCTATTAAACCTGAGTGAATTACAAAAAAAAAAAAAAAATCAAACCAGTATGTTTTTCAAGATCCATTTGATTCAATATAGTAGTAAGACATACAGCAAAATCTTCTTTAAAATCTCCAAAATACAGTCAAGTTATACACAGGACATTATCTTAGCCTCTATAAAGAGGCTCAGTGCTATATTTCAAACCCAGGTTGCCCTCTAATTTGGACTGTCCTAGGAGAGAGCTTTGGGTAACATTACTGCTCTCTGAAACAAATATAACAGTTTAAATTAAATTAAACATTTACTTCTCTATACTACATACTCATCCTGTACAGTACATATGTACAGTGCAAGAACTATGAAGATCATTTGAGCAAGCCTGGCAACTTGAGATCATGGGACACCATAATGTGATCCCCGTGGTGAAGGTCAGACTCAGTGTACAGTGTTCAGTTAAAAAAAAAAAATTGACTAAGGATCAAATACTAGATCTTCCAGAATTTCATGAAGTCCTAGAATCTAGACCTCAAATCCATTTTATTACACAGGAGAATTAAAATAAGTAAAGGATTTCACGCGTTTGTTAACTGAGGAACAGCTCCTCCTAATTAGTACATTCTTTATTTATCAATTGACAGCAAGTTGAAACATACTGAAATACCTTGGAAGTTTGCTCCAGCTAACTTTAGCCTACCTCTCTTATTCAAATATTGTCACAAATGTAACATATGCGTACAGACTGATATACTAAGAAACTGTTCTGGCAAATCCTTACAAACAAACCTGCTTTTCAATGTTTTCAGTTGGTAGATTGAGAGCAAAAGCTGTAAAGCCAGACTACCAGATCGTCGGAAACTTAGATGTCTTAACTCAATTGAAATTAGTGTTTCTGCTCCTTAGAATCAGCTTTCAGTGCCACATAAATTAACATGTTTTGGTATGAAAAATACTTCACATGTTCCACAAACAAAATTTTAAAGAAAAAAGACACAGAAGTACAAGCTCTTTCTAGTCTTTGATTGCTCATTTATTAGACCTGTTAGAGCAATCCAGACATTCATTACATTACTGCACTTTTCTACAGATATGCTCTGTACAAAATCTATGGGAATCCTCTATTTACTACTTTTAATATGCAGTTAGATTGCACTGTGAGTGCAAAACTTAAAACAGGAAGAGGAACATGAACTTTGTTTTGTATGAGAACAATGAGAAGGTAACTTCCTCTTTCAGTCTGAGACAAACCAACATGCTGAGTGCACCGTGCTCTGCCAATCCACCATGAAAGACAGCAAGTCTAGCCTATAGATGTTACGTTCTTACAACTAAAAGCAATGCTTTAGATTTGTAATGGGACATAAAGAAAAATAATTTCTGAGTGCTATAAATTACCTTAGTTCTAAGTTACAGCAAGGGCTTTGCAGCGTCTCAGTACAACAGCTATCAAACAGTTATCAAAGAGAACTTTTCATTAGTTATGCTAGAAAACTCTTGCAAGCTTTTTGGTGGCCACAATCAGCATAACCCCTGTGAGAATACAGTGGTCTAAAAGTAAGCAATAAGCTGCCCTGAACATCACAGAATGTTCTAGAGTGGATTAAAAAAAAAAAAAAAAAAAAAAAGACCAGGAAATATAACAAACCTGATGAAAATTAGCTCTTATGCCACATTTTACATTTTAAGACAAAATCACAGTGATTGAGTGCTTCATTTTCTATCACAATGGTATCATTATGATTGCATTAATTTGTCTCTGATATAAATCATTTAACATTAGGAAGTAGACAATAAAAACCTAGCTTTATTCTCAGACAGATCCTTATCAAAATTACAAGAGCTACAAGTGGTATCAATTCAAATGAGAGGAATTTAAATTTCTGAGAAAGATTCCACTTGTCTCAAGATGCTGACACTTCTGCAGTAAAACTTAAATTCAGCCCAAGAATCAACTACTACAGTAAAAAAATGGTTTAAGAATTAACTAAATTCTCAGTGGTTTGTATGTTCTTATGGAAAATGCACGTGAGACAAGTCAAAATACGAGAACACACAGGATATTCAGGTCAGAGATTTAAAAAACATCTTACCTTAACACCCTGAATAAGACCATTCATTAAAAATGTATGATGGGGAAATGTTTCATGTAAGACCTAACGGGGGAAAAAAGCAGTTTTTAATAAGGAGAGACAGGAGAGTTGATTCCAAGTTTAAAATTGATTTATAAAACAGGATAGCTCTATGAGAATTTGTTAAAACTATCCCAAAATGAAAACAAAAGGGAAAAACCAAACCAAAACAACACCAAAAAAAAAAAAACAAACCAAACACCCTGGAATAACCAGAACAAAAGTATCTTCTACCTCTTTTTTGTCTTCACTAGAAAATATAAACAAGATTTAATATCAATTTACCAGCATAAATTCATAGGAATTTACTACTGGCAAAGACTGTAATCCAGAGATAATTACTTTGGGACACTTTCCTTAAAAAGAGGATCAGTGTAACCAAAAACCACCTCCATGCAGTAAAAATTACAAAATTTTTATGTAGTTAATTCTACAAAAAGGTTGACTCAAACACTGTCAATATTTAAGAGTGAAAATGGGATTCAGCTAACTTACATTGACAAGGAAAAAACAGTGCTATATTCACAACTGACCACACAGCAGCTATTAAATAGCAAGATGGTTAGAAACATTTCAAATTAATAAGTAGATGCTTACAAATACCAGCAAGAGTTTTGAGTGCTTAAATATAGCTACAAATTCATGTAAGGTGCTTTACCAGCAGTCTTAATTCAAGGGCAAGAATGTTAATCTATGCTAAACAGATTTGCCATAAATATGCAAGAGAGTTAAGGGGCCTCACAGGTATTCCCATGTTGGCTAAAAAAACTTACAGTGATGTTCAAACTGCCACCAATTACAAAAGTTACTCTGTGTATACTGAGAAAGTGTCACTGAAAAGTATAAGCATTTTTTTTAAGAAAGACTGAGATTCTCAGATCATAGGTTTAATCAAAGTGGTGATTCTCTTACTAGTTACTGGGCAGATAATTCTCCTTATTTACATCACTTTTCACTTCTGGTATCATCTTTTGGTTAGGTATTTTTTCACCTGTTAGAAAACTAATGTTATGAAATGAGAAAAAAAAAAGGCCAGGATTCAAATTACAGATCTAAAATTAGAAGTCTTCTAACTTAAAGAAAACAAAAAAATGAAACAAAAATATGAAACTCAGAGTTAAATCTAATTACTTGTGAATTATTTTCCAGGTTTTTTTTTTCTGAGTGGCAACCACTGCTGATATTAAGTTTGAGATTTTTATATTCATTTATTGCTTTATAGACAAGAGAAATGCAAGTTTACAAACTGCTAGAGCAAACTGCTTTACTCAAGTTCTACCAATAGATACATATTCAAAATATATATATATTGAAGAGAGAACATATCATTAAGTAATTAATACTGCTTATGGTAATTTACTAACATTGGTTTAAAGTCTATAAATAAAAATAATGTCCATAAGCTTTGGGCAATGTTTGACTAGAATAGCCTTTGTGTGTTTTATAAACACTTTAAATCTTTTCTTCTCCAAGTACAGTGTCATGTAACAAACAGTACAGCTTTGCTGAGAGATGTCAAAATAAGTGAAATAGCAATTTAAAAAATGAACGTTAAATAATCTCAGCTATCAAAAATACACATAATTTCTTTTCATAGAATGCAACATTTTAATTAAATTGAAAGTTGGCAATTACCTACAGAATCATGAAAAAAACCACACAAAATTGAGTAACCATAAGCTTTGATCAACAGACCAGACATTTCCATTTCCGCCCCTCCTGCCTGACAAAGCTGCTTGAGCAGAAGTGGATAGCTGTCAATTCAAAGGCTGAACCTTGCTCATAAGATATCTCTACACTTCTTGTACTGCTGCCTCATAAGCAGGCCAATGTAAGCTACCACAGGTACATCACAAGACAGATGCAAAGTATAAACCAGACTTGAATTTATAAAAACAGCAGACATTCAGTGTTTGCAAAGCTGATTACAAATAAAAAAGATCAACTGTGGACCTATTCCAACTGGAGTATACTACTGGGCAACTACTGAAGAACCCACCTAATACACAGTTGTATAAAAATTGGTGGGGGTTTGCAGATCTGTAAGAATTATGATTTGCACACTTATCCTTTTAAATGAGAAGTGTCAAACTTGGTTAAGTTGAAATTGAGCACTTTGGTTAAGAAAAAAAAGCAAAGATAAATAAAAGATAACAAAGATGACCCAGCAAGCTTCCCCATATTTTGACACTGGTAATGCAGGATGACAGGACAGTTATTTTGTGAGACAACTGCTTTGTAGAAATCTGTTAACTGTTTATGCAAACTTTTTTATTTATTAACTTTATTAAATTAAGAAGTTCAGTGCTTGTGTTTAGAAAATTTAGGCCAACACATTCCAAGAGTTATGTACATTATCTTATTTGGAGTTTGGAGAACGAAAAAAATTAACTCTTTCAACCACACAAAATTTTGCTTGCCATGTATTCAAAGTGGTCTCAAGTATCAGGCAATGAAAAGCTGGACTAGTAGACCTCCTGCGATTGCTTACAGGCAGGCCCGACTAAAACAAATGAGATCCATATCTTCAAATGAATGCTTCATATCCTATTACCAAACACTCAAATTAACTGTTGATCTGGAAAATAACCAAAGCAGATTAAATATATAAATTTCTTACATGAATGGCTCTGCATTTTACTCTACGTTACATGCTGACAGAACAGTTGGCCCACAGGAGTATACGTAGTTCATGAAGGGTTGCATAGTTTACTCAATTGTTACAATTGGAAGACTAATTGAACTATGAAGTCTTGAAAAAGCCAGAATTTCTAGAGATACTTCAATCAATAGACTAAACTGGTGTTACTCTAAAAGACAAATAAGAGTTAAAGAAGAGTACAGCAGACTTTATCTATTTTTCTTTATCCTCTAGTCTTTCAGCAGTCCACATCTCAGCTGCTAAGACTTCTGGAATTCAGGTAATGAGATATGCATTTACGTAAAGCAAATTAAACCTCAAACCCCCAGAAATTAGCAAATTAACGTATGTCAATACCAAGATAACAGCTGAGGAACTGTGATGAACTGATGCTTACCGTTAGCATTGGAGTTGTCAGGAGCCCCCAGGCAAAGAATTCTAGAAATATGACCACCACCGCATGGTATACGCTCGGCCGACCAATACCTTGTTGCTAAGAAAGAAAAACAAATGCAGTGGTTGTACACATCCAGTTCATTACATGTGCAAATATCTCTTGCAAACATGTTTTGAGCATAACCACTTTTCAGCATGACCTACTAACCAAGCCCTTGGGAACAACAATAAGCCAAACAAGGGAGGAGAAATTGTTCTGTATTACAAAACAATTAAAGATCTCTAGGGAACTTGAAACAGTTTGTTCCCTAGAACACCTGCTGACTGAAAAGAATTGTTGGCCCTATTCCTGACATTACACTGCACTGCTTTCACCTCCAACATGCCTTTAGGTTTTCTGCCCCTCAAGCATTATTGACAACCCTTCCACAACAGAGTGACAAACTGTATGCCTCTCCCTTCTTCCTCCATAAGTGACAAGACACATCCACTTTATTAAATCACAGCATTGTTTCAACAAAACTATGGTAATGTTTTTATGCTCAGAGGAGCAACAATTTTTGTATTTGAAAATGCCTAAGTATGAGAAAATAAGGAGCTGCTTATGTCATCTGTACAAATACTTTCTGTTAATTGCTGATCAACTGATTCTATACTTGTGTCTGCAAATACAGACTGCTGACTGAGAAACTATTCTACTGGTCAACAAGTAATTCCAGAAAGAATTAGCAAACTATCAAAGTGCTCATGATTCTGTGAAACTGCTGCCATTCAAGATCAAAGGATTTGATCCCAGATGAGATTAATGAAATGGGCAGAACCCTTGGGAAAGGCATATTTAACAAGAACTGCTGCTTGCTTGCTTTCTTCCCAAAAGAGATTTAAGCAGATGTGCTGTACAATCTAGTGGCCCTCACCGCAGTGAGAGCAATGGTTGACAAGGGGGGACTGACAGATACAATTTAGATGGACTTCCCTAAAGACTTCAACACGACTCCATTTGACACCCTTATCTCCAGAGAGGAAATATATGGATTTGAAGTGTGAACTATTTAGTGGATAAAGAACTGGCTGGATGGATGCACCCAGAGAGTTGTGCTCAATGGCTCTGTGTCCAGGTGGAGGCTGGTGTCCCTCAGGGCTCTAATCTGGGACCAGTGTTCTTCAGTGTCTTCACTGATGACACAGGCAGAGAAATTGAGTGCAGCTTCAACAAGACTGCAGATGACACAAAGCTGTGCAGTACAGCTGACACAATGGAAGGGCAGGCTGCCATCCACAGAGAAGGGGACAAGCTTGAGAATTAGGCCCACTAGTATCTCAAGAAGTCTAACAGGTCTGGGTGCAAGGAGCTGCACCTGGGTCAGGGCAATCCAGACATGAACACAGACAGGAGAAAAGAACAGCCCTGAGAAGGACTTGGGGGTTCTTGTGGATGAAAAGTTGGACATCAGACAGCAATGTGCACTCACATCCTAGAAGACCAGTCACATCCTGGGCTGCATTAAATGAGGAGTCACCAGCAAGTGAAGGGAGGAGATTTTTGACCCTCTATTCTGTCCTCAGGACACCTCATCTGCAACACTGTGTCCAGCTCTGGAGCCATCAGCACAGGAAGGACATGAACCTATTAAAGTGGGTCCAGAGGAGACCATTAAGTTATCAGAAGGCTGGAACATCTCTCCTATGAAGACAGGCTGGGAGCGCTGGAGTTGTTCAGGCTCCAAGAAGAGAAGAGAAGGCTCCAGGGAGACCTCTGTGGCCTCTCACTGCTTGAAGGGGTCTTTTGGAAAAGAATGACTTTTAAAAAAGGAAGAGCGACTTTTTACGTGGGCAGAATATGATACGAGAAGGGGAGTGCTTTTAAATGAAAAAAAGGAGAGATTTAGATTAGGTATTAGGAAGAAAGTCCTTACTTAGTAAGTAGTGAGGCACTGCATCAAGTTGCCTAGAGAAGTTGTGGACATTCCACACTTGGAAGTGTTAAAGGCTACATAGATGAGGCCCTGAGCAACTTATCTAGTGGGTGGAATCTTCTCCACTGGTGAAGAAATTACATTATTTTCAAGGTTCCTTCCAACCAAAAGCATTCAGTAATGTTTTCATTTCTGACTACCCCTTGGCATAGTAACTTTTACATAGTTTTTGTGGTTTTGCCCATCTCCTAACAACTGTCCTGCAAAAGATTTTTTTCAGTGTTTCCAGCCAATCCACCATTGCACTCCAACAGAAGAGTGCAATTTAATAATGCAGAATTCTGCTGAAGGGACACTATCCAGTGATAAATACCAACCTGATTCATTTCAGCAAGTGGAAAGTAGGGTGACCATGAAACTCAGGATCTTACACTGAACACAAAAGAAGTCAGCCTAGGATGAAGGTAGAGTACAGACACCTTTGGTGTTTCTCCCCTGCTTAAAAAACTTTCACCCAGATTGGTAGAAATCACATGTTTTGAAAATCCTTGCACTACAAGATTCATTTAAGCTGTCTATAGAAAAAAAAGTGAAGAAATTCCTATTGTTTAAACAGTAAATGCATAGATCGGTAAGAATTTTTAAATCTGCCAGTTTATCAAAACCTGTAGCAACAGTGTATCCTAGCTATAAGATTAAATTAATTTCCTACATTGCAGCTTGCTTCAAAGCATGAAGATTTGAAGTTCTATTTCTCCTGGGAAAAAATATAGTATCATAGATCAAAGATCATCTCTGGAAGGCTAATAACTCTCAAGTATTATTAACATTTCTCTGTACATTACCATGCAAGTTTTAATTTAGAAATAGCAAGGATTCCAAAGGCTATGGGAGTAAAAAAAAAAAAAAAAAAAAAAAAAAAAAACACCAAAAAAAACCTCCTTCATATAAGAACCCTGTAAGTACTTCTATACAAGATAATAGAATAACAATTTCATTGATTTTTTTTTTTTTGCCAATATGTCTGTTGGTCAGACTAGCACTTAACACTAATTATACGGAAATCTGAAGACTCCTTCCACAGCAGTTTCCTCTGAAAAAAAAGTAGATTTTACAGTAGAGTAAGTAAGGGACTCCCCAGACCTTCCCCTACCTCCCTCATAACTTTATATCACTAAGTGTGTTGCTGCATCATAAATATCTGGTCTGCATTTAGCAAACATTTCTAATGCCATAAAAAATGAAGTTTTGTAGTTTTGTTAATAATGTTTTTATTACACACAAATTTGATCTGAGATTTATATGGTTTAGCAGAAAGATGATGTACATACATACTCAAAGACATGCATGGAGATTAAAATAGTCTGCAAATAATTTCTGGCAGTATCATGCAGCTTAAAGTTAGCTGCACTGAACTACTAAAAGAACCAGAAAACACCACACCCTTTTGCATTTATATCACGACCTGGAAAACTAGAATTCAGATCTTGAATGGAACATGTACCTGTTAAAAATAAGACAGGTTTGAAGCATTCTATGTCAAATATACTAACACTACCAATCTGTGATCCACACTGACTGTAGTTGACGATTTTCAGTTTTCTTTACAATGTCCTAAATCCCTAGATTAATTAAAAATCTTGTGCTAAAGGCTGCTTTGGAAAACAGAGATCATGAAACCAGGACAGCTCACTGACATTATCATATGGACTGATAAAGACAGTTAATTCTGAATGTTCATCTTTACTGTACTTCCCAAAAATTCCATCACAGAAGCTTCCAATTTCTAATCAAGCATCACCTATTTTTTAAGAAAAAAAATAATTTATGATTGATCATGTATACAGCCTGGTCCAGAGAATAAAAAAAGCAATGAAAACCCTTTACTTGGCTCAAAATCAAGGAGTCTTCCAAAAACACTTCACACTTGCCTTTATCATAAAGCTGTATCAGAACTACTGGGCAAGTTTCATTTCTGCATTAAGAAAATATCCTGCAACAAAACTCCATGCAATTTACACAAATTACTTTGAGTATGCAAAAAATGTTTATAAACCTTGAAACACAAGGACTTTTAGGCTTCTTGAATAAACAATATGGGAACAACTTACCAAATTCCTTATGATTAAAAAGATTTTAAAAGGATTTCAGAAATAGTGCAGATATGGTCAACATACAAGTTGCTTGCCTCATTCACTGCCCTCAAAAGTGGAAGTGCCATAAATAAGTGCCCTCAGGAAAGCCTTAAAATTGTTATGGGCTTATGTCCTACTCACATGGATCATCTTCATGTGACAGACCTGTGTGTGGGCTGAGAAACTATGTATCAACCTTGTAACTGTCTTCAAATGCAGCTGTTTGTCAAGGTTTTATACTTGCACAATCATTAATGAGTAAAACATTACTTAATCTCAAACACATAACAATACAAGTTTGAGGCCATCATTGTAAAATCTGAAGTCCTAAGAATTCTAGCAAAACATCTGTTATTTTTACATCCCCAGTTTTATACTTTTGCTCCTTCAATGCCTCTTTTCACTGCCCAGTCCTTAAAACAAAACAAAACAAAACAAAACAACCCACATTTTTTCTTCTGCCTTTCTTGGAGTCAGAATAAATCCAGAAGTTAATTCGAAGGAAAAAAACTGGGGTAACTACTGTGAGGCAGTAGATTTTTATTTTTTTTTAAAGCGAAACAGCTGTTGAATATTAATAAATCCAAGAAAGAATGTCAAATGATAAATCCAGCTGGTAATAATCACTCATAGAAAAGAAGGAGGGAAACACATTCTAGTATTAATAAGAATACCTTATCCAAGACATTCTGAAGAACAGCTAGTACACTTCACCCTAAAATATTCCACAGCAAAATGCAATCTTATAGCCAGTCCCAGGTCTGCAGAGCAAACCAAGAGCAGGCAGTATTTCTTATTCATACAGTTCTTAGGTAACTATTTATCTATTAATTCAAATCTATAATGTAATAATTAAAATTGTTTGAATGCCTGAAAAAGCACCTTAACATCAAGCATGCCTAACTGTTTATTTCTTTAAATATGCTTTTTTGAGAACAAAATCACTTCTCACTGTTTAAATCCTCAAGTCCTCCAGAGCACCTTTTCTAAATTTTCCTATTTTGATGAGGGCCACACAGTCCTGATAGGCAAATCTAGCAAAAGATTCAATTGGATAAATACAGCAGGCTTTTTTTCGTCCCATAAGGGTGAAGCAGCAGAGCAGGACATGGTTTGTTTCAATAATCTACTGGAACAGCCCTAGGCAACCTGCACAGGCCTCACAGCTGATCCTGTCCTGAAGAGGAAGGTATCTCCCTAAAGTACCTTTCCAGTCACATAATCCTATTATCTTTCAGGCAGATAACAACCAAACTCAAAATGAACCCTCTGAACTGACAAACCACAGGAACTCGCCTTTGTCCCCCTATACCATTCTGTGGGAAATTCCTTCCCACCAGACACTAGGGTATCTTAGGAGAGCCTGCTAGTTCCTTGTTCTACTTGCAGTGCAGACATACCTTTGCAAAGAGCACTCACTGTCCTACATGTAAAACAACATTAAAATGAATTTGTATGAATTTTATTACTTCTTATTTTAAGTGCCTACAGAAAAATTTTCCCCTGCAAAAATTAACTGATTAAAAATAATTTTTTATGCCACCTGCACTGCAGTCCACTACGTCAACTCTGATATTCCAAGAAAAAAAAGAACTGAATTAACAGAATCAGTACACTGATGCTCCAAGAAACATGCTTTCATGCATGAATCATTCAGATCTTGAAGTTCATGACAAATTATAAAATTCATTCCCTTTACACATTTATCTTCACTATTTCATTAGTTCATAGTTTCATTTTCTTCACTATTTCATTAGTTTCCAAAAAAATACAACCATACAAATACAACGATTTCAAATGCCAACTGTTCCTGGTATGTTTCACTACAAGACTATTTAATCATTATAGCTTATTCTTGCACAAGTATCATACCACAAATCCATCTCTCTGCAACATTCTCTTTCTTCCACACATATTACCCAGGTAGCTCTCTGGGGATACTGCATTTTTATCTCTTTCTAGTGACTATTCTAATTTTCAAACAGAAGCATTTTGGATCCATCTTAACTCCAGCTGCTGACCACGAAGGCTGTTTATTGGAACTGGCAAAAATTCAGTGTAAAAATACTTAGAACACAAGTGAAAGTGCTTTCCTCTCCAGTACAGCATTTTACATATGCTTTGTGAGCTGCAATATAAACCATAACTAATTCAGATTATACATTGTCCAAACTTGTATTTCAGTTGCTAAACAAACACCTTAAGCAGATCTGTATCTGGACTGGAAGATCATGATACTTTCTCAACAGAAAGCTAGGCTGAATCATATTGCCCAGGCCTAGAGTATCAGAACAACAATTCATTCAAAATGAAAAGCCTGAAAATTTTGCAAGGAGAAATTGAGCCTTAAAAAGTTCCTGGTGCTCTCCAAAGCAAATGTACAGAGAAGGAAAATCACATCAATAACCCTTCTGAAAATTCAGTAAACATACTCAAAGATGTTCACTAAAGGCTCTTAAAGCAAGCAAACTCCTCACAGGAACTGAAATGAAAGTAAACAAACAAACCAACCCACACACACATACACACAAAAAAAAAAAAATAAAATATTAACCTACCCAAAAAAGCCCCCAAAACACACACAAAAATAACCCCCAGGACAACTTAAACAAATAAACCCACTGCAATCTGTTCATGCAGCACAGCAACATTACCAGATGACTCCTACTCCTCTGTCCTAGTACCTATGTTGTTTAACACATTCAGAAGTGAGCTGTAAAAAAGGATGAAAGTGAAATGACAAAGTTCATTGATGACAAAACACAACTCACTTTGGAAGAGTTACAGGGCAACAGTAAAGAACAACAAAAGTCCATGGAATCTGTAGAACAAATTAAACAGTAGATTGAAATTAATGTATATAAATTTAAATATACATTAAGCAAACAAGAAGAAATAATTTTAATTCCACATATAGGATGACTACAACACAGGAATGTGATCCTGGAAAGAGTTAAATGAAAAAAATTAGTCTAGCATTCAGCAGTGGCTTACTAAAGCACATTCAAAAGAACTTTTCCTATTAGGAAAAAGATTATCACTATATTACTGCATTAACATGTGATGTGCCTGCCTTACTAATCCTCTTCTTCTGAAGTTCTGACCATTTTTATTAGCTCTACATAAAGATCCTCTTCTTATCCCATGACTGTTTCATACAGAAGCTTTAAGCAATACGCATTGTTGCATACAGAAGCACAAGAGGCCCACAGAAATAAAAATAACACTACCAAAGGTACAGAGGAATGCTGAAGCAGCTTCCTCAAAACCACAATAAAAATATCTGCAGAAAGATACAAATAGGATTCATTGAATAGGGAATAACATGAAGGGTATTAAGAAAAATTTGCCACTACCTCCTTATACTAAAACACAAGAAAATAAGTGGCACTTCACACAATCTATTCTTGAGGTCTAAAATGTCTTGCCATATTGTATTTCCTGCTGGGAACACATTCCTGTTTAAGCATAGACTGGACAAGTTTAGAAGCAGGCATCTTCTAAGGCATGCAAAGCATGAAGACCATTTCTGGTTCAGTCTTCATGACTGAAGCCACTGAGGTAGGAAGACAAGCCAAGAAAACAATGTCATATATCCTGCTACATTCTGAAAGCACCAGTCTGTACAGTAACTCACTACTTAATTAAACTACTTAATATAGAAATAATATATAAGCAGCATATTACACTACAGCAAGTTGGAAGCCAATTTATCTAAGTTTTCCTTGTAAAACTTAGAAATACGTAGAACACTGAGAAACTCCTCTAAAAATCCCTGGCTGCTTAGTTAATACATGCTTCTCCATGGGGCAGATAGTTACTACACCTCCTTGTCCAGTAGGCTAGGTTTGGATCTTCATAACTAATTACATAGTTATGACTTGATAATTTAAGTTTTTACTGCCCTAGTCTATAGTATGTCTCTGTCTCTCTTTGTTTCTTAAAATGCTAATCCATCACAGTCTTTTGGAACACAACATCATCCACACTGATAGAACCCGGGGCATCAGTGAAAGTAGATTTGTAACAGCAGAAGTGCCCTCTCAGCAAAAATATAAACCAGAGTGATTTGCTTCTAAACAGAGCAGCTGAACATTCCTGCTAACAGTTCAGACTTAATGTCAGTTTAACAGGATGGGAAGATTCAGGATGACATTGGCAGTCTTGAGAAGGCAATACTGTTCATCTGTAATTATTCAGATTTAACAGTAAAAATACCCTGTGTAGAGAGGAAACACAAAGGATTAAACACCCAAATTAACAAATGAACAATGTTTTTACCACCAGCAGTACAATTTAAATTCTAAAAGCAAGAAATTTAAAAAACCAGCTTACTGAATTCACTAACCTGACCTGTTTCACTAAAGTCTCATCACAGTAAATCACGCAGTCTTAGTTTTACTGTGCTGTATTCTTTATGGAGTATAAAAAAGAAAAATCCTAACACTGAGGACAAGAACATGTAATTTTTGGGTACATACAGTGGTGCTTCACTGTGTAGAATAGTTTAAATAATAAAGGCTATTAAACTTCCAAGATCTACAGCTCAGAATGTTTCTATTATCTTTCCGAAATATACAAACGTCTTTGGCTTCATAATAGCTGAGGTATTTTAGAGTGTCCAAAAACATTAAACTAACATCTGATTAATTCCATTCTCTATTCAGGACTTCTCCCACAAAAGCACTTGAATTAGACAGTATGACACTGTATTTTGCTGAAAACGTTCCTTAGTGTGACATTTTACCTACAATAGGTTGCACAGAAATGAAGTGCATAGTGCAAATATTCTGAATGCCATGCTACGTTTTTACTACCAGTATTCATATTCATGCATTCAGATGTAACAAGATTGCACAACAGCTAACAAAATGTCCCATGGTATCATTTACTTAAATTTCTGAGGCGCACTTATGTGACAGTAATACAGCCAAGAAAAATTATTTCATTCCACTGGAATTCAGTTAAACATACTATTGTTCTTATTAATTTTGAGGCAGTAATCCTATTCATAAGAAGTCATTTGTTTAGCATTTGTATTTCAGCTCTTTGATTCAGTGAAGCCAATGCATTCAACAAGGTGAAGTTAGTTACAGCTACATCAAAAACCAGAATCTTCTTATATCCAAGCTGGAGGGGTAAAAAGAGAAAGCCTTGCACAACCTGACAGACTTGGTTATACTCTTCCACTTTGTCTTACTGATCTGATGTGAGGAAAGAGTAAAAATAAAAATGAAAAATTAAGACATTCTTTGCAGACCAAAGAAGCAGCTCACAAAAATTTCACTTCTGCATTTATTTATTCAGCAGCAGTCCAAGCAACAACCTTTCTCTTCCAAATGTCAGGGGTATCCCACTGATATCAAACAGATCTCTGCAACTACAGCTAAAGCTATGATCTGGCCCCTCATATTTTATTATGAATAAGCTCTTTCAATAAAGTCTAGGCAGAGAGAGTTGTAGCATTATGACAACCACGTGAGAATCACAGGGAGGTGCAGGAACTGCAATTACAAAACAGACTGTTCAGTCAGGAACAGATGCAGACCCTAACATGATATAACTGCACTTATGAGATAAGGCTAGAGCCCCATGCCATTCTGTCTTGTACGAGATGCTTCCAAGGAATACAAAGTCCTCCAAGGCCATGACTAAGAGGGAAGGGACAAAAAAATAAACTCAGAAACATAAACCTCAGATCATTTTACAAAATTAAGCATTTATGTCACTTTGAAGCTAAATTTTCAAACTCATAGAACGGCATATATTAAGTACTTCAAAGCACTTTTTTAACACTTGATCCAACTTTACCAAACATTACATCTATTAATAAAAAAAACAGGTTAGCACCTTTGTCAGTTATGGATTTAATTTTCATTTGAGTTTTACTTTTCAAAATTAGAGAAAGAAAACAGTTTTTTGATTTCTCTTTAAATTTCCCTACATATACCTTCCATTTCCTAGCCTCTGTTCATACATCAAAAAATTCAACTGTTTTTCTTCTGTATAATGAGATCAATCCTCTGTATCTTTCACCATAACTTCTGAGTTGATAAAACTGAAACCTTCTGTTTCTTAACTAAAACATTAACTTTTCAAAACTCCTTCAGAGATGTTTTTGTAGTCTGACTTCAGATTGGGTTACTGCATCCCACATACACTAGACCCTTTAATGGGAACTGCCATACACGAACTTGGAACAGTAATTCTACCATACAGCAGATATCAGCTGAAGAGTCCATCCAATCTGCATTTTGGAGGGCATAACCACTTCTAAAGGACAACCAAAAGGCTCAAATATGGAAGTGATACGCTATAAGAAGTGTGAAGCAGACATTTTGGAATTAACTTACATAAAAAAATTACTTCACTAATTAATTCCATAGAACAACATTTTTCTACATCTTTAAAGTACCTTAAAATCTTCATCAAATACAAGTAAGGTAGAAAGAATGTATGTGCATCAAACAAATGGTTTCAAGATTTTTTTTTTTAATATTCTTCATCTCTAGCCATGATATCACATTAATGCTACACTGCTAATGTTCAGCTAAAAATACTTCTTCACCTTCACATAAAACACTACCTCTGATAACAGAGATGCTTATCTGTGGGTGGACATGTAACACACAAAGGAGATGCTGGCTCCCTGACACAAACCTACCATTGTTTTAGAACTTTTGGCATATGCAGTGCTTTCAGCATACCCAATTTTGTGAGTAAACTAATATTAAATTATTCAGGTACACATGAAGATAAATATACCGCAAGAAAATTTACTACCACCATGCAATTCAGACACAAAAAAAAAAAAAAAAAATGTGATTTCAACTTGCCAAAAAAGATTCAGCACAGTAAGGCATTGCCTTGTTTTGCACCTGTACCCCTTCAAAAATTGTCAGTGCCAGGATCAACCATTTCATTACTTTGTGTCTTCCATGGGTTGTTCTACTCCATCTTGACCTCCGGGCTAACTCGAACAACACAGGATGGGTTATACCGCCTCAGCCAGTATCCTGCCTGAAACAAGTCACCTGTCATCTACCGCAGAAAGCTCAAGGGATGCGACCTCTGATCTGGTTTTAAGGCACCTTCTGAGCACACTGACGTACTGAGTGAAAGGATTAAGACTTTTTCTGCAGAAAGCAATTACGCACCGCTACCACATTTATAAAAGTAACTGCAGCGAGCGAGCGCACGGATCACTCACTCCCTTCCAGCTCCTTTTTTTGCACAACACGATCCCACTGCTTACTGTGAACAGATGAAACAGAAAGCAGAGCAACTTATAAAAACCGCATACGGTAACCCCGTGGGTTAGGTTCAACAAGGAGCACCTCCAAGAGCTCCTAAGGAAAACTTAAGTTTTACCCTCCTGGCACCTAGGATTCATATAGTTTAAAATAAAACTTATTTACAGCCACCTGCTCACAGGTGCGGTTACTCAGGTTACTCCGCCTCGGACAAACTCGAACATACCGGGGTTGTCAGGGACGGGCAGGGCAGGGCAGGGCCGACCCGAAGAACCCGCCGCACCCCAACTTCCCTACGGCACCCGGGGCAGGACACTCCAGGAAACATCTCGGCGGGCAGCTGAGGAGGAGCAACCCCTCACGGGCGGGCCAGGCACTGATACCCACGGGCAGCCCGGCCCAGCCCGCAACGCACGGCCGCCCTCAGGGCTGGTAGGATCCGCACGCAGCCGCCGCCGCCGCCACCTCCACGGAGCCCCCGCAGCCATCCGGCACTCACCATACCACAGCCGCGCGCCGTCAGGCCGATCCTCTTCACCAGCATGATGCAGCCGCCCCACCTGGCGCCGCCGCCGCCCTCCCACGACGGCTGCAACGACGACAACGGAGGCAGCGGCGGCTCCTCCTCCTCCTCCTTTGCCGCCCGGTCCTGGGCTGGCGGCGGCTCCGGCTCCGGCTCGGGGCTCATGTCGCTCACACCATGACGGCTCCCGGAGCGGCCGGACCGGGCCGGGCCGCCGGCGGCTGCAGCGGCCGCCTCCGCCGGGCTCACGTGACTGCGCGGCCCCGCCCTCCTCGCCCCGAACCGCCCCCACCCCTGAGGCGGGTTCCAGCGTGGGGCGCGCGTGGTAGCAGTCTTCCCTCCGGGAATCGGGTGTCGTGGAGGTTGGAAAGGGCTTCTGGGGTCATCGAGTCTAACCTACGACCGAACACCACCTTATTACCTAGACCATGGCACTGAGTGCCACGCACTTTCCTTAAAGACCTTCAGGGTTATTGACTCCACCGCGTCCCTGGGAGCCCATTCCAATGTCTAGTCACCCCTTCTGTGAAGAATTCTTCCTAATGTCCAACCTTTCCTAATGTAAACCTTTACCGGCACACATAAGCCTGTGTCCTCTTGTCCTGCCAGGGAAAGAGGACGACCCCCACCTGGCTACGCCCTCCTGTCAGGTGATCATTTAGAGTGATAAGGTCTCATTCTCCTTTTCTCCAGGCTAAACACCCCCACCTCCCTCAGCCATTACTTGTGCTCCAGACTCTTCATCAGCTGTGTTGCTCTTCTCTGGACATGCTCCATCACCTCAACATGCTTGAATTGTTGGGCCCAGAACTGGACACAGGATTCAAGGTGCGGCCTTACCAGTGCTGAGTACAGGGTCACTGTCCTATTCCTGATGGCTGCACTAATTTTAATACAAACCAGGATGTCATTGTTCTTCTGTTATTCTTAACACTGCTGGACACACACTGCTAATCCACAAGGTGAATGTCCTCCAGACTAGCATTCTGTGTGTCTCAGGTAAACCTTTCTGAAGCCCTTGGTACTTTTTCATCCAGCAGGCTCAGTTTTCTCTCACTGAAGTACTGCAAGACCAGCTGGTTGTTGTTAGCAGTGCCCTAGGTTCATCACTAGGAGCAGAACTGGTTATCTCCAATGCACTAGCTGTGCGCTGTTAAACAGGGTGCTTTGAGGCAGCATGGTGCTGACAGTGAAGGTTGTAGCTACTGCCAGACCCTGGAACATCAATACAGCCAACCAGTCAGCCATCTGGACTAAGCTCTGAACCCAGGAGCTCAATACATCCCCGCATGGCCAGCACCGTGAAACTCATATATCCTGCAGAAGGATATGAAGTACCACATTCTTGCATCTGGATATGCTACAGGAGTCAAACTGCTGCTTTTCCTCAACTCGTTCCTCAACTGTTCTCTGCTAAGTACAAGGATCAAAATTTTCAGTTTGCTAGAACAATAAAGATTAATTTAAAATACTGTTAACTGTATGTCTGTTTTGTCAGTGTATAACAAACTATATATCTCCTAAATATAGTGCATTGTGAAATTGGTCTTCTGTGCTTCATTATCCAATATTTTAACAAACGTGCTTTTCTATTGAAGTAGTGTGCATTGACGTAAAAGATTTTATTTATATGAATGTCTTTCAAAGCACTATTTTGTTTGAAGACATCACCATTTTAGGAGGAACACTGGTTACTGTAAACTAAATGGATACGCCAAATTATATTCCTTATTATATAGGGATTAGCAGATTAATATATATTCCTTACATTTCCTTGCCAGCCCAAGCCAATTTGTATAGAATTTCATGGTTGCTTTCCACTTTTTTTTTGTTCCAGTAGCCTAGAAGCTCTTACAAAACGTTTCATTTCTTCAAAAGTAGTCACCATGAAATATTGTAATATTTTTGCACTTTTCAAGACTTAACCATTTTCCTACTAACTTGAAAGCAAGGGACTTTATCCTGTACAGTTTCCAGTGTTTGGTTTTGTTGATGGTTTGTTTTGTTTGTTTTTCTTAATTAACAGGCTTCCAAAGGATGAGAATGTTTTTTATTCAGATTCCTCAGTCAGAAAGGTACGAATTTAAGCTTGATGTATCAGCCAGAAACCTGTCTACCACTTGAAGTTCACGTAAAATGTATTACTTTAATTCATCATTGTATTTTGAAAATTTCACCATTAAAATATTTACATATATTTTATGTAAATATTTTTAAATAATATATAATAAAATATAAGTAATAAAACTGAAGTGTTTAAATCACTTCATATACAAATCAATATCAAATTATCATCTGTAATGGCTATGGATATGGGCTCAACAGACCACTACTTTATGTCCTTGTTGCATACAGAATTTAAAGTTAGAACAATTTTGTTGACATGCTGAGCTACATATAGGAACTGGTTATCCAAATAAGTGGAAACAAAACAAAGGAATAAATACTCAGTTTATGAAGTGATGTCGCTAGCACGGTTCCTCTCACTTCTGCACTCTTTGCTTTTTAGAGTATTCTTAGCAATATTTTTAAGATATCTGGACGGGATATTAATAGCAAAGATACAGAGTTTATTAGAGAATGCTATTCAGCTTAATCAAAACTATAAAGAGTTGTAAAAATACAATGAACTTAAATGACTTGAAATGTCAGCTGAAAGTGTTGGTAAGTGAAGATAGGGCAAAAGAATTCTAATTAGTCATTTGGCTTGTAGATTTCTAAGTTAGCTATTTCTACTTTAAAAAGATACTAGAAACTATAGATATCTTCTTGAGAGAATTCTTATATCTGACAGTAGCTAGTCAGCTGCTTAGAGATAATAAAAATATTCTCTGAGATTTAAAACTGTACTTTATCTCAGCTTAGATACCTGCAAGTTTTTTTTATTTCAATCCATTTTTTGTAGTTAATGAAGTTAAGTTGCCCATTTTATTGAAGAAAAAGTAAAAAATATTGACAAAATATTCATGGTAAGAATATGAACCAGATCTAATGTTTTTTCACATGGTTTAGTGAGGTTTTGTGAAGTGTAACAACCTGCAGCACTGTTTGAAGAAAATATTTCCGGGCAAAAGATCTAAGTCCAGGATTAACAAAATTATCTGAAGGTGAATCATATGCTGATCTCAATAAATCATGGCCAAGAATATCCCAAGGATGCCCTTGGGATGGCTGGATGCCATGCCTCCCTGTGCTGCTCTCTCAGACAGGCACTGTTGGTGCTCAGAGCATCCATCTCCAGGCTCTGGCACAGCACATAGCCAGGCACTGCTGCTTTCATGGACCACAGGTGCCAACAAACACCCTGCACATAGTCCTGAGTGCCCTCCTGAACATTGCTGCTGTCATGGCAGGGCATTAATGCCAGGGGGCTGGCTGGCACTGAGGGTTCTTGCCAAGGAGTGGTAGATGTGGTGTATGGCCAGCATTGGTGTGTATGGTGCTGCTGGCCTGAGCTGAATGATACTCTGTGGGACACCTGGGCCAGGCCTGCCCATTCTGGGCATGTATCTGGGATGTGTCTGGGCATGTGTCATGTCTCTTGGATGTGTCTGAGTCATCCTTTGTGTGATGGTTGCTATTTCCTCTCTGTGGGACACTGAACTGAACTGAGACCCCTGGATAATGACTCAAAACATTCCCCATTTGTGCAGACCAGGGAGTTTTGTTGAAGCCCGGCTTGAAGATGGAAGAGTTTAGCTTTTGACTGTGTAGTGGCTAACCCCTGATGTGATAAGGCAGAGAGTGACTGATCGGCTATGAGTGAGATAGGAAATAATCCTATGGAGACAGGGTGGTGCCTTTTGTCATGCTAAATTGTCCTCCCAAACCGCCATCCCCCCACTGCCCCCTGCACCTCCCCTTTGTTTCCCCTCCCTTCCTCCCTCTCCCACCACCCCCACCTCTGCCTCCCCAAGTACTGGGGACATGGCCTGAGGGTCATATGGCTGATGGGCCATAATTGACTCAGCTGCCCTGGCGATGGGCAGCTGTATTGTCTTGGACCCTACATTGTCTTGGGCAGCTGTGTTTTCTCAGAAGGTATCAAGGGCACCCGAAGTGTCCAGTGATCCACAAAATGACATCATCCAGTGTGAAACTCCCTGTCCTGGGGGAGGTACCTAGGCACATGGGTGTTCCCACCTGAACCTGACTGTAAACCAAATAGATTTTGTGTTCAGCAGATTTTCCTGGGGATTTTCCCCCACGAGTTCTTTGGTACTTCTCCCATCACCCAACAGATCAGTTTTGCAACCACCACTTTGACTGAGATTGCTCAGCAACCAAGTCTTGTTGAAGGGCCTATGGGTGGTGAGAGCTTCACACTCTTGTGTTTTCTCTCTCTCTCTCTCTCTCTTTTTTTTTGTTCATTACATTCTTGTGCTTTCTCTTTCCCTTGTGCATGTCCTTGGGTGATGTTGTTCTGTTTTTATATTGTAATGCTTCCTTGTTGTTATATTACTAGAGATAATACTAACCAAAACTGCTACATACCTGTTTTCCTTTGCAACCGAACTATTCTGTAATAAACCCTACATGTGTATATTTACAAACACCACCTATTCAGTGGTGTTTCACCCCAAAGGATCTTTTAACAAGAACTTGGGTTGCCCTTGCCTTCTGCAGTGCTTTTTACTCTCTACTAATGCTGCTGTGCCCTCATAATCTTCATGTAGAAACAGATCTTGGCCACTGTGGCCTTCCAACACATCTCAGAATACCTGGCTTTTGCTGTAGTCTCCACACCTCTTCAAGAACACCGGGCATTTTTAGTTCTCTTCAGACATCTCATAGGACAGCTCTTTGTCAATATTGCATTCCCAGTCCTCCTCCTCAGCCAAGGCCCCTGGCTCACTAGATACATGGGCTTAAACATGCTCCATCACCTTCTGCAGGCTCTGGATGGCCTCTGTCCCCTCCAGGCCTGTCAGCTCTGGCTGCCTGAGGTTGAAAAATGTATTCACTTGGTAGATAGGAAAGGAGAGAAGGAGGAATTCTTGATGAGTTCTTCTACATGTTCTTTACATTGAGGCTGGAAGAGTACTTGGAATAGACTGCCCAGAGAGGTCACTGAGTCTCCCACTCCAGAGACATTCCAAATCCACTTGTACACTTCTGTAACCTTCTCTAGGTGACCCTGCCTTTTCAGGGTAGTTGGACTAGATGACCTCCAGAGGTAATTTCCAACTGTTCTGTGATTCTGTGATTTATATTTGCCTAGTTCCCACCAGCAGATATCTGCTGGGGACCTGATAGGGGTGACCACTGGGACAGGAGATGATGGGACTACAGCCATGTGGCACCGCAGCTGGCCCAAGGAAGTAAAAGCTCATTCCCCTTTCCCATGCCATCCCATCTTGTCCTTGGCACTCACCTTCCTGGGTGTGTCATTGAACTGAAGACCATGTTAGGGAGGCAAGCTGGTCCTCGGCTTCCTGCAGCAGGAGTTCCTTCTCCAGAATGTCCAGCTGCCATTGTAGGGTAACTTTGCTCCACTGAGCCCTCTGCCTGGGCCAGGCCCAGCTGCTCCTCTACAGAGCCTTCATCTACAGGCTTGGCAGTCTTCTGGGAGGCTGGAAATTCATATCCTCCAAAAGGATTTCCAGTTCTGTCTTCAGCATCCACTGCCACAGACTTGCCAGGGACATCCAGTGAGAATGCTGACTCCTGAAGGAACTGCTCTCCTGAGAGTGGGCACCCCAGGGCTCTGCATTCCATCAATGCCCTCACAAGCCAGGTCAAGGAGCTCAAGCATCACAGTGGTCTCTGGGCATTACAGAGCCCTGGCAGCTGACCCCAGCAGTCACTCCCAGTGCAGGTGTTCTGTGGCACTATACCCCAGACATGATGTCTGATAAGGAGTTGCTACAGCACCCAATCCATCAAAACCACCGAAGTTCCATATTTGTCATTTTCATAGTATGGGAGATAATGCCATCTTGGTTAGGAAATCATGCTGCCAGCTACTTTTAGAAGTATAGAGGATCAAGATGAACATGACCTTTTGCAGTGGAGTTCAGCAGCTGTGCAACTTGTCTGCTGGGAAATTTGGCTGCTGCTATCTTACTTTGTCAAGGGGTTTTACCGACCTTATTTGGAGCACCTTTTAAAAAGGTTGGAGTTTTTGCAATGAAAACCTGCATTCTTACGTGTGTTAATCATGAAGAACGTTAGTTTTAGGCATTGAATGGTTTTGGTTTCTGAAAAAATTTAACATATATGTAGCCACATAAGTGAGCAGACAAGAAATAGAAGTCTACAGACCTTGCACTTTTCGAAGAAGGAGAGGAAAGCTGATTTACACAGTACAACTGTGGTCATAGCCAAGTTGAAGAAGTTGAGTATGGCCTGCCTGAGCATGTCCAATTTCTTTGGTGTTCAGTGGGAGCTATGTGCCTAGGTGTATGGGGACATAAAGTTGCACTGGATTCACTGCAATTGTTTGAGTGAGGTTAAAAGGAGATTCAGCTCAAATATTCTCAACTTAAAAGTAGTATTTTTTGGAGGTTGAAATTGGTAGCTGTTGTGTAGAGCACACTGCTTTATATATAGAAAGAAATATGATTTTTATTATTTCAAAGATTCTAAAATTTAATTTGTGTTATGTCATGTATAATATTCATGGAAGAGTTTACAGAAGTTTAGTACCTGCGTTTGGACACTTGTTTATCACATGTCTTCCCTCTTATTTTATTACAGAAAAGAGAGAGAAATCTCCCCTGAAATTCAGATTTTACATTTATACAGGAAACTGTTTGCAATATCTTAGTCTTCTGGTTTCAGAGATCTTATGGTGTTACACTGGGATTAAAATAAAATTGCTGCCTTCAACCTGTGAAACATCCTAGCAGGAACAGAGAGAATAAAGCAAGGGCAGCACAAGCTCCAGGTCAGACTGACCTCTCTCCTCCTGACACAAACAGTAGAACAGCATTTTACTCACTCATTAAGAATAGTAGGACAGGAAAACCTTTACTCTTATCAAGGAACTCAGAACACAACTGCTTGTCTTTGGAGAAATAAATAAAGGATGTAACTTAGGGAAACAGAAGTCATGCAAATGCTAGCAGGATGCCAGCTAAGCTCTGTAAGTGTGACAAAGTAGAAATTATGCAAAGCAAAGATCCTGTGCTTAAAAGCAGGGGGTAGAGGAGCAGCCACCTAAAAAGGATGCTGGATGTTGAAGACAGATCCCAGAGAATCATATAAGGACTTCCAATAACAGGTGTGACTATGTCAAATAAAGTCAAGGAGGTGAGGATATCTAATGAATACATAATCAGTGTATATAATAAGATCTCTGTTCATCTCTGCTTGAATGGAGGAAGGATCCCCCAGTTGAGCAACATGCTGCACTAAAGAATTTTTGCTTTCTAGCACTCAAAACTCTGTTAGAAAGTTTCTATTTGGCTGATTTCGCTATCACTGGGAAACTCCTTGTGGGTGAGTGAGATGATGGTGCTATGGCAGCTGGGTGAGCTGTGCTGCTTCAGAGCTGCTGATTCATCCCATCCCATCCCATCCCATCCCATCCCATCCCATCCCATCCCATCCCATCCCAGGAGGCTGTGCATGCCAGTTTACTGCCATTTGGGGTGTCCTGTAAGATGAGCTTATAGTCAGCAAGGGCACAGCCAGTGAACTCTAGCAGACTGGAAGTTGACATGTCTGTATGTGTGGTTTGCTTTCAGGTGAGATTTTTCGGGTACTTATTTTTTATTTTTTTAAATATTGCAGAATAGTCATAAATATACCAATTCATAGTTGCATTATTAGGAACCTAAGAACTGAATGGATTCATCAAGGGGGAAATTATGCTTGACCAAATATGATAGCCTCCTATGATGACGTGGCAGATGGGTTGGCGAGTGGAAAGCAGTGGATGTAGTCTGCCATGGCTTCAGCAAAGGTTTTTACAGTGTCTCCCACAACATCCTCATAGGTAAGATCAGAAAATGTGGGTTAGATAAATGGATAGTGAGGTGGATCAAGAACTGGCTAAATGGCATAGCGCAGAAGATCGTGACCAGTGGAATTCAGTCCAGTTGGAGACCTGCAGTCAGTGGTTCTCCCCTGGGATCAATACTGAGTCCCGTATTACCCAACTTGTTTATCAATAATCTGGAAAAGGGGGTAGCGTGTATGCTCAGCAAGTTTGATGATACAAATCTGGGGAAGTGGCGCAACTCAAGGTTATGCTCAAGTTAGATTGGAGTGTTGGGTGGAGAGACACCTGATGAGGTTCAACAAGGGCAAGTGTAGGGTCCTGTACCTGGGGAGCATTAACCCCAAGTGCCAGCATCTCTGCAGAAGAGAACAGCTCTGCAGAAAAGGCTATCTGCAGGAAAAGGACTTGGAACAGCTCTGCAGAAAGGAACTTGGGAGTCTTGGTGGATCACAACTTGACTATGACCTGGCTGTGTCCTTATGGCTAGGAGGACCAAGGGTATCCTGGGGTGCATCGGGAATAGTGTGTCCGACAGGTGTTATGATTCAATGGAAGTTAAAGTCCTCTGCCCAAATTAAGGTGCAAAGGAGACCAAATGTGCAAAATCATCAGTTCAACAGTACAGGCTTTATTTGGCAAAACTGGTTGTATAACAAAAAGAGAGAGAGAGGAAGAAGGAGAGAGATAGTCCAAGTAGAAGATAGTTACCACCATGGATGTGAGATCATCCTATTAGTCATTAAGTGCCCTGAGCTTCTTCTGGTGCTGGGTACCCACACCCTGGCTCACTCCCTGGGTAATTTTTATATAGTATCTTATTTGCACAAGAAACCAAGGTGGCTTTCAGTTCCTCATTAGCAGGAAAGGGAGAGGAGAAATGGCTTTGGCTATCATTCATGTTCAAGTCTTAATTCAATGGTCATTGAGGTCTACTCTGGCAGTTATATAGCATACAAGAGTAGAACAGTTGCAGTGAAGTGTCTCTTTCTGTCCTACCTAGACAAAGGGAAAACTGAAACTATTTTGCTGTTTATGTTTTGTAGGGACTTCTACTGTTTTCTTCAACAAGTTTCACAATCCAGTGTTTAAGACATATACTACAAATGTCATTAATTCTTTCCTTACTGCAGGCCAAGGGAGGTGATCCTGCCCCTCTGCTTGTCCCTGATGAGACCACATCTGGAGTGCCATGTCTAGTTCTGGGCTCATCAGTACAAGAGAGACACAGAGACACTGGAGACAGTCCAGTGGAGGCTACAAAGATGATTTAGGGTCTGGAGCATCTCTGTTATGAGAAGAGACTGCACGAGCTGGGCTTCTTTAGTCTACAGAAGACTGAGAGGACATCTCATTAATGCATACAAACATCTCAGAGGATGTCAGGAGGATGGTGCCAGTTTTAGCAGTGTCCAGTGACAGGACATGGAGCAATGGCCTTAGACAAAAACACAAGTTTTATCTCAACATGAGGAAGAAATTCTTTACATTCAATCTGGCAGAGTACTTGGAACAAGCTGCCCAAAAGGTTGTATTCTCCCTCTAGAGACATTCTAGTCCAAGGAATACTTGGACATATTCCTCTGTAACCTTCTCAAGGTTACCCTGCCTTTACAGGGCAGTTGGACTAAATGACCTTCAAAGGTCGCTTACAATCCTTACAATTCTGTGATTCTGAATGCTCAGAAGTGCTTGAAAATTGAAATAGATGTTTCTAAAATATTAGTAAGTAGCCTGATGAGAAAGAAGATGAAAATACTACGGTACGTCATGAATCCATTAAGTCTTTATGATTTTTAAAGATAGCTTTTATGCTATCTTTATGTATCCCCATCTCAAAAATGTAGTAATTAACAAAAGAGTCAGGGAATGGCTTTAGTATATGAGAGGTAACAGAGGGAAGGGATGGTTACAATAGCAGTTTTAAAATCCTGACTAGCACGGAGAAAGTGCTAAAATTGCTTGATATTCTGTTAGGCAGGAAAAGGAGGCATTAATTGGAATTATCAAGAAACATGTTCAAAACCAACAAAAGCAAGTGTTTTTCCAGGCAAATTGTAACTAAATCATTAAAGTAATTTCTACAGGATATTTTGGTTAAAAAACTACAAGTGGTTTAAAAGATAATTACACATGTTTATGGAATGAAACCCTTAATAATAATATGTAATAATAATAATAAATAATAATACTAAATAATATTAACTCTTAATAAGCTCTTAATAAAGAGCTGTTAACCAGAACAAAGTCTTCTGAGCTGTTGGCTTCACATGGGTGGGGGAGTTTGTCAGGAATCCCTCTGCTGTGATTGTGCTTTCCGCTATTTGCGTAAGTATACACTGTCTCTGAACAAGGATAGCTGGGAGTTTGGTTGTAGCTCTACATATCTGCTCTTCAGTTCTAAGTCCTAACAGTCTTACAGACTCAGAGCCTTTGAAGCAGGAACCACAATTGCACTGTCTGACCAAATTTCCAAGTATGCAGCAGTTGGTCTGAAAAAAGTAAAACTGCCCCATTTGTTTCATTGGATGTGCTCTTTTGAAAATTGTTGATAAATTGTATGTCAGTGCTGATAACCATAATTACTGATCAAATAAATACCAAAGGTTACAGAATCATTTGAATGCAGAAGATGATATTGTTTTGGTCAACAGAGTTTGTGAAAGTGATCCCTGCAGCTGGTGAGGGTGCTCTGTCTTGGCAGGGTGCTGATGAAGATAGCCTTACTCAGTGAGCTGTCAATAAAACAACAGGAAGGCTTCTATCAATGGCACAATAGTGTGTACAAGAGGTGGGCCAGCTTGTTCTGCAGTGCAGGCACTTTCCATGGTTTCTGCCTTGAGTCTGAGCTGTAGGTTACAGTAATGTGATGAACTATAAGTGTTAGGGACCAGAAACACCCTTCACTCTCTGCCTTCTCAATACATCATGCTTCCCAGTGTGAAGACCTTAGAACCAATGAGCTGTCCTTATTCTTCAATTCGTCTGTGTCATTAAAGACAGGGAACAAAGCCAGTGGTATATGATCATACTGCAATTTAGTTGGGAATGCTGCAAGAATTCATTACTGTTTTGCTCAAATTCATCATAGCCTAGTCCCAAACATTCACTAGAGTACAATTACATTCTTTTAAGCTCTTGGGTTCCCTTGTGGTTTATTAATTTCAGTGAGGGAGGACAACTTTGAAGGAAACTCATGCAAGTGAGGTACTCCGAGGACCACTGAACAACACTATTTCTGCATTGTACTTTTCTACTTACAATCAAATATCTCATAAACTGTGTTTTTTCCAAAGTGTTTCTTTTAGAGCTCATCCAAGTGCGCTCTAAAATATATACACTAGACAGCTTTCTTCCTGTGTCAGTCCTTTGTAATTCATGAGGTAATCATACAAGCAGCAAAGACAAAATTCTTCAGGGAGAAATCTAGTGTAGATAAAACCTGGGAATCTCCCACTTTCATTTGATAGTCTTTACTAACACAAAATACTCAGAGTAATGAAAAGATCAAATCCTACCAGCTATTAAAAAGAAGTCCCACTAGATGGGGTTATAGTTTCAAAGGAAGAATATTTTCTCATCTGTTTTGAGGAGAAGCATTTGTTTTCCTTCTTATTTGTTCAAATTGGCAACATAATCCTGTGAAGTTAGATTGTCCTTTTGTTTTCAATTCACTAGTAGATTTTTTTGACCATTTTGACCATTCCTCCATTCAGCACAAATTGTATCTGTATCTGAGTAAATTATTGAAGTGTTTAGGAAGTGTTGCCACTGTTCATAGATATCAGTGGCTGAAATTTGGTCTTTTCTGTCCCTAGCACTACTTCATTACTATTTTATATGCTGCCATGCAGCAGTTACAGAAGAAAAAAACTAGCACAGATTGTCTTAATTTGGCATTAGTAATGTCATTGGTGCCATAATCTATGAAATGTTTGAGGTTTTGTTTATTTATTAATTTTTTGTGAGAACTGGTTAGCACAGGGATGCTGGGTAGGACTGGATTTGAATTCTCCTGAAATCCATACTATGTATAAGTATATGTAAGTAATAATTATTCTAATAATTGTTCTTAGATTCTTGTTACTATTCAGTTTTAAAAGAAGTTTCTCAAATGAGAATTCATCAAATATAGTAATAACAAAAATAAAAAGTGCATGAACAAAAATCCAGTGAAAACAAACTGAGAGTAAAAGACAAAACTAATTTTTGACGTTATCTGGTTTGTGATTATTTGAAAACTTACATTAATATTCTTGTACTATATATTTGTTGTTGCTATGCTTAGAACACTTTAATTCCTATGTCAATTTAATTAATATTTATAGGAATGCCTTGCATTTTTCACTTTAAGAATGATGATAGGAATCTCAAGGGTCATTCTTGTTCTAATGAATTTAATTGAATAAGATTAGTACTAAATAATTTCTATCTACAATTTTTAATACAAAAGATGACAAATGAAATTTAAAACCACAGGAAGGGAAAAAAAAAGGGGAGGTAGAACTAGGCAAGGATAGGAATGCAGGGAAATTAAGAGTAATCTAGTGTTAATATCAAATTTTGAGAACTCCGGTGAGGGATATTGGAAAATCAGGCACCTTTAAAAATTACCTAAAAGTTATCAAAACTCTGGTTTTGGAAGTGATTTAATATCTCCCTTCCTTTTCCATAGTATGAGTTTTAATTTAGTTCAGATTCTGAGAATGGAATTTCTGACTTTATATTGAACCTGTAGTTAGTCAATGATTATGATAGAAGTGTAAACAATAGGTGTGACAAATGAGAAGACTATAGGATGAAGGAAAAGAAAAAACAACAAAGCATGAGGATTTTTACTTCACTTTTGACTCACTGACTCTCATTATTTAAACTTTATCTTTTTTTCCAGCAAAATAGATTTCTAGCTTGGGAGCTGTCAGGAGTGCTGTCATTTACTGTGTGAAACCAAAAAAAGCGTAATGAATATACAGTGACAATTTGTTTTCTTCCAAGTTCTTTAGGTGAAATAATTGAGTTCATTAATATAATTCTGAACATTCTTGCTGAACTTAAAAAAAAATTCTCCAGATAATTCAATGACAGTAGTAAGTGGAAAGTGGATTACGGGCTATTAGATACTGTTGAACACTGAGATACATTATGTTGATTTATATGGTGCTTGCCAGATATCTTCCAATTTCATGTATACATTACACTATAATTCAGCTCTGATGAAACTTTTGTTTGTGCTGTTAGTTTACTTTGTGAATAAGAAGTTGAGCTTTTGCTTAAGCATAATATTTTTTTCTTCTCTGTGCTTTCATCTTAGAATGAACTAGAAGTCTCTTTTGCACAGTGTTTTTTTTAGATTGTGCATTTAGTACAATTATAGCAAAACTAAGGCATTTAGTGTTGTGGTTTGTTCAAAATCTAGTTTTGTATCCAAAAATTCACCTGCTTTTTCCATTACTCAATTTCACTTGCATCACAAAATGTGTATATACACACATCCAGAATAAATGTCTAAGGTGTTTGTAGGGTAGTTTCTGTCTTTTTTGAATGAGGAATCCCATAGCTACGTACTATTTTACTTTATTGGTTGCAGCAGAATAGATTTACTGGCCTTCAGGGAAACTCAGTTCAGGAAAAATAGCTTACTGAGTCAGAAAATTTGTGTTTAAAAACTTTTTTTCAATCTGTGAAAGAAAAATTAATGTGGATGCTGGAGAGTTGCTTCTGTCCACAGCTCTAGAGACCTTCTAGCAGCCTGTAAGACCATGATGCTTTCTATCACAGGATAGTAGATAAGAGGTAGAGACATGGGAAAAGATGTTTCTTTATATTTAGGTAGATATCTCTGCAGAAAGTTGCAACACTCTTTGGCTGAGTGGCAAAGAAAGAAGAGAGCAGAAGATCTCTCAAGTTCCTGTCTAGGGCTTCAGCTGTCAAAGACAGGAGAGCCACTAAATGAAGCAACCACCCTATGATGCTGCCAGCAGCCCCTGCTGCTGAGCCCATGGCTCTCCCAGTTTCATGCCAAAACTGCCCATTACATGCCTCCATAAGGACCAAGAGACACCAATCTGGGGGGTAGTGTGCTGGCTGCCACGAGCATTCCACCCACTCTGACAAGGCCACTACCTCACTAGAGCTTATGCCAGCAGCTCAGCCCCAGGGCACCCAGGGAAAGAAAAGTACAGAGGTCTCTTTCCTGAGGATTTAGAGAGCTTGACCTCATTGTGGGAGCGCTACAGGGCAGGGGTTGGTGCCTTCTTATCTGTAGATTACTGGCAACTGTACAGCTCAGTAACAGAGGAGTGAGGAGACAGGACTGTGCTGTGGTCTGGTGGCTTCCCTCACTGCAGTCCAAAGCAGCCACCCTCCATGGGCAGCTCCTGCCCACTTACACTTCCTTTCTGTATTTCACCTGGCAGCTCTCCTGCCAGACTGGGCTGGGACAGCCCTTTTCACGCCAATCCTGGGCTGTCATTGTCACCAGCTGCTACCACCTGTCTTCTGCATACAATGGCACCACCACCACATCTCTTGGGCTGGTGCCAGAAAAGGGAAGCTGCCTTCTGGGACAACACTAGAGCAGGCACACTGATTTAGTACTGCAACATTACGACATGGCTGTTACTTTCCCCATGTCCAGGTAGAAGGAACAATTAAATAATTTATATTCCAGAAAATGGCAATGCTGGAAATGGAAAATAATTAGCTGTAGTGGCAATTTGAAGAGCAGCACATTCAACAAAGTTTGAAAGATAATTAAAAGCATCAGGTCCTACTCAGTGCACTACATTAAATATTTGTGATACCTGATACTAAGATTTACCTATCTGAAGTCTAAATTTTGGAAGAAAAAGGCTGTTTTGTTTTGACTAAAGGCAATATTTCACACCCTTGGAATTAAAAACATGTAAAATCACAACATCTTCATCAAGAGTGATTGACACTACTGATAATTTTTTGGCTGCAGCATATCAGTCATTTCTTACTTTTTGACAGCAGTTTTGGAAACAAATTTCAATTTTATTAGTGTTTAGTTTGTATATGTCCTGGGGTGACTTTATGATACTGGTATCCCCAATCGTCTGGTTTATGTTATATATTAAGTTCTGCACCTTTAA
>NC_031799.1:40044000-40062959 GCF_001522545.3 Parus major
TTTAAGCCTGTTTTGCTCTTGTTTTAATCCATATCTCACAACAAGAAATAAGTAATTTCTTTAGTTACTGGTTTAAAACCACGACAACTTATTACCCCTTCTTTTTGTAGCAGTACATGAAACAGTAGACATTAATTTAGGTTTTCTGCTCAAAATAGTCTTGGGATTCTTTACAATGCTCTTTATTTTCAAGTACATGAAAATATTTGAGCTAGTTCAAATTTAGGTAAATGTCATATTGCTGTGTCATGTCCAGTCTCTCACCCACCAGCACCGCCCAGGTCCTTCTCCCTAGGGCTGCTCTCCATCTGTTCATCCCCAGCCTGTACAGGGGGTTGCCCTGACCCAGGTGCAGCTTCTTGAACCTGGTCTTGTGAGGTTCTCATGGACCTACTTCTTGAACTTCTCCATGTCCCTCTGGATGGATGGCATCCCATTCTTCAGGAGTGGCAACTGTACCACACAGCCTAATGTAATATGCAAATTTGCTGAGGGTGGACTTGATCCTCCTGTCTCTGTCACATTATCCTATTAAAACATTAATAATTCCAACCATCCTTTCATTGATTTCATTAAAATAGTAGTTACTTTTTGCAAAGTCACAAATAATTCATTTAATCTTAAAACGCAAGGACTAGCTGAATATTCATATTATTAATGAACAAATCAGATAAATGAATCACATTGATTCAGATCATAATACACAATCTGCCAAGACTGTGGGACAGTATTGAAAATTAGCCCATTATAAAAGTCTCAGACTAATCAATGAGGAGGATTAAGGGAACCAGGAAACCTATTCGTTTATCAAAACGGTATATGCTTTCAGTCTGAGGGGGGATGTTGGCATCAAGGAGAATGCATAGAGGGGCCACATGGGAAATCTTGCTGGCTCACAGCAGTACTCAAAAAAAAATACTGAGCCATTGTTTATAGGTTCAGAAAGTCATTTAGCTGATTTCTAATGGGAAATGAGTTAGAAGAAAGTTCTTCTAGGTTCTTGTTTAAAAGAGAGATGGTGTTTGACCTTTATCAACACAGATAACTACTTCATTTAAGCTGAGCTAAATCACTTCAAATTAATTTACTGGCTACATGTGGGGGCTGGAAATCAAAGCTCAACCATAACTGTAGTGGGTGTTGCTTACTCACTTTATATTATAACAATCATTCAACCCCAAATAGCTGCAGTTTAACAGTTTGCAGGAGCTTGTACAATGTAAAAGATAAACTGAAGGATATAGGACAGTCAATTTGAAGTAAATGAAAAATGCCAAGGTGGCAGAACATACTTACTTAAGCCTGAATTTGTTCAAGAAACAGAAAATGTGAATATCAAAATTTAATGTATACAGCTGCATACCAGATATTTTCCCTATTGAAATTTCAGCTGGCATTACCTTTAGCCACTTAACTAGATCTTTGGATGATACTACTGTTCCTCTGCTTCTCTGCTGTGAAGCAAAAGTTTCTTCAACTCATATTAAGTAGTAGAAAAGCCATTCTTAATGTTTTGACTCATCTATATCCCAGACCCTTCATATCGCATATGTTGCTAATTAGTAAGAAGAATTAAGTTCTCACCTTTTATCCTTTTTACTAAATTATAAAATATTAACTAAAACAGACATTTATTTTTTTAAAAAAAGCCTAGAGGCTGGAGTATTTACAGCATTTCACTTTGAATGACAGATTCATATATCCCCAGGCACTGTAAAGCAGTGTTTGGTAACTTTCCACAAGAGGAATAGTCATAGCAGCTAATGCTGCTCACCCCTTGACCTCAATTTCCCTGATAATGTCCCATTCAGAAAATAGCTGGCTCCAGTTCTCAGTTTCTAGTGCAGAATCATATAAATACCTTGCAACAGTACATCGTCAGCTTTTTTTTTTTTTTTACAAGATTTTCAATACCATTCTTTAAATTACTGATTACTTTGAAATGCCTCTTTCACTTGGAAGAAAATAGCTCCCAAAATACTCAACAGACAAAAACTATCACTAGTAGATAGTGGTTAACAAAGCAGCATTTTAAAGAATCAATGTAATTAATGTAAATTAATGGGTAAACTCACAGCACACACATCAAGTACAGCAATGTAAGTTCCAGGTACTGGGAAATTGTGAATTCTAGTGTTATAACCTATTACAACACTTTCTGAGAAACTTAGTCGCTGAGAATATGTGCTTCCAGTACAGAGAATGTTAAGCTTGAGTGGAGTCAGTCATTTCCCTTGAAGCTGTATTTACACCTATATCAGACGCCAGAATTCCTCCTTATCTGAATATTTGCTTCTCTTTCACATTCTTTTGGAGTTTTTTTGTAATTTTGAATATGTAGTCTTGGATCTTGCCTTCTGAGTTTCAGAAAGGACAAAAACCAAAGCAGTTACAGAACTGCTGAAGTATGTGTGTATTTTAGAATCAGTTCAGAAGCACTTTCCTTTCTGCATTAGTCCTCTCTGATTTTGCACAGTTATAATGAAAGAGAAAGGAAAAGCAGGCATTTTGCACATGTTCCCCATTCCCACTTGTAGTTCACAGTCATGTAATAAATGCTCCAGCAGCTCAGGTTTATTCCATACTGCTTCCTCTTCAAATGACAAATTAATAACAATAATGGTTTTTGTCCAGTAATAAAACTGCTGTTTTAAGGGTTTTTTTCAAAGTTTTCTTCTTCACAGTCCTCCACAGCAAGAAATGCAGGGGAGCAAACAAAACCAGGCATTTGTAACAATTTCAAGCAAATGAAGAAGTAGTCTATATACAAAATGATAGCACTTACAACTTCTTTCCTTCCAAAAAAGGAAGCAAAAAGGGAACAAAATTACAGTAGCTGCTTTTATAAATAGAATCAGGGAATCTGGCACCCATTTGGCACAAAAAAATTGGAAAGTATCTGCTTTCCACATAGAGATTTCGAATGTGTGCCCTCTCTGCTAACATGGCAGATGTGTGCTGTATGCCACAATGTACACTTTATTTCACAGTAGACCTGACTTGCCTCCAAGGTCCCCAAAAATCCCAAGAACTGAACCTGGAATTTTGTACAAACTAATATGATTTATAGGCTGCAGCCTCAGGAATTCCCCTGAGGACACTAATTCTTCCTCTTGGTGCAAGCACAAGCCAATAATCCTGTAAACTGTGGAGGCTTGGTGCTGTCACCTGAACAACTCAATGACTGCAGGACACCAGTATGGACCTCCCTTAAGCAAACACATAATGCTTATAATTGCCCCATCCCTCCAACAGGCTTAAATCCCTCTGCCCACTCCCACCTGATACCAGATGCTATCTGTTCTTTCTTTCTCTCATGGGAAGCTCTGCACATCTGCAGTGTTATTTATCCCGTTTCTATAAATCAAAGGTTAATTTTAAGGCAGGAGAAGATAATCTATAAAATTATTTAAATCAGAGAAATAACAAGAGACCTGAAGTTGGGAGTTAATGATTGCTGTGGGTATCCTCTTGCATCCCAGACCAACTGTCACCTTTTGTTTTTTTGTTTTGTTGTTGAATTTTACACTTAGTTGTTCCTAATTTTGAGATAAAGCACACTTTAATACAGTAATAACATTTTGTTTTTGCATGACACAAAGCAGTGCTCAGGTCTCTTACCTGCTGCTTAAGAGTAGAGATACCCAGCCACGTATGTATATTTCAGAAAGGTCAGGTGATCTATCAGTTAAAAATGTTGAAGAACAGTGGTGTAAGGAAATAAATTGTAGATGATGTGGCGTGAGGTTTCAGCTATGAGGAAGTCAGAGAGAGTTGTTCCTGTACAATCAAATTGATGTATCCCTGGGCAAATTTCTAGTGCAATGTACTGCATAAGGTGAAGCGAAGCATTTGCTGGTGCAACTGTCTCTAAGCTAAGCAAAGCTGTGCTCCCAGCATTGGGCTTCTTAGGAAATGCACATTACGAGAACTGCATATGTCTGGGAGTAGTACACAATCTGTGTGCTAAGTGGAAACACACCACAGAAAATAACTCCCAGCAAAAGATCACATTTCTTAAGAATTTTGGAATTATTTATAAAGGTCCTTAACATTACCCTTGATTTATGCCATTGTCTTCAGTGCCTCTTGCACAGGCTTTTCCCATATGGAGGCAATTAGTCTACTGGAGAGACCTACATTCTTAAAGAAAAAAATTGAAATCTCAGTCTTAAAAGAAATAATAATATTTTGTCACTTCTAAAAATACTAGAACCCTTTAGTGTATCAGGTAACCAAAACTTGCAGCATTCCTATGAAATTGCTTAGTATTACTTCCTTGTAAAACATGAGAAGAGTGAGAAACAAAACTGATTTAGTGATTTTGAAAGTTTATGGTTATATAAGACCCAGAAGCTTTGACCCTTGATTCTCAGAACTCCCTTCAGGATTCTGCATTTATTTGTCATTGTAATATGTCTTCTTGTAAATAGCAGAGTTGTAGTAAGAACATAAATCTCGTGACTGTTTTCTGCTTTCAAAAATATTTTATTTTCTTGCTTGGAATTGATTTCATGTGATGCAACCACAAAAACAAATGAAAAACACGAGAGCCAAATAGTTTCATGGCAGGGAATCCTTAACCATGAGAGACATACAAAAGGACTGTCAGGATGAAAACTAACATCACTCTATTTTGAAATCATGTCTTTCCGAAGCACACGCTTACAATCCATATAATTGCTATACCAGAGACCCACTTGGCCTGTAGCAGAAGTCTTAAAGAATTCCATTCCTTGCAGACTTCAGATTTCTATTTGAGACAGAAAAGACATATGAGATGATTCTCATAGATTAAATGTACTATTCTGAAAAGAAGTAACTACCTGGGTTTTTGATCTCTCTACTAGTGTATCATTGTTTTAGAGATAGGTGCTTTAGTCAGAAAGCTGTATCAAATATTGTACCTAGAATTTTTCAAATATTAATACTAGTATATTAAAATGACATGTGCATCTTTTAAACTATATTTTGCCTATATGGAAGTGTGCAATGTTTAATCAGGAAAAAAGTATCCAATGGTTATATATGTGTAATACGTAACATAGGAGAGTAGCATAAACTGCCAAAGTAAGAAAAGCTTACAGAAAGCCCCCATTAATTAATATACTTAAATGAATAGATTGCTCTAAAGCACCCAATATAAAATCTTGGTGCCAGGAAGATGATGTAAAACATTCAAATAGATATCCATTCAAAAATGAAAAATGTTGAAATCAATATGAAAATGAAACTAGAACAAAATCTGTGGAAATACAGCTAGAATAGAAATCCCCATATTAGCTCAAATGAAGGAAATATAACACAGTTGCATTTCAACAGCAGTAATCAGTTGCAGATAAAGCAGCTTGCATGGATGTACTTTGTTTTCCTGGTTTTCAATCTATACTAATTTTCTCTAAATACACTGACAGATTTATAGTTTTTGAGATAAGAGGCACCACTTCTACTTTCCTTGGTTTAGAAATACTTTTCATTTCTTGTAGTGCTGTTTTGGAAACTTGACTAGAAAATGTAGTTTGTGCCTTTCATTACAGAAACTGTCATGTGTGCACTGGAGATGCACATTGCTTAAAGATGTTTCAAAACAACATTTCCTTTTTAGTTAATAATGAGTTTAAATGCATTTTAATTCTAAAAAATCAGACTAAATATTTTTCTTCAAATCTTCAGTAGTTTTTTAAATTATTTGAGAACCTTTTAATACATTGAAGAGTAAACTGAAGCTTTAGATTCAAACAATATTAGAGCTCAAATTTTCATCTGATTATTATGCCTGAATCCAATTTATTTTCTATATACTTGACTTACTATAAAGAATAAATCTCAAAATGTGATAGATTTTATAGATATTCTACTTTTTAACTCAGGAGCTGCACCATTAATCAGTCACTCCAGCTGTCTCCCACTCCCCCTGCTCAACAGGACAGGTGAACAACATATCAAGAAAAAGACCACAGATTGACATAACCTCAGGGAGATCAGTCACCAATTACCAGCATGGCCAAAACTTACCAATTTGTGGGAAATTAATTTAATGTATTGCCAATTAAGAGTAGGGTAACAAGAAATAAAAACAAGAATACAACTACGTTCCCCATAACTTCTTCTTCTCTGGGGGCTCATCTCCATTCCTTCATTCCTGGCTCCTTTACTGCTACGTGTTGGGATGTGACACTGGTGGCTGGGTTCTTTTTCCCCTTGGACTGAGATTGACGAGAGAGGCAGTTTTCTCTTGTTTGGACTTGGTTGTTTGTTATTCTCTTATCTATATTACATATTTATAGAATACAAGGTGCTATATTTACTAAGATATAAAGATGCAAAATGGATACGAACTTCTTCAAGGTAGTTTATATGTCTGTTTATCCAATTAACAAATGCCAAGTAAATTATCTTTCTTAGTGACCCAATGACCTGATACCTGTGTGCTTCACTGCAACACTTTCTATCCGATCACTTATTACTACCCAAAAACCCCTAAAGGAAGATGAAGGAAGAAGAAGGAAGAAGAAGGAAGAAGAGACAACACCCTAAATCTTCCATCTTGTCTTTTGTTTTTTAAAAGAGCTTAAACCTTAAACTCTAACTTTTTCACCTAGTGACTTAAGAAAACTCTCTAACTTACACACTCACACTCGTAGTTTTACACAAACACACACAAAAGCCATGTAGAGAGTAACAGGGGCTGTGGACTGCTCATGATGATTTGTCTCTGTCACTTCTTTCTCATCATGCTACTTTCTTGCTACAAGAAGTGGTCCCTTCCAAGGAGTACAGTCCTTCACAGACTGCTCCAAGGTGGGTCCAAGACTGATGAAAGGGATATTCCATACCATAGAACGTACATCAGCTGGGGGGAGTTGGCTTGAGTCATTCAATCTTTATTTTATGTTTCAGTGTACTAGAAGAAAAGTTACATTTATTTGCAGGTTGAGCAGTGCAGGATGGTGAGGGCTGTCAGGAATCCACAGCTATGATCTTGGCAAAGAAAAGTTCTAAGTGAACAAAGGTAATGTCAAACGGAAAAGGTGGGCCTCTTTTTTTTTTCTTTACAAAGACATCATTTTTTCAGTTGTGATTTGTAATTCAAGCTGGTGATGAAGACTGTCATATATTCAGCTGGCCCCCTAGTAGAACTCCCTATATCATTATCATCTCCACACTCATCAAAGGTATATTATGAATATTATATTGGTACATCATAGGATATCCTATATAAAATAAAATATTTAATACTTTCAATACATGTTATTCTACATGGCAAAAAAAAATTCTACCAATTTCCTTAGAATATCATTGCTTTACAAATATGAAAACTTATAAAAAAAGTCCATTTTGGGTTGTGAAAATACGGCACTTGAAGGATTTTTTTTTTTCCATAAAAAGAATGCTTCCAGGCAAGTTTTCTATCAGACTTTAGACAGATCTACAGAGATAATGTGTTTCTTGGTTTTATGATTGAGTGTAGATGGATATCCTAACAGGTTAGTTTTCTTTGCAAGCATAGCTGCTTCTTTAATTTTAGAGTTTATTTCTCAAGAAGCATAGAGACCTACCCAGAATGTATCTTACTAGGAATGCCTCTTTTACCTGTCTCCATACTTCATTCTCTGAAAGCAGCTTGGCTCAGTGGTTGAGGTTCATTTTTGTAAACATTATGAATGAATAACTAATTCTGTCCCAAATGTAGCTCTCGATGTACGGCATTTCAGGTCCCACTTCAGACTTCTTAGCTCCATAGAGGAGCATGGCTTAAAACAGTGAGCAAAATGCTCAACACATTTTCTTTAGCAGTAGCATTCTCTGTGGTCATAGAAAAATAGGAACTTTAATAAATACACATTGAAAAGTGTTTCCAGATATTGTGTGTAGATGTTGGTAGAATAAATATCTTAGTGATTTCCAAAGTATTGCTTCAACATCAGGGAAAACAATAGATTCTGAAGTTTCCCTTATCTTCATCAGATTCCCTGAAAAAACCCCAGCAACCTAAGGACCTAAGAATATGGGACAGGATATTTATTTCCATGGGATACCCTGGGAGACCAAGTATGTGAACCTAAGTTCATACCATAGCTGAGGTACCCACCCACACATTATTTATTCACCATTTCTCTAATTCTCTGTGCATAACTTCAGGTCATTTACTATGAATGGCACAACTCTGGTAGGAAAGATGAAGAGATCTATCCTAGATCTATCCTAGATATCTGTCTTCCTGTATGAGAAAGGCACATACAAACCAAGCACAAAAACCTGGTACTTTTTTCTATTTACTGATAAAGTGGGAAACAGAAAAGTAAAACAACTCCAATAGGTAAAGTGTCACTGAATCAGGTTAACTTCTTACGTGAAAAGATGTGTATACATTTTGTACTGCTTCATCCATGGAGTGATTATGGGTAAGATCCAGCTCCCAGCAATGCCTCAGTGGCCCCCACGGGTCTGGCTTGAGACAGGAAGAGAAAGGTCACTGCAGATGGATGTTGTTGAGTGGGCAGTCACAAGACAGGCAGTGGGATGGTCACCACTGGAGCAACTGTGAAGATGAAACGGCAAGAGGAGAGCCAGAGGGCAAAATCAGCACTGCTATATGATTATTGCTTTTGTAAGTGAATGGGGTGAAGCATGGGAACTTTGAAACAAATCTAAGGCTAACACCTAAAAGAACCCTTTTTCTTTTCAACTTTCCTGATTTCTTAAAAAATTAATGATTTATTATTACACACATCAGTATAAGACCTGCTAAGTCTAGGTTGCTTCCTGTTACCATGGCTATTGCAAACAGTGGCTGTTTACTTCCCTGATCATGAGCAGCACTAACATTTTCCATCTTTTCATGGTTTGTTTTATATATGAGCAATGTGAGAATGCATTTTTCAGCAAAAGAACAGCATGGATGTTTAGGCTGACAGAAAACCTTTTGTACATTGGCCAATTTTATGATACTGTGAGTGCAAGTTAGAAGCTTGTGATACTGCAGAAAGGGCTGTGCAAACTTTTTTCCTCATCATGTTTGTGATTTCTAGTGGGATGAACAATCCACAGTGTTCAGCCAGCAACTAAATTTTGTCTGTTGGAACTTGCTCCACATATTATTTTCTGTAATTACGAGCCAGATTAGAACTGGTGCTTCAGACTGGTGAGAGGGAACTTTTGGCTCACTTTGCTATTGGAGGATATGAGGAAGTAGAACACACATGTAAATTTGGGGGCTTGCATTTTCTTGTTACTACTTAAGCTATAACTGCTTTCAGGTTTTTACAACGATTTTTTAAGAATAAGAATTTCATCAGTTTTGTTCATGCAAAGTGATACCTTGCACATTTTTGTTTATATCTCTTCTTTTGTTTATATTTTATATTTTATATTACTTGTTTGTTTTTTGTTAATACTTTGCTTTGTTGCCCTTGATTTTTTTTAATTAATTGTTATTCTGAGACCAAACAACCTGTATCAAACCTATCATTTCCAAAGACTTCACATAAAATTATGAGGTTCAATAAACTTCATGCATCATTCCAGTTGTTTCTTGAGAAGAAATGTGGGATTAAATTCATGTCTCAGTTTCTTTAGACATATGTTCAAAAATCAGCATTTCTGGAGAAGGAAAGATAGACAGGTCAGTACTCTATAGTAATTTGCTGGGATCCCAAAAAGGCCGTTCTTCAGCAAATGCCATGCACTCTGTGTTGCCAGATGGAATACAGACTCACCATTTATTTTTAGTTTGCATCTGATGAAATGTTTCTGTCTGATGAAATAAAAATTGTGATTTTTTTTTTTTTTTTTTTTTTTTTTTTTTTTTTTTTTTTTACTTAGCTGGGGGATGTAAAAATTAGTGGTAAGCATATGGAAACTCACTGACTTTTCTTGATACAAGTTTACTGACTGCACTGTGTAAGAACACTGCATTCTTTTGTATATAGTCTCTCTCCACCTTTCTTGCATGCTCCCTTCAGGTACTAAAAGGCCACAGTTAGGTCACCCTGAAGCCTTCTCTTTTCCAGGCCAAACAATCCCAATCCTCTCAGCCTTTCCTCACAGGAGAGGTGCTCCATCTCTAATCAATCATCCTGGTGGCCTCCTCTGGACTCACTCCCACAGTTCCATGTCCTTCCTGTGCTGGTACCCCAGAGCTGGATGCAGGGTTCCAGGTGGGCAGAGCAGAGCAGAGGGACAGAATCCCCTCCCTCCCCTGCTGCCCACATTGCTCTGGATGCAGCCCAGGACACGTTTGGCTCTCTGGGCTGGGAGTGCCCATGGCTGGGTCATGTCCAGCCTCTCACCCACCAGCACCCCCAGGGCCTTCTCACAGGGCTGCTTTTGACCTGCTCATCCCCAGCCTGTGTTGACCACATGACATTCCCATCTACTTCCTGCCTTCTTTTCTTTTTTTTCTCTTTTTTCCAGCACGACAGATGATAAAAATACTATTAGCATCACACCTCAGGCACTCAAGACACAACTCAGCTGTGGTAGCAGAAAGTATCCCTGTGCGTCATGGTCTTAATTATCATGAAAGTGATTGCTGATGTGTTTGATTTCAGTCAGGTAAAAAAGCCATCCTAAACAGTCTCTGGGATTAGGAAACAGGTCTCAAAATTCAAAACACAATATATGAGTTTCAAAGTCTGTGCAGTTTCAGGGAAAATTGAGATTAGAAAGTGGAAAGCTCTGTTTGCACATGCAGCATGTCCATTGCATTGGACAAAAAATATGATTAAAAGTCAGACTTACAAAGATTCATGCATATGCTGTATAAACCTGAATTATTCAATGGGTTTCTTATTGTTTTCCCTGAGATCAGTACAACATAAGACTTAAGGATCAACATCTAATACACCATCTATCTGCTCATATTCTTTACTAAAACATATATTTATGCCCCTAAGAAAATAACCTATCTCTAAATATAGCGGACATTCACAGGTTACATTTAGTCAGATGGAAATATTTTTGTTATTGTGAAGTATAAAAAGATGAGTTACACAGCTGGATAACTTTAGACATATTTTTTGGTCTTGGCATAATATAGGATTATACTGCATATTGCTTTCTTTGGGTCTTTAAGATCCTTTCTGTACTGTTTATATAGAGTTCTCATTCTTCCGTACAATTTATAACTCCTGCAGAGGGTAACGAGTTATATTCAATTATCCTGATGTTACTATGACTTCCAGTTTAAAATTCCACACTGTATGTCACAATCTTTTAATTAAACTCCTGCTAAAACCACTAGTTCAGCACATGATAGCAGGTTAATGATGAATTTTTTTCAAGACTGCCACAGTTGAGAATCAAGAGTTACTTGACTCAAAAATTTGAAGTGAGCTCATTTCAGCTTCAAGCTGAAATTTATGCACTGAGCAGCATGTATATTTCTATACAATTCTATACTTTTTTCAAAGTTGTCCCCAGAAAATGTAACTTTTTAAACATGTAAACACTTAGAAATTATGCATTCTAATTTTTAGACTGAGACACGATGCTGCAAGATGCACAATTAAGAAGCATTTCTTTGGAATCAAGTATGATACAACTGTGTTATTAAAATGTTTTTATTTTGAAAAGTCAGTTAACTGGCTTGAGCAGTTTGTATTCCAGACAATAAGATGAAACAAACTGAAGACAAAACAGCAATTTCTTTCAGAGAACTAGTAAACTGCTGCATAAGACCTAACACGCAAGTATTTATTCAAGTAACAGAAAATATTTAGTCATCCTCAGAAAAACAACAACAAAAAAAGCATCTTGAAGTCAGAGCTCTGGAAGAAGAAATTTTCAGTGTTGCTTTAAATATAAATCTGTGCTGCCTCCATAAGGATGTTCACATGTATTGTTTTGGAATGCTGCAAAAACTTTTTATTCTCATAGAATAAAAGACAAAGTTTTTTATATTAACATTTTTAATGCAGTTTTTAGCATAAGAAATATGTGTTAAATGTGCAGCCAGTGTAACAACCATGAAAAATGACAGCACAACAAAACACAAAATGACAAATTAAAGGTTATTGTGTATAGTGTTTCAAAGGGTAAAAATCTTCATTCATCCCTCAAACAGCATCACTGTTAGTTTACTTTCAGAGTGAAGCTCTTATATAATGCAAATTTAAAGCTAAATGATGTTAAGCATGTCAAAAATATGTACAATTTAATGCTGCTAACCCTGAAAATCAGTTGGTGAAATGCTGCAAAAACTCTTTTATTACCCACTGCCATGGGAAAACGCTTGAAGATCAGAACCAGATTCTTCAAGCTCTAAAGTACATTTGATATAACACGGAATTTGTATTTTTGCTAGTGTCTTTTCAAATCCACATCATGATTTTCGAGTTTTTGTTTGAGTCCCTTGGTATGCCAATAACTGTAGGAACATATATTACAACAATTTTTAAAGTTACACCAGACATAAGCACTTTTGTTATGATTAAATCCACAGTATCTGAAATGTTTGTTTCTTTCAGCGAACTATACAAATTTTAAAACATTTACACAAGCACACACATACACATACATAAAAATTTCAGGCAGATCTAGTAGTATTAGATCAGTTATCACTTCTCACTGTACCTTGTCTTACAATTTGGACAAGCAAAAACATTCTAAGTTCAGTTTTACAAGTCTTATGTTTCTCCACTGATGGAGGCTATTTTGTTTTGTCTAAGGTTCAAAATTCTGGCGAACATTCTTTTTAGAAAGCTTAGGTTTGTAACATAAATGAAAACTTTGTGAAGAGTCCTGTCCTTGGATGACAGTAACCCCATGAAAAACTACAGGCGTGGGATAGACTGCCTAGAAGGTGGGAAAGAACCTTCAAGTCCTGGTTGATGTGCTGAACAAGAGCCAGCTGTGCCCAGGTGGCCCAGTGGCATCCTGGCCTGTATCAGCAATGGTCAGCATGGGAGAGGGCAGGGATTGTCCCCCTGTACTTGGCACTGGTGAGGCTGCACCAAACAGCTGCTGCAGTTTAAATCCTGTGTACAGTTCAAGAAGGACATTGAGGTACTGGAGTGTGTCCAGAGAAGGGCAATGGATGTGGTGAAGGGTCTGGAGCACAAGTCATATGAGGAGCAGCTGATGGAGCTGCGGTTGTTTAGTCTAGAAAAAAAAGAGGCTCAGGGGTATCTTTATTGCTCCCCTACAAGTGCCTGAAAGCAGATTGTAGCTAGGTGAGGGGTCAGCCTCCAGTCCCAGGTGACAAGCAATAGGACATGGGGAAATGGCCTCGAGATATGCCAAGGGAGGTTTTGACTGGATAACAGGAAAAATTTCTTTCACCGTAAGGCTTGTAAGACATTGGAACGGGCTCACCAGAGAAATGGCTGAGTTACCACCCCTAGAGGTGTTTAAATGACATGTAGATGTGGCACTTAGGCACATGGTTTAGGGACAAACTTGAGATGGTTAGGTGTACAATTGGACTCAATGACCTTAAGGGCCTTTTCGAACATAAATGACTAGGATGTAAGGTTTGTTTAATTTATCTGTGTTCTCAGTCTCCCCCTTCACAGCATTTTGTCTTTCGAAGGAGAAAGGCACCTCAAGGTAAATCCGTTCCTGCAGGTCCATTATTTACTTGACACAAAAGCCACAGGGGTGGCTTCCTTTAGGGCTTGTCCAAACAGGCTGGCAAAATGTCACAGCGTCACCCTATTAGTTCCAGCATGAAGGTCTGTTCAGAGAATTTCCTTATTACCTCAATAGATGACGTTATGTTTCTGTGCAATGGTATTTCTGCTTTCCCATTTTTTTCCTCAACCATGAGGTGTGTAACATTTACACTGGGCACTGAAAGAAGCTAAGATCTTGAGAAAAAAAAAACAGGCAAACATGAAGTTACAGACTACATCAAAGTGTGCACTCGAGGGTGAAAAATTAATCCCATTTATTTTCTGACTTTGCAACTAGTGTGGCGTGGGAACACATTTACCTTTACCTCACAGTTTCTGAAGGCAGTAATAGGCAGATTTACAGTGGTTTGAGGGTGTGGGGATGTTAACAATTTTCTTAAAATTTTTCCTTTTTGTAGTTTCTCCAAAGATTCAAAACCAAATATATTTTACAATCTGTGAGCTGCTCTCACAAATAAGCTTTTATTTTGCTTTTCCTTTGTTTACAATATGTTGGCTTGCAGGAAACTAGCAAGATCACATGAGTTGAAATAGAATATCCGACTTTCACTTCTGCTTTTCTGTCTCATGTTAGCAATGACCACAGTGTGTTTTATAACACAATTATGGGGAAGATGTTTAAGGCTTTCTGTTCTTTTCTCAGCAGACAAAAACCACCTTTCTTAACAGTCCTGTTGCAGAAGCCAAAACCTGCATGGAAGTACTGACTGACCAATTTTCTCATCCAAGCTCACGTTTTGTCATCACATGTCAAAGATTCTGCTAAGGCCTTTTTGTGCAATAAAGTATGACATAGCCACATATGTACATGTAACAAAGCTGTCAGGGGTGGGGGTTGATCGAGTTTATTAGGGTCTGGTTTGCAAACTGAACAAATCTCAACCATTCATAGTTAATTAATTAATAAATGCAATTATTAATAAATGCAACTTCACTCTTAAGAAAAACATTTAGGCTCAACCAGCTTACAAGCAAGCTGCTGCTGCCCCCCGGTGTCCGTCGGTCACATGAGTCGGTCTTTAACAACAGGCAGGGATATAACATGTAATCTGGTAGTGAAATAACCTGACTACCTGGTCTCACCCTAACCTCCACATCAAAAACACCAGCAGGACTTGCCGACTCAGTTAACTCTCTAGGATGATTAGCCATTATTTAACCCTGTCCCTCAATTCCTTTTAGAGGTTGTCTGAGTTGATTACCTCTTTCAGTCTTTCCATTTAAAAAGGTATAGCAACTGTAACAGTGTCTTCAAATACAGGTGGGATACAAAAATCTCAATTAGTTTTTGTAATGACCCTTAAGGGGTTACTTTGTTCCATTGTTTGGATTATTCTGGACAAAGAACTTGCTTACGCAGATACTAAAATTCCGACTCATTTTTAGTTCCTTATAATCTATTATTCAGTTTATTTCTTTATATGAAAATTCTGGGAAAAAAATTAATTCAGAATTTAAAAGTGCTAAGCATCTGTGGAAGATATGTTGAGTTTCATATATGTAAGGCAGACTATTGAATCTCAGCTTTATAAAAACTCTGAACTCAACTGAGGCCTTAGCAGTGTCTTGTAATGGATTATGCCCTAAAGAACAAATCTGTTTCTGCATAGCACCCAGCAAGGAGAGACAATTGTTTAGAGTTCTTATAGGATTTATAGGAATATTAAAATGCATCTTCACAGCAAACTGATTCAGTAGAACACAGATTGAATCATGATAGCTAAAATCTGCAAACCCATAGCAGAACACAAATTCCTATCTCTCATTAGAAACAAAAAATAGGAACAAATAAAAATGTTATAATAAATAGCCTGACTTTAAAAATCCTAAAATTTGTCACAGAAAGGATAATTAGCTAATCCATCTAGGCAAGCTTTCTAAATGTTTAAATGTTTCTAGTTTGGAAAATACCAGGGTAGATTTTCTTCCTAAAAACAAAAGTTTAAATGTTTCCTAGCATTTGCAAGTATAATTTTACTATGCAGGTCATCCTTGTCATGAAAGAAGCAAATGAGGGTACAGGAGAAGAAAAGTCCTTTTCTTTGTCTCATGCAATAATCTATGACAAGAACTGCATTTCAGAAATACTCATAGTAAGACATACTATGTTAAGAGTTCTTAACTGTTTAATGGGAAGTTCTAGACTCCTTTAAAAATAAAGTTTACTGAAATTCTTTGACATTGGAAGAGAAAATACCTTTGGTGCTCTAAAAAACATCTTGGTTGAGGATATTTTTTAATTGAGTGTTTTCTAGTGCAAGTAAAATGAAATTATGTAATTTCACAAAATTATGTGGACAAAGGTGATATGAAGTGTAGATACCTCTCTTTCCTTGCATTTTTGCTTGCAGAATCAAGGGAGTTTAGTCATGAAGTTATTTTCATAACCATATGTTATTCTCTGTCCTTCACTTGTAAGAGTTGACAGAATCATAGGTACAATAAAATTTAGAAAGACGCAACACTACTAATAGTATAGAAAGATTTTTCTTAGTCACCTTCCTTTCACATGTCAGTTTAATTTGTAATCTAACGAACAGGCATGAATGTGTTTATACTATCATGGTTAATAGAAGAGGCAAACATGATTAAAACATTATAAAAACAGGAATAATTGCACATTTATACTTGGCAGATAATAGCATTAGGTCATACATCTGTCAGCAAGAGAACAGTCCTTTCAGCTCCTCGCTTACATCACGATAGAGTTTAAACACTTTGCACTTGCATTACTGAAGGAATTTGAATTCATAAGGAATGAAGAATTTAAGAACATTGTGACTAGAGCTGTTCATGGCTATGATTCCAGCTGTCTAATCAAAATATTAATCACCTCTCCTGTTTTCTGCAGTTTATCGGAGCTGTAATTGTCATGGAAAAATATTTCTCATGCCTCCACCTTTACCATAAAAAGCTTTTCAGCAAAAACCACAAGGTCTGGGTTATGAAAGAACAGGTTGTCCTACAGAGTGCATTCTGACCTTGGCTGCAGATTTACATTTCTATTATGAAGTACTACTCACTACAAATAAAACACAGCTGGTGTGTAGATTTAAATCCTCTCACCTTGATTAAATAAACTTTGAAGAAAGGAGCTAGGCAGGGTTGCAGTGAGCAGCATCCTACTCTGAAAGCACAGCGGACATACATCAGAGCTTTTCCAGGGCTATGGCTGATGTATCTGGATCATCAGTGCTGGATGCACTCGTTTACTTATTGTACATGAGAGAGTGGAGTTAGTGAGCCTGTCATGCAATATTGAGGGATAAACATTGTCTTTTCATTCCATGTTTGTGTTATCCGGCATAATGTGGTCTTGGTTTATAAAAAATTAACTTAGCTGATAACCCACAATACAAAGAAGTAATATTTATGATAGTACAATAATGGATTCTCACGATTCCATCATGGAGACAAAAACACACATTTCTGACTAATATGTTTGTTACAAAAACAGATACAGGACAGTCCTTCAGGTAATTTAATAATTTTGTTGGAAAATTAGAACCTTAGGTTATTAACAAAAGGTCCTGCATGATGCTATTCTTTTCTTACTCCAGACTTGAAAAATTCTTTTGAAGTCTTACACATGTTAAATAGATGCTCAAATAAATGAGTGGCCTGCCTACTTTATAAAATGTGTTTTCTTCTGGGTTTTTTAATGTTTTGTGGAAATTAATTTTACTCAATTCAAGATGATTCAAAGGAGTATGCCTTCATACAAAGAAGTATGCTTTATGTTTGAGTCAAGGAGGAATCACATGATCTCTTTTAATCCAAATCAGAGCATGAATCACAATACTTTCCACCCTCAAAGCATAACCATTTTGTATATCTGGAGATTTATTCTTCACAGATGCAGAAATGTGGATTAAAGAAACTACATGGTAGGAAGAATTAGTAATTCTGGTAAAAACTAGTAAAACTGGAAATATGAAAATAAGATTTAAAGCCTCTTCAGAAAAGGGAAAAAACTCCTACAGACAACAGTATAAACAGAATATATTTTCTGTTGTATTATTTTCAAACACATCTAATGCTACTCTGATTTCCTTGAATTTAATAATGATGTTAATTTAATTTACAAATATTCTTGGGTTCAGCAGTTATTTCATTCTTTTCATGTCATGCTTTGACTGCAGTGTGACAAATTTTGTTTGGGGGCTTTCCTGATGAAGACATACTCAACTGATGCGTAAGTATTGAATTTGAGTACTTTTCAGTATCACAAATTATTCCCTCCATAAGACATTTAATGTCCTTTATGTTTTTATTAGGCTAAAGAAGTTTCTTGGCAATTCCCAATTATAGGCTGGAAAAGACCTCCAAGATCATCCTTTTGAGTTCAACTTTTGACCAAATACTAAACCACAACTAAACCACAGCACTAAGTGCCATGTCCAGTCATTTCTTGAACAGCTGGGCCCAATCCCCTGGTTGTCCTGTAAACTCTACCCAATGTCACTCAAGATAATCTATTACATAAACCTCCCAGCACTGGGGTCAGACTGACAGGCCTGTAGTCTCTGGATCCTCCTTCTGAACCTTCCTGTAGATGGACATCACACTGCCCAGCCTCCACGCCCCACTAGGGCCTCCCTTGTTAACCAGGACTGATGATAAATAATGGTGAGCAGCTTGGTGAGCTCTTCCTCCACTCCCTCAGTATGCTTGGGTGAATCCCATCCAGTCCCATCCACTTGTGATTGCCCAAGTGGCACAGCAGGTCATTAACTACTTCCTCCTGGACTGCATGGGGTCTGTTCTGCTCCTCATCCCTGTCTACTGGGGCTGGCTGCCCCGAGGATAGCTGGGCTTTCTGTTAATAACTGAGGCAAAGCAACCCGGCCTTTTCCTCATGCTTGGTGACAATCTTCCCCCTCTTCATCCAATACATGATGAAGATTTTCCTTGGGTCTCTCTTAGTTTTAATGTATTTATAAAAACAGTTTTTATTATCTTTCACAGCACTGGCCAGAATGAGTTTTAGCTGAGCTTTTGCCTTTCTAATTTTCTCTCTACATGACCTAACAACATTGTTGCACCCTGAGTTGCCTGCCCCATCTTCCAAAGGTCGTAAAACCTCTTTTATTCCATGAGTTCCAGTGAAAGTTTCTTCTTCAGTCAGGCTGGTCCTCTTTGCCACTGTTATAGGGATGGCTTGCTCCTGCACCTTTAAGATTTCCTGCTTAAAGCATGTCTGGCCTTCCTGAACCCCTTTGTTTTTAAAAGGCAGTTTCCTGAGAGGCTTTCTGAACTGATGTCCTGAATAGGCCAAACTCTGGTAGTCCAAGGCAGAGGTTCTGTTGATCCCCTCCCTTA
>NC_031799.1:40063379-40166210 GCF_001522545.3 Parus major
AGTGTAAAGAGCCACGCACAGCCTCTCCTTCCTCACCTGTCCCTTCTGAAGAGCTTGTAGCCACCCACTGCAGCACTCCAGTCATCCCACCACATTTCCATGGTGATAACTACATCACAGCTTCCTGCTGCCAATGGTTTCCATTGTTTGTAACCCATGCTGGGTGCACTGGTGCAGGTGCACTTCAGCTGGGCTGTCCATGTCACCCCCAACACTGGTGTGTCACCCCAGGCTCGTCACTAGTGAGCCTGGTCTTACTCCCTTTTCCCTTCAAACCTAGTCAAAACCTTCTCAATCAGCCCTGCTAAATTGGCAACCCCAGAGATGCAGAAGAGTTTTGCAAGTAACACTAATCCTACAGTGTGCTGTGCTCCCATGAAATATTTGTCCTTTGAGGGTTATTACTGAAATATTTTTTCCCCCACTTTTCCTGCTCCTGCCCTGGCTTTCCTGTCAAGTGGTTCATCTGGAAATTAGTTATTTTTGCTGAGATGTTGACATTTTTACAGTGAAACAAGCTTGCTCTGACAAAAAAAATGTGTCTGTTGCCTTTTTGGGTGTCTGTCAAAGGGTCACAGCAGAATCTCAATGTGTTCCTTTGCCATTCAGACAGCCTGTCTTAATCCTTCTTAGAAGGCAGGAGTTTAAGAAAGAAGTAGAGGGAGATCATTCTCTATTTTTCATCAATCCCTAGGCTGGAGACAGTACTATTTTTTATTTATGGTTATCTTTCACTTGATAGCTTCATTTCAAAAGAATTGAGATTTGTTGGGGAGGAGGAAGAATTTTAAACACAGTTTTCAGACAGGGAAGGAAGAAATGGAAATTGCATACTTATTCTAAGCCATTTTCCCTCAGGTGATGTGGCAGCACTGCAAAGTCAAAGGAGAAACACCCATTGCAAGGACACATCATTACATTCACAGTACACCCTGACAAGGTAACGACTGATTTCATCTCTCTGCTCAAAATTATTTCCTTATGGTGTGTAAAATAATACATTAGCAGTCCATTTGCAGAGTTCTAACCTAGACACCATCAGTGAGGGTGTCTATACAGCATTCTGTTCTGTGGCTTGCTGAACAGCAGTGTATTCAAGCAGCCTGAGTGGCAGAGCAAAGATACCGTGTCCTGCACTCTGATCCTGACTCTGACATCCCTGAGCTATACTGCAGCCCTAGGCACAGCTTCTAGACCTAGATTTCCAAAAGGGCTCTCCAAACTTTATCATTCATAGAACTTCAAGAGAATGAGGACTGGGTAGCATTACTTTTTAGTGGTTCTTTGATATTTAAAAATGATCACTCAAGTGAGCCATTGTACATATAAATAAATATGTTGGAAGTCTTATTGATATCTTTAAGCAGAATTCTCTGTATTTTAGTTAAAATTCTCTGTATTTTTAAATTCTGAGTCCTCAAGCAGAATTCACTGTCTGTCCCTTCTTTCTTTTGATCTCTGTTGTGGGTGGAACCAGATGGTATAATTCTCACCTCTAACCTCTCTGTTGAATGTAAAAAGATGTTATCAGGTATATTAAGCAGATGTTACCCAATGTTTATGGAAAGCTTTTGTATTTTATGACCTATTTTGCAACTGTCTGAGAAGATGTGGTGCTGAGTTACAGATCATATCTTTGGCACTCAACCTGGAGCATACTGAACTGGATGTTGCTCAAAACTGAGTAGAGGGCACCTCCCCAAAGCAGAGACCACCACACACCCCCTAAGAGGCCCACACAGGCACATATGTGACTCATATTTCATAAAGTGGCCCAAGCTAAACAATTATGCAATATATAGGTGTAACTATGTGCTAGATAGGTGGGTTTATGTAGGTTTCAACGCATAAATGCTCAATCTTTTTACTCCTTGACATGCATACTCTGTGGAAAATGTCCACCTTGCACTCTGCATGGAATAAACAGTATTTCCTTTCTAAAACTGTTTGTATTTAGGGAGTTCCTAAAATCAGCAACATTACAGGACATCCAGAAGAGATAACAGAAGAACTTAAGACTGTTTTCATCCATATAGTGGGACAGCCCCAGCACTAAGGTGAGGGCCCCAAGCAACACAACATAGATATTTTTTGAATTTCACTACTTTTCAGGGCTGTATAAGAGAGAGATTAATTTCCAAGAGTGCAGTGTTGCAAGCACTAAGTTCACATCAGAAGAAAAGAGGCTGTGATTTGCTCATTTGTTTATTCTGTTATTTCTTCTTTCACCACACCCCCAGTCACCCTGCAGAGGTGTTTCTGAGAGTGCTGACTGGCATGTGTGTTCCTCTGAAAATACAGACAAGCTGCTGTCATCAGGTAATCCATGTGCCAAAATGGAATACCATTTTTAGCTGCAGTTCCAAATGCTCCTCACTTCCCAAGAGCTAGAGGTTTCTTCTTCTTTCACTAGAACATGAGAAATATGGGAAACATCTAGGATGTTTAAGGATATACTGAAATTTACTTGGGACATTAGACTGGTATATTAGATTGTACCCAGGGAGTTCCCTAGTAAATGAGATTTACTTGAAGAGTTCATTGTAGATTTAATCATTTGCCTTATGTCCATAATAAAAGGTAATAACTGATGAATTCCTTCATTATTTCACACACTTTTTACCTTTTTTTCCCTCCATAAGTGAAAGGTAAATTTTTATGATGCTACAAGAAATTGTTTCTATTAGACTTTGCATAAGATGTTGATCTGTGTATGGGGACTTGCCTATTTTATATCCTGTCTGTTTGGAGATTGATTGGTCCAAAGATTCAGTTAAGTACCAGGGAATTATATAAGAAATATGAATCTAGATGAGTAAAATCGCAATGATGAATTAGTCAGAAACCATGTTTTTTAATTACTGGCTAGAATGACACACCCCTCAGAAGTATCCTAGATAAACATCCACTCAGGCAACAAAACAAGGCTGTACTCCTCTCTGCATCTGCCTGGAACCATATCAAAGAACCTCCAAACAGCACTAGCAATTTGTTATCCTTCATTTAGGAGTTAGTTTCAAACCTAAGATGTAACAATAACCAGGCTTTTGATTTAGTGGCATTATCACCACTTCGGAAATTTTGCTGTCAGGTTGCAAACTTTCCATCTTTTACATCTGCAGACAGAAACTGAGCACTTGGAAGGGTCTGCAATGCACAGGCTGTGTTTGATCTTCTCTCCAGATCCCAGCAATATCTATTTATAATGTCTATCTTGTGGAAGAGATTTTTAATAATGGTATTCAATAACGCGTTATCTCTTCCACTCATCTCTGGTTCTGTTCAAAGATTACAGAAATATTTTACCAGGGCACTTCTACGCATTTTTCCAGCACTCAATCTTAAGAGGTCTTTTCTTGTACTGTTTAAACTTTAGTTGCTCTGCATGCTTGATGTTCTGTCCAGAGAATGCTAAACCTGGTATAGGTGCTTTCTTTTCCAGTCTACCTGTGAACTCTGATCACTTTTCCTTAGATGCTTGGCTATCACTTTCCTTGGAACTGACATCCATTTTGTTACTGAGTTTTTACTTTAGTGTTTCACTGCTCTGAACATACAAAGGACTGAACGTGCCCCTTTCCATCTAAAACTACTTTTAACCTTCACGTTGACTACAAGAATACTGTATGACCAAATGGGGCATGAGGTAGAGAGACTGGAGACACCTTCCACACCTCCATTTATACTTCCTGGATGGAATATACATTATATCAGTTTTAATAACTCTTCTCTCTGTTCTAAGGCTGTAGCAACTGTAGGCCGTGAGTAATTTTTATATGCATTTCATCCTAAAACTTTGAAGTGATATTATATCAGCAGGGTACAATGAATACAGAAGTTATCAACAAACTCTAACTCACTTTTTTTTTAATTAGGTACTCAACATATGCTGATTTTATTAGGTGCTCCTGACATATGCTGTCACTTTTATTCAATTTCCCACCTTTAAATGTTTGGCAAAGCAAAAGAAGAAAGAACAATAATATAATGGATGATAGTTATGCATCCTTCTGATAGACAGCTAGTAAATTCCTAAATTAAAGTTGAACTAATTAGTCGAAATCTTGGTTTTTCTCCCTGCTCTCATCTAAAACTAAATTCTTTCCTCTTTGCCCCAGCATTTCTTTCCTCTTCAGAATTCATTATTTTTCTACCATTTGCACTCCATAGCTAGGTGGGAAAAGACCAACTTAGCCTCTGACTTCAGGCTGTAATTCAAGCCAGAAATGGATGCCCTTAGATAGAAAGTAAAGAACTCTAGAACACATCTTGAGACAGTGTTCTTGAACCCCATTATTAAAAAACACAGCAACCATAAAGGGGAGGGAGGAAGGGAAAATCAGGAGATAGAACCCAAGGCATTTATACAGATTTCCTTGTGAAAGTGCAGAATATTCATAGACTGAGCTGAATGCTTGAACAAGCCAACATTATTTACTGATGCAAATTACATGCATGAGGATAATAAAGTTGTCCTTAATTCTTGATTAGGGGGGAAAAATAAAAATCTATGAGTGTCTTCTAATGCTTTCTCATTTGGTATCTTCCAGAAGAAAAGACAGAAACAACTGCAGGTTTCAATTTCTTGTCCAGGAAGAAAACTTAGCAATGTTCCAGCTCTCTGTAACAGTAAAAGAACAGCAAATACACCTTTGCCCATTTTTTTTCTCTCTACAAATCCATCAAAATGCTTGTCTTGCCATAAGACCTACTGTAGAAGACAACTGAAGCTTTGAGTTCTGCCTCCATATTTGACATTTTAAAAGATCTGAAAGAAACACCATTGAATCTCTCAGTAAAACTTGGCAGATCCTCCAAACAAAGATTGTGTAGGAAACCTAGAAAGTTTGTCAAGTGGCTTTGCCTTGACATACTCCACCCTAAGTCAAGGGAACCTTGAGAACATCCCAGTTTCTGTGCAGAACACTAAAACTGGCAGTATGACAATATCTAAGTCGGGTGAAAAGCAGCTGTTGTTCATATTTGTGCCCGGTCTTCCAGTGAGAGCCTGAAGAGGTTGTAAAATGAGGACAAACAGAGGATTACTTCAAAACTGCCAAGTATGAGAGGTACTACATCAAATGTATTAGTGTCTCAAGCATTCTGTCATCTTTGCTACATTTTGTTCAAAACTACATTAGTTTTGGGCCTAACAAGAGTAGATCACCACTACTAATGATATAAACCAACTCAAATTTAAACTACTGGGGGCACTGACTCTGTGTTAAAGCAGTGACACCACAGAAACTCTGGCTATGCCTGAGGTTCTCAGTCAGCCAGGGACACATGAAGAATTTTCTACCTACTCCAGCCTGTTCAGCAGCATACAGAAATGTTGGGAGGTTGGAATGCTTTGTCTTCTGGCTGTTGTATTCTCTTGCTTTAAAAAGCCATGTCTTTTCAGTGCTCCAGGCAACCTAAAGCCTACTGACAACCCTGCTTCAATTTGGTAGACTTCGTAAGCATGAATTTTGGCCCTATTATAATTGTGTGAGGCTTAAGAACACTAAGTTTAAATTCAGTGTTTACATTTGAGAGTGTTCTGCTGCGTTCTGACCTACAAGAGCCATGGCATGTGGTCTTACTGACTACAGTGATTATTTTTGGGGAGCAGATCCTTCCGGCATACAGAAAATTCATTGTAGTACAGCAGGATTGATTTCGCCTTTCAGAATAGTAACACAGCAATTTAGCAAGACACAATTATTTTCAAATAATCAAGTAGTTCAGTAAAGGAAAAATAGCAAAAATTAGTTCATCTTGAAGTATTGTGCTGAGAATGAGCCTGTTTATCTCCAAATACAGGAAAGATCAAAAATGAGCTATTAAAATGCCTGTATAGTATTAACCTTTTAAAATCACTAGATTTTTTTAAAGATCAAGCTGTGGTCACTGGGATCTCTTTGTTTTCAAATCTTCTTCTATTGCTAAGCTCCAAGGCTGTACAAGTAGAATTTTACTGCAAATACAGCATTAATAAATCAGTTTCTGCTCACTCTGCCAGACGTTAACTATCACTGACCAACACATCACAGCATATATTTAATGCAAATGTCACCAGACTTTAAACACCACTCTCTCTACGTTGAAACAATGCCCAGGTTGCATATATTATTAATATTTTTGTCTGTAAACACCCAGAAACATACACACATGATTAGTGGCTTTGGCTCACTTGCAATGGTGAAATGATTCTCACTTACTTTAAAGAACACTACAATATCTTAGAGAGTAAGTTCTGTGTCTCATCCACAGAAGGTTGGATGGATCATAACAGTACATCTCCCTTTCTACAGTACATCTTACATTTCCCTCTCTAAGGTCAATTACAGACTTTAATCAGCAACACCTCAGGAATACAGTATACACAGAATCTATTGTACTTCTAGCCTGAAACTGCATTTTAAGGAGTGAGCAATTTTCTTGACTTTAATGGAATGTTATCACAATATGCCACTCCTTAGATACCAGCACAGAAACATGCTCCAGCTGCCCTTGCCCTCTGCTTTTATAGGCCATTTTACTGGCTTGCACTCCACAGTTCTGCTTCAGACTTGGCAACAACATTAGCAAGTACATCTGCACTGTGTGAGCTGAAACTCTGAGCTCTGGGCCACTTACACCTGATCACCACTTACCTCTGAACAGGCTGCAATTCTGCTTTCTCTTGTCACAAAGCTCTGTCAGCCATTAGAATTGTGCTCTGCTATCCAGAGGTAACAGAATTTTCCAGTGATGTGACCAGCTCTCCCATTTTGGTGGCAGATCTGTTTTCTTGAGAAGGATACCTGGACATCACTGCCTTGTACTGAAGGATGTTTCTTATTATGGTCTTTTTATCTTTAGAGATGTATATACCTTTGTCTCAGTCTGAAAAGAGAGGTGTCTGCTAAGGAAGGCAGAAAACTCCCCTGAAAGGTATAAATGTAACCCCCCATCCCTGAATTATTATAATATTGAAGTCAAGGGCCTCTCAGGCAAAGATATGAGAATAGGAATAACAGTTCTTTACTAGGAAAGTTAAAATAAAAATGCAATAGCACACACACAAAAAAAAAACAAAACCAAAAACAAAAACCAAAACCAAAAACAAAACAAAAAAACCCCAAACAAACAAACAAAAAAAACAAACCCAGGATGTAGTTTTCCCTACTAGTTTTTTTGGTGGTGTAGATGGGACCAGTCTTCCTCTGGGAATCCAGTGGAGAAAGGCTGACTATGGTGTTACAAATCTCAAATTATATCCAGGTAGGAATGCTTGGCTCCTTCCCCTGGCTGAAGCATCTCCCAATGGGATGATGTCATTTTATCAGTCCTGCAGTGAGACTCAATGGCCCATTACCAGAAGATAGCCCACTGGAGGGAGGATGGCTCATGGAAGAGATAAAGAACACTGCCACACCTGGTTTTAACAGATGGTAATAGAATACATACTTTTGGCTACATCTTGCATTGCAAGCCAAGACAACCCTATTTTAAGAACCCTGCAACTCAGGAGAGGAAACAGCTAGATGGGTCTTAAGGTATGCATGATCCATTTCCTGGTAACATCTCTTCAATCCCATGTGATTTCCTCTGCTTTTCCTCTTACAGTGCATTTTCATATATCTTTCTGAGGTCAGGGATCAAGTCCAGTCTCATATTTGATGCATTCTGAGACTCAAAGAAGTGTAAATCCCATCAAGGTTGTGAGTGTTTATTCCTGCAGCTGGAGAGAAGACTGCTAGCCTTCTTTATGGGCAAGCTGTCAAGATGAACGAGTGCAGAGAGGGCAGCAACAAAATGTTTGGATCAAGAGTGATTTCATTACTCTCTCTCTTCTTTTTAGAGCTAGGTTTTTGAAACAAGAGGTTGAACTGAGACACACAGAGCAGGTAAACTCAACTAATCTTTGTTAATCCTTCATATATGAAAGAAGCTTGCTTAAAACCATCCGATATGTATTGAGATTTTAAAGAGTAGGGTTAATTCTATCATGTCAAGTAAATAGGATGCATTCAAAAGAGATGGAAAATAACTGAAAACTAGCTCTTATCCAGATCAAGAGAGTAAATATTTTCCTTTGTAACTGAAGTCAATGTGAGTGCACAAATGGATCATGTGTGTTTTCTAGAGGTAAAATAGCATTGAAGTGGATAGCAGGATTTTGTTCAATGCAAACAGAGGGAACTACAAACTACAGGCAGAATGGTGATGTAATATCTGTTATAAAAACACATTCATTATGCTTCATTTACACAATGTTCAACTTCCAAATAAAAGCTCAGCAAAACACTCACAGATGTAAGAACTTTAACTTAGCTGTGTTCTTAGGTGTTACACACTTACACAGAGCTAAAACATTTACAATGTCTACAATGTACATTTTTACAAAATTTACCAAATTGAAGGTCTCTATTTTTCTGTTCTAGAGATCTCTGTGTGTAGTAAGGTTGCTTCTCAATTATTCATATGTTAAGACAATTCTAATTGTGCATTAGGACAAACCAACATTTCAGTGTGTTAATATGGCAGACTTAATACGGCAGCAGTACATTTATTTGTCCTGTCAGATATAGATGTAGCAGCCAAATTGGTGACTTTAGCCAAAAACCTCCTCAGAGGTCCCAGGTGAATTCTATGAACAGGAATCATATAGCAAAACACTATTTCTCCAGCTGGAATATTAAATCAGGCAAGTGAAAGGAAGCTGATGTTCCGCTCCCAGGTCCACTAAAATGTTTTTAAGGTGTTATCATGTATTATTATTACTATGTATTAGTTAAAATTTAAACTGGCCTGGTTTTTTTCTTCATTTTTAAATAAGAATAATTGTTTTCTCTTAATTATTAATAATATAAATCTGGATACTTTTATGTATCCAGATATATTAATACAACAAATTTATATTGCTACATACAAAGTTCTGTCATTTGAAAGTATGTTCAATCTTCAGGGACAGTCAGTTTTCAAATTTCAAAAGCTTTCAATACTTGGGAACTTAAAACATCATTAATGAATCTTGCTTTCCTGGCTGGGGCCCCTTCTAATGCAATGTGGGTAGTTAGGTGAAGTAAGCAAGGTTTGACCCAATGGTAATATTTACTGGTGTTAGTGATTAAGGATACAATGATGATATAAAATACAAATCAGGGACAGTGAATTTGGTGTAATAAGAAATAAAATAGAATTCAATATTGTATGCTCAGGTTCTCAAATTCCTAATTTGTTGAAAATAAGCAGGCTGAAGTCCTGTAGACGAGCATCTATGCTAGGCTAATGGCTTTATTCATTTTTACCTACATACAGCAAATTATTCTGTTGATATGAACAGTTGGGTTTCCATTCACTAAACCAGATTTCCAGAAGAAATGAAGGGAAATCAGCATTCATTTCCCACAGAAAATGTTCTCTTTCTTTGAAATATGTCCAGTTGCAGAATGCATGTGTGGGGGTGAGTAGGTGTGTGTTTTTGAGGAGGTTTACTCCTTCCAAAACCTCCAAACAAAACCACAAATTAACAGAATCACCACTGCACACCAGGATGGACTCCTGCCTGCAGTACAATAAGCATCTCAATTCCTTATCAGCAAAGCTAGATTCTCTATTTCTTTTCTCTTAGCAGCCCTATAGGTTTGTTAGACCCACTGAGGAAGTTCGTGTTTACCTGAATGTAAATCAGGAAGAGGTGAAGTATCTATTTCATTCTCTCTGACATTAACCCTCAGGTTTACTGCAAGGAAGAAAGACATATGTCCTGACTCTACTGGGCATGATTTGCATCTTATGCCTCTGGGCAAATGCAATATGGCTTCTTTACAGATACACTTTCCTATTTGTTTATATTTTCAGAGCTGGGTTTTATTTTTTGTTTTTTAAGTCCATGTTTTATATAGATGTCTCTGCCTGACAGAGAAATAATCACAGAAGAAACACTCCTGCCTCAGAACTTGCATGCCACTCAGAGAGCACGGGAGGGGAGGGTGATTCTTCTTTACAATATATTTATTGAGAGCCAGAGGTGTCCTGCAGTAATGGCTGCTCCTTTTCTGCTTCCCTACCCTCTGGCAACTTGACTTCCACAGGACTTGAACTATTAGTGGCTGATGCCCATCTATGCTGTTCAGTAGCAGCTGCAGAGGTGACTCAGAGGCAATTAATTTATCTGTATTTGCTCCCAGATAGATAGATATCTGCTAGGCAGGCCTGAGGCTGGCAAAGCTCTGTGGCTAAGACACCAGTTCTCCCACTCCTCTCTTCTCAGACTTTACACAACAGAGCTGAATGAGAAGCAGGCTGAAGTCCCACAGACATGCATCTATGGTCAGCAGGGAAGGGGTTAATGTTGCAAAAGGAAAGAACATTCTGTGTCACAGAAAGTGCCACATGTCAAAATTGTTATTAATAAATATGGAAGTGACTCTGTAAATGTCCCTGGAGAGGGGAATGACTTAAGAAAGCTGGAAAAGCTGGAAACCTTGAAATATCTCCGTACCTACATCTGAGTCTGTGTGCTGGGTAGATAAATCAGTACCTGATTAATCCAGAACCAATAACAAGAAAAGGAAGGCCCATTCTAAGACAGTAAATATACCTAGGCTGAACCCAGCATTGAGCTGAGACTCTGTTTTAGCATAAACCTGTTTAGAATAGACACATTTTGATATCCTTCTCAGACTCAGGCTTTCCCAGCAGTGCTAATATATGCTTTTGACTGGGTTAAAACGTAGGTAGTCTCCATTCTCCATGAAACAAGAGTGACATTTAGATTACTTTTCTTTAAGAGAATTTCATGTTTTGCTGGTTAAGATCCTGGTCCTACAAAGCATTCACTCAACTTCAGAAGAGTTATTTTATACTGGATAGCAAAGGACAGCAAAAATGGAGCACGTGGCATTTTTCCATCACTACTGTCAAATACACAGATATCTGAGCAACAACTTTCAAATTGTGAACTAATAAGCTCCTTATTGTAATAAATTATTGTATGTATTAAAAATTCGGAGAGATATAAATTAAATGTGTTTGTAATAATGTAAAATATAAAATGTAAAAAAAAACCCCGCTCCGGGTCTGGTCGAAATCCCCTTTGGAAAGCGACAGATTGCAACCAACACCCAAGATAACGAACTCAGGGAAAACCCATCAACTCAGACAAATTGACAGGACGAGGACCATCAAGACAACAATAGAGCTGGCTCAGAGAAAATACCTACCTCCGGACCCGAACAACGCCCTACAGATTTCTGTGGGGAACAATCAGGTTGACAAAAAGACAAACTCCAAAAAGATAATCATCACCAGACCTGAACACCCCACCTGTTGAACCAGTGTTGGAAAAAGCAATCAAGAAGGACAAAGGGGAAAGCACGGCCTAGATACCCATCTGCACCAGCCCAGATTCTACTACTCTGCCCTGATGACACAAGTTGAAATACATATAGAGTCTCCTTTGCATATGAGGAGGCTCTGCCCGGACACTAGTTAACTCTATTATTCCATGCCAGGAAATCCATTCACTGGACGATCAGGGACACTTGGTGAATGGAACCTGCTTGGAATTTTAGCCCAAGGACATAAAATCCCTATAAAAACCGAGGCTTGGAAACCCTCAAGTGTGGATTTGGGAACCCTATACCTTTGGTGTAGACCCTGTCTACCCAGCGCTGCGCTGACTATTTTATTGTGGTATTTTATCGTTGTTGCTTTTTGTTGTTTATTAATAAATCTTTCTTTTAATTCGTATCACGAATTTGCCTTTGCATTTATAACATTATTTAGTAAAAACCACTTAGGTCAATATAATATGACCTAATAATAAAAAATAAAAAATATAATAATATTAATAAAATAATAAAAATTTTAAAAATGTATGGTATCTCTAGAAAATCTGAATTTGTAGGCTTAGTAGGTCTTCTGGGAATATAATTTCAACACTTCTGCTACAGTATAATTACTATATAAACTATTTGCCAGAGGGAACAATTTCAATGGGTCACACGTTCCTTCAGTTAGTTGCTTGGAGTGATTTTCCAGATTATCCAGTAACAAGAGTAATGAACAGGTAAACCACCAAGTACATAATTTACTTAGCTATAGTTACCAGGAACCATCATGGGACACCTGAGATGTGTTCTGCTCATGAAACCATTTATTCAGCAGGGGAACAAAGTCAGATCCAGAGACAGAGAGCCCCGAACAGAGGCAGGGTGATGGGTTTTGAGGGACAGAACCAGGGTGGAGTTCAAGGTCAGGAACACAGCAGGGGAGGAAGCCCAGGGGCTCAAACCCAATCAGAACTCCCTGGGCTGACACCCCACAAGGGTCAGGGGTGGGACAACTATTCCAGGGCTCACAGGGCCCAGCCCCTGAGGCAGAAGTTCAGAATTCTCCCTAGCTGGGCTTTACAGCCACGCCTCTCACTTTAGCAAAGCTTATCTGAAACTGAATCTTTGCCTTCCTGGGCAGGGGGCACCTCACACATCCCCTTTAGGGAAGGCTGCAGATGATTCAAGTCTGACCTTGAGCAGAGTTGCAACCCTGACTCCAGGACCAGTAGTAGATGCCTTTTCTATTTGAGACACTGGAATTTAATAACAAAATTGTAAAATAAATGTTATAGATTAAATCAGCCGAGTTTTATCAATAAGAATTTTACTCAAAAATTTATAAAATCTAATTTTGGAACAGCCACAATCAAGGTCAGCACCAAGCCCGGGGTTGGCACTGGGTGAACTCAGAACCAGTCTCTGTCCCACTGGCTCCCACAGGTTCACAAACTGTCTTTTGGAGAGCTGAGTTTTATACAGATTTTTCAGCCTGAGGCTATGCAGCTTCAGTTTTTTCCTCCTTTTTGTGTTGTTACATATTCATGTTTCTGCTGCTGGTCTGTTGATGAGTTTTCCTAGAATGGAAGAGTAGTCTGAGTAGTTTCTCAGAAATTGGACATTGAGATGTATGGTCCTGAGGATTTCAACTAGATCAGTATCAGGCATTAATTGCTGGGTCTTTAGTAGGCTCATCTTGCTTGGGTGGACCCACCTCTTCTAGGTGTTTTCTTAATTGCTGGGTCATTCTCTTGCAAATTCCTGGGTTTCCAGCAGCTGCTTTTGCAATCTCAAGTTGCTTGTGTTTTTTACATAAAACATGCTTTTATACTTGATCTTATATGTGTACAATAAAACGTGAATTACACCAACACATATTACAATAAACAACGAAAATCCATGTTACAATCAATCTCTTTTGGGAACAGAGAAAGTAAAGTGTCTATGTAGTGAGATAGTGGGGTGAAAAAACTTGAAATTTATTTGAATGAGGTACAGGTTCTGGTGTGAGTGGCTATTGTGGAATAATGACCAACACAGGTCAGTGCTGCAATCAAACCTGGCTCCACTTGTCACCAAAATGTAAAAATGGGTTATCTAAACAGTGGACAAGAAGATTTGGATTGCTATTGACATACCATAGTAGAGATAAGGAGGAGCTCATAGTAATTAAATTATTTCACATCTTCTGTGGTAGCTCAGACTGTGTTTACTAATGTTTTCCTACGCAGACAAATCTGCCCAGTTCTAGTCACGGCTGCTGTGACAGAGGTTGAAGAAGTGCTGAAGGAATTCCCTAGAAGTCCTGACAAAGGACAGATATGGCCTGACTCATCTCAAGGAGCTTTATATCTTGAGGGAAGAGAATGCAATTGCTCCTTCAATAGAAGGAATATTCCTCAGACTGAGGGACTGAGCTGGGGTGTCCTGTGCTCTACCACATCGCAACTTTTGCTAAACAGTGCTGGCAACTACAAGTGGAAGAGTGAGCTTCATTCTGCCCAAAGATAGTTGTCCCACATCCAAGCATCTTCTTTGTTCCTGAAGGTATGGCCTCTCCAGACAACTTATTCCATGGGTTTTTTTTCCTGTCACAACTTACTTTTCTTTTTTACTTTGTGGAATTTACTTTATTTGACAGACTTTTGTCTGCATTCAAACTCCAGTATGGGCCATGGTTTTAGAAGCTAATTCTAGCAGTCTTGGCTAATGTGGTGTCAGGAGACTCTGAGATGCCTGGAACCACAGAACAGAAGAACTCTGGCAAGAGGGATACATCTGGTGCAGGTAGCTTGGTTTGCAAGATTGAGATGCAGATTGAGCCCTGAGTGGGAACTCAGACAAGAGGCTGTGAACTGCCGAGACTTTGCACAACAAAGGGCAGGAAGTCTGGTGTTGGCCAGCTAGGGCAAAGGGGAGCTGTGAAGTGACAACCCTTTGGATAACAAAGGGCAGGATGGTCAGTGCTGCCAACCAGCTGAATGGACACTGGGAGACACAGCAGGAGCTGAGGGCTGAGGAGGAAGGGTGAGACTTTAGCTCATTTGGACTGTGAGGGTATAAAACCCAGGGGTTCCTTTGCTTGGGATCCTCCTCAGAGGCAGCAGCTCAGGCTGTTTCTGTGTTACTGCGCTGTGAATAAATTGTTCTGTGGAGTGAGATGTCTGAGACTCTGCCCTGGGAATCCTCCTCTGACTGAGAGTGAGGAGAGCAGGGACCCAAGCAATGTTCCCAGTGTGTCACTGGAGCCACCTGCTGTGAAGGGGCTTCGGTCCCAGCAGTGGCAGTCTCTGGTGGTTGGAGTGTGACTGCCAGAGTATCATGAATAGTCAGACTGAGAAGTCTCCTTAAAAGGTGTTTGGAAAACTGCTGAGAAATCTGAGTTCCTATTTTTGAAAATTCACCTCTATATATCACATTTTACTTATACTCAACTAAACATAACACTACTAAATTTGTTAAGAATGAATAAATTCATCAGATGAGGATGTGCTATGTATCATCATGGTCTCTAATATTCACCTTGAATTACAATTTGACAACCAGCTCAGGCTATGCTGCTTGAGTCTTTTTCAGGTACACCCTTGGTACTATGAAAAAGTGTTGCTATTGCACCTCTTCTGTATGTGCCCACTTCTTAGGAAAAAAAGGAGTTGTGGTTACTGAATTCTCAAAAGCTTAGAACAGGCTGTAACCTGAGCATGTTTCAGATGTCTTGTCCTATTATATATTGCTCCCCGCTAGAAACACTGATATCCCATGTCAGGTTTCTGAAAATAGCCATTTCAAATAATAGTATGCTTTTTGTTATAGAAAATTAAAAACATTAGCATCTTTGCATAAGGACTTACAAAACTCCAATAGAAGAAACATTCTGGGTTTTTGGTTTTTTTTAATTTTTAGAAAGAAACCCAAAACCGTTTCAACCCACTATTACTTTTCAGTAGGAAAACAGAGCTTGAAAATTAATGAGAAAAGAGCAGCAGGTAGGTTTCCAGGCAAGGAAAATGGTTGTAATGTAATGAACCATGGTTCCATATTCACAGACGGCATTTACTCTTTGGCTCATTGCCATTTGGAGGTGAATGGGAATCTCCCATGGTGTGTGACACTCACTTCTACAGTTTCCCCTCCTGATCACTGACTGAGGAAAACTTTTGGGATATGAGAATTTTGGATGTACCATCATATGCTACCAGGTGAATTGTATGGCCACGCATTCCTTTTTCTGTACTTACCACGCTCCCTGTATGATGGAATGACCTTCCTGGTGTGATTCAGTATATTTATGTGCCTCCAGTGTGTTTTCTGCATTACCTCACAAATTGAAAATGCTGCCTTTAAATAAGGGCTACATGAAGGAAGTTTCTTGGGCAGCAGACATCTGGAAGCAGTTTTTCTCTTCAACTCTTATACATGGAAACTACCCCTCTGGGATAAAAAAAAGAAATACGATTGGTAAAGAATTAATAAAATCGGTTGAGAATTAAGTTTACATGGACTGCACTCCTCATTTCCCAGATGAAATAAATAAATGAATAAACAGATAAATAAATACATTGCACATGGATACTGTGTAAGTTTTTATTTTAAAAAAATTAATTATAATGCAATGACAAATTTACAACATGCCTCTTGATCCAGAGTCTTGAGGTGGCATATAAGAATCTGTCAGGAGTCTTCAAGAATAAATAGTCAGTACATACAAAGGAATAGGAATAAATCAACTGAAACTTGAACATATGTATAATTTATCCTGTGCATACCTAAATACCCTTTTACAGAAAATTTTGCATTAGCAAACTCCTTTGAGAACTTTTCTGTCAGTTCTATTGTGTCAGAGTTTGTTTTCTTTGATTTTTCCTTAGAACGTGAACACCTGCTCTGTGCTGCACATTTTGTTGAATGAGGTGAAATGATCCCTTGCTCTGCATATGAATTTATTTCTGCAAAAGACAAGATGGAAAATGTAGCAATACTTTCCCACAGCATGCAGAGGATTTTTTCTAACCCTAACAAACATTGTAATATGTAAAACATGACTTAACTAGCTGTTACGTCCCTTGGTTACCCAGTTCCAAGGCAACCTGACGTTCTGAAAAATTAAGTTTCTGGGATTCTTTCTATAATATACAACCTCGTTTCAGCAGATTTTTATTCTGTGGTAGCAACATGGAGGTAGTAGGGTTGTCTCTGTATGTACTGATCTTTATTAAAGAATATATATATATATTTATTATTATATAAACCATTGATTCTGTAGCCTTCTAAAAATGCTTTTCCTTTACCACTAAAAGTTTTAGAACTAGGTTTTAAGTGCTATTTACATTGTGGGCCTTGAGTATCATCAACTTTTCTGAAGACTAGGTGGTACTGAAAGAAATCCCACAAATATTAAATCCATCTTATCAAGTAAAGTATTTATGAATTTCCTTATCTCTCAAATAAATAGAGGTAACTCACTTGCCATTTTCATGCTCTGAAAATTTCATCTTTTCTGGTGCTATGATAAATAGCTGCTGTGCATTTGAGTTTCAACTACATTACTTTCTCGGCTCTCCCTGCTCAATCTTTCACTATTTCATAGCAATTTTCTCCTCCATGTCCTTTCTGGGCCAACCCCAGGTATTCAAATAATGCTTTATACCATTTTTTCATTGTGGTACTATAGATAGTTAAATGCAACTTTCTTATTGGTGAACCTGGCCTTCCATATAACATTACAACGTTTAGACCCGAGATCTTTTGTCTCCTGCAGAAACTCTTTCATTCAGTACTAAGCTGACTAAAATTTGGGTGTGGGAGCAGGGGAAGGAAAAATCTTTGTGAAGATAACCTTAAAAAGCAAGGTTCTTTTTGTATAATAGCCTCTTTCTTTCTGACTCAGAGTTGAGCTGCTGCTTGCTACTGATATTGAAGTAATAACCTGGTCAGCAAAACAATTCTCCCTCAAAAAAAATCTTGCAAACCTTAATGATCTGGATGGCTTTCCTACAGACTGCCTGTGCAGTTCATTAAAAACATTAAGGCAGTAACAAATTAACTGTACACTCCTGTGTTTTGAGCAAGACTAATGCAACCAGAATTTTATTTGCCCTGACAATGTCTCTTTCACTTTTTATCTCTTCCACATTATCTTTTTTATTAGCAGCATTGGCATTGTAATGGTTTTCATATTGTTATAAAGACATTCAGAGCTGCCTACAGTGAAAGGAGTTATTTTCTTCTACAGGAATATCAGCAACATGTGGTAAGGTTTTCTCATCCTGGGGGTATGATTTCCCAATTCTTTACTTCTCTTTGTTTGGTCTCTTCTTTTCATTGTGTTCTCTTGGAAAACACTAAAGATTTTCCTTAGGTCTAACCACATAAAATCCTTTTAAATTTCACTTTAGCATAAAAAATAGCCTGACAATACTCCTGATCTCAGTAGCTTCTTCTCTTTCCACCAGTGTCTGTTAGGATGAATTTATTTTAACCTGCCTCACCACAGCTGTAAATTTCACATACAATTATCTGTGGCTCCAAACCTAGTGTACAAAGTCCCTGCTCTGTGTTTAAGCAGGTCTTTCTTCTGTCTTCCTTTTTCGGGATCCATTTTATTCCTTAAAGACATTGGAGTTTTGTCTCTGTTACCATGTTTAATGGCCCATCTATATTCAAAAACATCTCAGAACAGCTGTTTTCTACAAGAATGGTCTTTCCATTCTTATTTCTGCTTTCCTGCATCTAAAGCACTGATAAAAAGACATAGAAGCTAAAAACGTCCTACTTGTCCAATGACTACTCCACCCCTTAGCTTGAAATTAAATCCTTCCACAGAGGGAAGAATATAGGCCTCTGTGGAAACTATGGAGGATTGTCTTAAATTGATCATAACAGTGAGTTAGGTAGGAGTCCAGATTTCATTTTTAACAGCAGAAACACATTCTTTTTCTCGTTTTGCAACCTCTACTCTGAATATGTGTACACTGGGAAACCTTCAGCAGAGTGAGCCGAGCAAACTGTTAGAGCTTGGATGGCCACAGTTGTTTCGCAATGCCAAGAGGAGTCCTGCTCCTTTCTCCTGCACAAGTATTTGTGTAGCCATGCAGTGAAGTCAATCATGGAAATATGTGACTGAAAGAAATGAGTAAAAATGTTATTTTTGATCTGCACAAGCTCCTTATTTAGCTAACCTTAAAGTCACACAGACAGCTGTGCTGGAATGAGGGAGTGGGTGCAAGTCGTGGGTAACTGTGAGTGGGACTGATTCTTCTGACAGGACTGGCTTACATCAGCTTAAACTATTAACTGAGCAGCAACTGAAGTGAATGGACTGATTCAGCCCTTTTTGGAAGAGTCTTCATCTGAATTACAGATAAGTTTTTGATATAAAATAATTCTGTGAATTGAGCGGGAATATTAAATAAATATTATATTAAATTAAATATTAAATTGTAAAATGAGTTGATAAAGCACATATTCCTTTTGCAAACAGTTTTTGAGTCAGGGCTGAAGAGACTTCCTGTTAAAGGCTTTGTTATGTTTTATAACTGTTGTTCAAATGAGTTGTTTCAGCTCTTGAGAATAGATGGTCTGAATTTCCACTGAGAGATTTCTGCTGTTTATGGAAGCAGTTTAAAATTTATTTATTTTAAATTTGTCCTCTCCTGATTACCTTGGTCCTAATAATGTGCTGCCAGATACATTCAATGTTTCACCACTCCAATGAAATACTGTATTTCCCAGCACTTATTCTCTTAATCATTTATTCACTTATTACAATAATAGCTGGAATCAAATATCAGCATTAGAACCAACCAAGCTTTTGTACAGAAAATTTTGTCCAACAAATATGCAAACTTTAAAGCCAGTTCTTTTTTCCTTCATTATTTTGAGTTCAGTTGTTTAACCTCTTTTCTAGAGTTCTTACATGTTTCTTCTCTATTCTTCTTTTAACCAACGACAGCCAAGTAAAAGACGGGCCTCCATACTTTTGCCTGAATGACTCCACCAATCCATGCCAACTAAGAATGCATACAGAGTTTGTAAGAAGAAGCAAGAAAAAAATGATCTTTCACTAGCTGCAGAGTCACAATAAATATCCAACAATTTAACAGTATTTGTACATGAATCACGGTCAGATTCAGCTTAGCTCTTCTTAGCTGTATTAAGTCCGTAAGATTTATAAGAATAAGTAGTAGAGGACCTGCTTACGTGGACAAGCTCAAGGCTCATTCCACTACTAGAAGAGAATATCCAATTAGAAATTTAATCTAGTTTTACTTAAATTCTTTGACTGCTTATGGTTAGTTGATTCTTTAGTCGATTCAGGTCTGTTCCTGACCTTTTCAGCCTGGAGGTGTATCTTAGTGAATGTAGCACGTTACATACATTTTCTAAGATGCCACTTTCTATAATTGCTTGATGATTAATCCCTCAGCACATATCTAAGACTCCAAACTGCCTCCGAGTGGTCAGGAAAAAAAAATTAATTGTAAAAACTGCAAACAAATCCTTGTAATAGTCTTATCATAAATAAACAGCTATTTCAGAATAGCGAATTGAGTAACTTTCAGGATAAATATGGACTTCAGCAAAGTATGTAAACAGCTCTGATGCAGAGATTTCAATAAATATTAAAATTCATATTTTTAGAACTTGGTCTATATTTAAAGCGAATACAATATCAATAATCATATACTTGTGATATGATACCATTTACAGATTCTGTCTGTATTGTTCATTAACTTAACCTCAGCAAGTACAATGGTATCATTTCCATGGCTCTATACCCTTCTTGTGGGCTTTTTTGTACACATACATTGCTGTACAATTTCTAACCACTTTTCCCATATCCTAACTTGCTAGTTTGGCGGTTTCTTAACTCACATTTGCAATTTTTCCATTAATTTGAGAACAATTTCGTTCAAGCAACATTGTTAGGCCATTAGCTACACACGCATCAATGCTGGAGTTCAATTTTCAGACCACATTTACAAAAACAACCCTTACTTGTGCAGCTTCAGACTTGCATTGGATCTGTTCTGGGAACCCCCTGGCAATGATCTGAAATGTGGTTATGTCTCTTCCTTGGGATATCAAAAGACATTCAGTGCAGCAATAGAAGAAAGAGGCTTTCGATTTCCCTCAGAAGTTCAACTCTTCAGGTACAAACATTCACTGATGACCATACACCACACAAGAAAAACTTAGCCAAATTAATGTGGACTGGGATACTTAGGACCAGATATTCAGATAGGAAATGCCTACACTTTACAGCGTTTCTTGCTGCCTGCTAAACAGAAAAGTAAGTGGAATACAATGTAGAGAAAGACATCAACTCAAATGGGAATCTGCTTCCAAGATATTTCATCAGAAAAGTGACATTTCTCAGACATGGACTATGTTTCCATCTGCTAAATCATGGGCAGAACTATTAAACTAAATAGATACTAGGCTGTTTATTAATTTTTGCAATCTTTTATTTTTAAAACATGAACTGCACAGGATCCTCAGAAAGAAAAAAAATCCGAAACAAAGCCTGGCTCAAAGCCAAGAATGACAAGAAAAAAAGAGAGCAAAATCTATAAACTAAGGGTAAACTTTTTCCAAACGAGGTTGTACAGCTGTGGGTATAACTGCACATTCTACTTGAATCCTTTTCATATGTGTTTTGAACACAGTTCTTACTGTAAAACAATTTTCTTTTTTTCTTGAACACTGCATACCAACATGATACACAGCCTCTATTATCTAAATACTCCAGGGAACTGTTAGAACAATTTACTGGCTGCTTGTTCTGAGTAACAGTTTTAATTGTTTTCAAATATTACACTTGGGTTTTTATTCAACTTCTTAGCTATGTTTTGTGGACATGGAGGAATGGAACAGTTGCATAAATACTAAGCACATTTTTTTTCACCATAGCTTTACTTGAGGCCTAATTTATTATTATGAAACTCCCACACTAGGAACTGAACCAAAAACAAGTTCATTTTGTAGAAAGATAAGAACCTCCTTTTTCTTCTATCGCTTTATTTGTCGCATATATTCAAAATATTTGAATTGGTCCATGTGAAGTGAGGCTCCGTATCATTACTAAGACACCTTTCTTTTATCACAGTAAAGGCAGACACAGCCTTCTGCATTTATAATGAGGAAAGGCACTTCAAGATGAGACTTGGGTGGTTCCCCTTCTCACAAGATCAGCAAATGAAAAAATGGTTCTGGGTCTTTTTTTCAGACAGAAGCAGAACTTGGGCTAGAGGAGAGGATTGGCAGTGCCATCATAGCTGCTGTCTTTCACCACTCCCTGATAGGTCTCAGATGCTACACCACCCACCTATAGATTTCTGCAAACCCTTCTTCAGCCTTTTGGGTTTTGGCATGAGAGGCATCTGGTGAAAGAAAAAAGCTTCCTGAGAGTCAAGTGCATTCTGAAGGAGCATCCTCTCTTTGACAGTGGGTTTACACACAGGAACTTAAACTGAGACAGTACCATTCCCATCACCAAGACGTCATGCTGATCCATGAGTAAGTCTCCTTCTGAGTTTCTTCAGATGTGACTGATTTACTGTGATTCAACAGAAAACAAAGACAAAATACACTGGCTGACACCTTAGATGGCAAGGAGAGTCGCAATTACAAACTCATATTCCGGCATAAACGAAGAGAGTCTTTAGGTTAACTGCCCTGTCCTGAATTATAAAAACAGTGTATAGGACAAACAACCACATGCCTACCGTCTTGAATTCCTCCCAGCCTCCCTCATTCAGTCTTTCAACAGTGGGAAGTGACAACCCTACCCTAGGAGACAGCAGGGGAGGAGTAAAGACCTGGTTGTGTTTGGCCTGACAAGTGCCAGTACTTTGTGGTGACAGGAGACAGGATTGTTCCCATCCTGTAAACACAGCTATCTCGTGATGGTGAGCTATCTGCTTCTGAAGATGAGGAAGGACTCTTTCTTGGCAAGCCTGAATGTACCTGGGTGGTTGAGTGGGGCTGGACAGAAAAGGAGCTATCCGTACATTTATTGTCCCGTTATAGTATGCAACCTGGAACACTGTGCAACACTGGTAGGGAAAGAAGAGGACTGCAATCTTCTCAGCTCCCGGTAAATCCACTGTGAGTCCTAGTAATCACACTAAAGTAAACTAATCACCCTAAGGTAAAATTTTCTGTCTCTCAAAGGCACATGAGGAAAGACTGTTCCCCTGCAAAACCAGAACTGAATTATCCATTATTTTGTGTTTCTTTGCACAGGGCATGGTCAACATTACAATTCTGCCACTTGACTGTGTAGGTTGATTTTGTGAAGTTCTGTCTCTGGGTATTTTTGAGGCTTTTTCTTTGGGTTTGTTGCAGTGCAGGGCACACTCTGAATGTGCTTCAGCTTACCAGATAGGTATCTAGAACTTGTGAGGATAGGGTGGAAGATGACTGGGTAGTGAGTTATAAATAATTCTCCATGTTAATTGCTCTATCTGACTGCTTCGTCTAAAGCTTCACAACCAGTTTCCCTGCAGGAGGAGGTTCTCCATGCTGAGGAGAGGCCAGAAAAAGAGCAGCAGTGTATTCAGCAGCATGTTCAGCAACTGCTTTCTATTATGCAAGAGTTTAAGGGAGTGTGAACTGTCTGCTGAAATTCTCCTCATGTGATCAGGATCAGAAACAATCCAGAGCCAAATGAACAACCCAGCTCTGATGTGCTAGTACAGAGACCCAGCTAGAAGACCGTGGTGGAAGTCTAGGTTCAAATATGGTGAATAGGAATTTAATCTCAGCAGGTTGCTCAGATGGCTGCTTTTCCACTATGGAACAATATTTTAATTAAATTTCCACATCATCATATTTAGCACATTTTTCCTTTTTACTCAATATTTGTCGTCATATCCTCGAAAATTAATCTCTTTGCCCTCTTTGAGATTTAAAAAACAGAGGGGAAAAATGCTTATCTGCCCTGTGAAATCTGTGACTGTTGGTTGTTACTTGTATGTTAGTTCCATGATTTTGTGTTGCAGGGTTAGGATAGGAAAGGATCTCATATACAACAGAACAGGTGGGTATTTGAGCTGAATCATCATAAAATTAAAATTCATAGTAATTGTCTGCAATGGAGAGATTTTGGAAAGGCAAAGGATATAATTATAGCTTCACATAGAAGGGTCCAGATATAAATTATGTTGCAGTATTTTGGTAACAGGTGAATAATTTCTGTTTCTTTTGTGGAGAAGAAGTGGTATTCTGTTGCAGGGCCTCTTAGGTTTTTGACACTCAGATTCATAAGGACAGGCATTTCAGTCACCTGTTCCTCTGCATTAAGCTATGTCTCCCTTTTGGATATAAATAGGTTGCTTTATACCATCAGCTGTCAAACCAACTCACTACTGTTTTAAATCTGGCCTTGAAAAGAAATGGTGTCTGGTATACCCCTATTAATTAAAAATATATTTTAGTAGAGAGTTTCCAATGTTTGTAATGGAGAAGCTATTTATTACATTATGTGTTTGTTATCTGTCATGAAGGGGGAAGTCCTGTTTATGAATTAAACATTTTAATTGTTCAAGTTTTTAATATGTGTATTTTATGCTAGTATTTATTTGCACACTAACGTAACACAATGCAATACAATACAATATATAATTTCATACTTAACCATGGTAGTTATGCAAAAATAGAATAAAAATCTTCTGTGTTGGGCATAGTAAAGAATTAAAGTATACCTAATAGTCTGAGGATCACAAGGACTTAAGAGGACTATATCTGTATTCCCTCTTCTCTGAAGGCATAATTGCAATGTAACAGCTCCCCTTTGAGAATTAAAAGCTTTTTTCTGATACCCCCACCATCTGGTCAGCAGGAATAATGAGCAAAAACAATAAACAATATCCTTAAATAAGACAGATAAAGTGCTTACAAAGTCTTAAAGTAAAAGCCACCATTTTCAAGGAAAATGTTCACAAAGTTCTTTATACTTTGGGGTTTGTTGCAACCAAAACAACAATTTTCCCTAAGCCAGGATAAAACTCCATTTCACTTTGTTGCAAGCAGGAAGGAGATCCTGAACTTTTTAAGCAATGGATGTCAGCACAAGATAGCAAGGATTTTCCTGGGCAATGATAGAGTAAACTGGGAACAGGAAGAGCTAACCTCCAAGAGTGTCTTTTTCTGCTGGCTGGCTGCCTTTGGAATTCAGATTTTATCTGTCCTCAGACTGTGCTGTGTTCAACAAGGCAGAAACAAAACACAGAAGAGGACTACAGTTCAAAGAAATCATATAATAGATATTTAAATTAAGATTGTAAATGTTACCTTGCTGCAGGGAAAGTAAATTATTTAGTTCCCTTTAGGAAAAGGGTTATACCTTACTCTGAGATGGTAAAAAGAGTTCAAGTGTCTTGTCAGCAACTGATTACAAAACAGTAAAATATAATCCTAGCAGCATGGTAACTAATTAGCTATTTAAAGAACTGCTTACAATCTTAAACAAATTGCTCTATAAAAGCAGTGTAAGTTGTGAGATAATAGTATAGAAAACCTTATTACAGGTTTGTTTTTTTTTCCAACAAACATGGGTTTTTAATAAAATATTGCTCTTTGTCTGCATAAAACTATACTCATTTTTGGACTGAGCAGGCCAGAAGGCTGCCCTCCCAAGTATGAGTCAGACCATAGTAATTTTAAAAGTTATCACAGGCTCAAATAGGAAAAGTTTCAGATGACTGTTATTTTCAGACACTTGTTTATGCAATATATAAAGGTAATTTTAAATTTAAATTACCCTTTGTAAGGTGGTGTGTTTTTAATTATTATTGTTGTTATTCCCTTGGACAAAGTATAATGGTAGATGAATACTGGAGGCTAGATGGTGTGTAGAGCTCCTCCCAAATCTGGACTGGTGACCACTAAGTTTTGCTTCAGGTCTGTAGGGTCACATTGATAATTTCTTATTCCTTGTTGTGTGGGTTTGGTCAGCCTGATGATTCAGAAATTAACAAACACACACTCTTGCTTCAGCTCTTTTCTCACTGTTTTTTGTAGGCTTTCTGATTCCAGGGCAGGCATACAAGAGGACTTAAGGCATCTGATCATGGGTATGAAAAAGTGGGTTGTTATATCAGAAAAATTAATTAGGAATTGGAGGGGAGAGGGGGAGGTTTGGTATTTTGAATCTTGTAGCTAAGAGTACTCTTAGTACCTACAATGTGAATTATCAGTATGTCTCAATAGTTGGACCTAACCTCAATTAACTATACTAAGGCAGGTACAATAGCATATTTTTACTAAAATTGTGTGTTGCAATAGCTACTTTCATAGTAGTGCAAGCTTTTAAAAATTAATTTGCAGCTACAAATTATTTTCTTCTGAGCAAATGAGTACACTCATAGCTAGGCTACTTCTGTTATCTATAGAAAACTTGTACTTCTAACATGCCTAACCTTCATTGTAGTTTGCTTTTAATTGTGCTGGAAGTGCTGTGGTTCCACAGGTGTTAGTGAGAATGACAGAATTAGGCAATGTGAGACAATGTAAGAGGCTGACCTTGACTGCCAGCCTCCCACCCAGCTGTCTCCCACTCCCCCTACTCAACAGGACAGGTGAACAACGTATCAAGAAAAAGACCATGGGTTGACATAACCTCAGGGAGATCAGTCACCAATTACCAGCATGGCCAAAACTTAACCAACTTGTGGAAAATTAATTTAATGTATTGCTAATTAGGAGTAGGGTAACAAGGAATAAAAACAAGACTACAACCATGTTCCCCTCACCTTCCTCTTCTTTGGGGGCTCATCTCCATTCCTTCATTCCTGGCTCCTTTACTCCTATACACACACACACACAAAAAAAAAAATTAAAAAAATAGCCATGTAGAGAATAAAAGAAGCTGTGGTCTGCTCATGACAATTTATCTCTGCCACTTCCTTCTCATCATGCTACTTTCTTGCTACAAGGAGTGGTCCCTTCCAAGGAGTACAGTCCTTCACAAACTTCTCCAAGGTGGGTCCAAGACTGATGAAAGGGATATTCCATACCATAGAACACCATGCCCAGTATATGGGGGGTATTGGCTGGAGGTGCTGATTGCTTCTGGGGGACAGTCTGGGCATAATTAAATTTTATTTTGTTTCAATTATTAAAGTGTTTTAATCTGAACTCATGAATTTTAGTGTGCTCCTCGTTTTCCCCTCCATGCAACAGAGAGTGGTGTAGGGGAGAGGGAAGTGAAGAAGCACCTGCAGAACCATAACAGGTGTCCTCCAAGGTCTGCAGCATGAATGTCTGCTCCAGCACGCTCCTCAGGGAGCTGCAGTGGGAGAACCTGCACCACCATCACAGTCCTGTTCTTTAGGTATCGGCAGAGTCTCACATTTTTCTCCATCTTCTCTCTCTGAGCTGCTGAGTATCATTTTTAACTCTACAATAAGCATGTCATCACAGAAGTGCCAAACACCAGTGTTGCTGACTATATCAGCTTTGGGCAGCTATAGGTCTGTTTTGGAGCCAGCTGGTGCTTGTTCTGTCCCAACACCTTGGCAGGTCCTGCTCTTTTCTCACAAAGACCACTCCTGAAGCCTCCCTGCTGCCAGCACCTTGCCATGAAAACCCAATATAGATCAACTCTTCTGGCTTCAGGCACTGACACCACCAGGGGCCACCAAAGTTACTCCAGAAAAGTTCTAGAAAACTATCAGAATAACTAAGGACCCTACATAAAAAGTAATAGCATGTTTCTTAATTTCTCTAGTAATGATGAGAATAACCCTTGCAATAGCATTCATCAGAGGGATATTCATGACTTATTAAGGGAAAAATAATAAAAATCAATGTAACTGCATAGCAAATGAGTTCATCTGATATTTAAAATCAATATCTTTTACCCAAACAGTTGCATATAGTCTACCCAGCTATATGATACTCTTTCAGCCTTTAGCTTTCTTTTAAATTTTCCCTTCCTTCCTGCCTGCCTGCCTTCCTTCCTGCCTTCCTTCCTGCCTCCCTTCCTTCCTGCCTGCCTGCCTCCCTTCCTGCCTTCCTATAAATCAGGCTAGTTTTAGTCTTCATAATAAAACTATGCTATACCAACACTGATTAAAAATACACTTTGCCAATGGCTAGCTTTTATTTGCTCTCCATCAATACCACTGCATTTTCAAAATTAGTTCTTAATAATCTTGTCTGAAAGCAGCTGTAAATGGAGAGTTGATGCCATGCTGTAGCACTGATGACCATAGTTCTCCACTGTGTTAGTAATCAAGGTTCAGCTGCTCAGGCTTGAAAGCCCTTTGATGAGGAGGAGAGAAGCTGAAATCAAAAGGCAACAACGTGCTTCATTTTAATTTTAACACCTTTGGTGGTGTTGTGCTCCTTGATCCTTCCAGCACAATAATAAAAAGTTGAGGAGTCTCATCTTCACCCAGGATTGTTTATCTGATTTTGGAAGATAGGTCTGTCTCATCAGGCATGTTTCCTCTTTATTCTACAGAATTTTTCTCTATTTCCTGTGCTTGGTGTCCAGATGTTCATCTCCCAGATTTTCTACCTGAACTACTCTTCAGGTACACCTTGGCTCTGCAACTCTATTGCAAGTCTCTTTGTAGCTTAGTATTGTTTATGTTCTAATTCATGGCATTACAAGACACTTACAGGTTGGTACCAGTTATGTCATTAGCAGTATTACAGTGCTAGAAAATGCCTACATATTGCTATAATTTACCCTATTTGGATGTGTTTATGGCTAGGTTCAAGGCATGCAAATACTAATTATATTCTTTTTCATGTAATTCTACTTTATGGGAAGCAACAGCCTTCTGCTTTTGCAAAAATTTATTTCCTATTAAAGATTTGGCTTTCTTGCACTCAAAAATCAGCAAAGGCCAAAGAACTGTTTGCTGATTTCCATATGAAGTTAACTCCCAAGGATTATGAATCCTTTAATATAAAATTTACTTGAGAAATGTTCTCAGGCACTTACACTCTAACTTATAATTTGGGACCTTTAACATCAAGGTGATCTTCATCTTGATCATCAAGAGCATAATTTTGCTCTGTTGAAGCTCCTGCTTATGCCTCAAGGCTATCCCAAGCTGTAGCATTCAATTTCCATTTATTTTAAAATACAAGTTGTATTCAGTTGGGTTCCCACTATGCATGTTTATTTTAACAGCACCTTGACTCCTCTCTGTGATTACTAAGACATATAAATCCAAAGTATTTTACTGAAAGTAGTTTCATACCATCTATCAGTAACATGATATTCCTTCAGCCTTCAGATTTCCTTTAAATTTCCTTTATACTATTAGGATGTATAGGAGAACAACTAGATTCAGAGGTTCCATCACTAGAATTGGCTTCCAAACATGAAAATCTGTCTTGTTTATCTATTTGTCTGTATAGCCAGCATCTTATCTTCAAACTCAAAGCTCTTGGTAACTGCTTTGTTGCACATTTCATAGTAGGCAGAGCATGTAATTTTGTATGTCTTGTTTATCACCTGCATGTGATATGTGGCCTTCTGTATTTTTTACTGAGACCAAAGCATTAAACATCATCACAGAATCACAAAACACACTCAGTTGGAAGGGTTACACCAGGATCATCAAGTCCAGCTCCTGGCCCTGCACAGGACAACCCCAAGAGTCACACTGTCACCGAAATAGTGAGAAGAACATAAACTCTCCAACATCTCTTCAGTGTTAGAGAATTTAGGCATTACTTTATTCTGGTCAGGATGTTAATCTGGCCAAGATACGCAATAGAAATTATTTCATCCACACATGCCCAGCTTGTGCAGAAAATCATTGCATTACACAGGGTTTTTTTACCTGATTTTTCACAAATTTATACATACAAAACCCAAAGAAATTCTCATTCATTGTTCCAAACTACACAATTCTTAGTATTCAATCTTCTATTGTTTATTGATCCTTTCTTCTTCCATGCTAATTTGGAACCATTCTTTGGTTCTCTTACCTGTCTTCTCCCAGACCAGGTGACTGCTCCAGGGAATAATGTTCGACAATGTTCACTTCTCTCCTGTGTATCTTCTGGCTACTCCCAATGTGTAGACAATTTCAAACTTGTCAGACCTCGCCCAGGCTGGGTGAATGGAGTCTTTTGAAGAGAAACTTCAATTCCCCTCCTCCCAGTCAAAGGCAACCAAAGCCCTGACTAAAGTTACATGAAAAAAAAGATATATCATTTGTAACAACATCGTGTGCCTGACAGCATTGCCCAAACACTTGAACTTTTTCAGGCTGGTGCTGTGACCGCTTTCCTGCAGAGGCCTTTATGGTTGGCATCCATCTAACATCATAAACTGTGGGATAACTAACTAGACAAGTCCACAATACACCAGGTGAACAAATGGCTGACAGGCCATGCGATAAATGGAGATGATTCGTGCTAGCTAAACTGTAACTATTTACAAAGTTATTATTATAAAACAATAAAGGGAATTAGTGTTACAAGGCAGATAGACCCCTTTACAGATGTTACATGTAAAAGATAGTATACGGGATGTAGTTTTAAGGTAAGTAATATCTCAAGACAGAATCGACCTTGAGATGGACAAAGTTGGAATGACTTTAGGCATAGGGACTGAAATTATGAAATGTAAGACTAATTAGTGGAACTCAATGCTTACTTACATAACACAACACTGAGCACACACATGCAGCCTGTAAGGCTATCCAGAGGACAACGAGGGTGAGCCTTCACCCAAAGACCACCAAAAGGAGACTGAAGACCCCCTAGCAACAAGTGAGGCATGTGCCATGAAGAATACTGACATAAAATTTAAGAATTGAAAGTGGGAGGAAACTTACAGGAAACATTAATGAATATGTATAAATATGTAGCATATAAGTTTAGTTTGAATTACTTTGTTTTGTAGGTGAGGTAGAGTGAGAGGCCCTCTCCTTACCCAGTTGGTTTTGCTTATGCTTTAATCAAACTTAATTAAATTATATATATTCACTAAATTGCACTCTTTTACTAAATTGTATTCCTTTTATACCAAATTGCTAATCAAATCACTAAATTGTATTATTTCTTTTTTTTGTTATTAAATTGCTGTTAACTCAATGGACCTAGTTGTCTAATTTCATTATAACAGGCCAGATTCACCAAGTTTTAGTAAATGGGGTTACAACAGGCTGGTGCTCAGGCACCAGCAGGATTCTACAGGGCTCAATAATAAGGTCAGTGTTTTTCAGTGTTTTTATAGTCTGGATGCAGAAGGCAAATGTACATATCTAAGTTTGCCAGTGATACTAAAATAGGAGGAGCCATGGACTCCCTCCAGGGCTGAGAGGTTGTACAGAGAGACCTGGAGAGTTGGGCAATCACCAACTATTTGAAATTTAACAGGAGCTAGTGCCAGATTCTCCCCCTGGGACTAGGTAATCCTGTTTATACATACAAATTAGGGGACTGGACTCTGGAGGGCAGCCCTGCAGAAAGAGATGGGAGTGGGAGATGTTGGGATGATGGCAAATCCAATCTGAGCCAGCAGTACCCTGGCAGCCAGGAGGGCCAACCCTGTGCTGGGGGGCATCAGGCACAGCATCACAGCTGGGCAAGGGAGGGGATTGTCCTGCTCTGCTCTGACCTGGGGCAGCTTCACCTCCAGTGCTGGGGGCAGTTCTGGGTGCCACAATGTGAGAAGGACATCAAGCTACTAAGGAGCACAGAGGAGAATTACCAAAGTGGTGGTGCGAGGTCTCAAGGGCAAGATTTACTAGGAGCAGCTGAGGTCACTTGGTTTGATTAGCCTGGAGAAGAGAAGGCTGAGGGGTGGTCACATTGCCATCTACAGCTTCCTCGAGGTGGGCAGTGCAGGGGCTGTGCTGATCTCCCCTCTCTGGTGAGCAGCAGTAGAACCTCAAGAAATGGAAGCTGCATTTATGATCTAGTCTTGGATCGTCCTGTGGAGAGCAGGAATTTAATGAGCTTTATGGGTCCATTCTAAATAGAGATATTCCCTATGATTCTACGGTCCTATAAGCTTCTCACAGGTTTTCAAATTTAAATCCTGGAAGACTAACACTTCTTTACAAACTGTCAGTTTTGAAAAAAAGGATGTGTCTGGGCTCTTTCCAATTTAAGCCCCCTTAAATCTTGCCTCATGTTTATCACTGTTGCAAACAGTACTGTTTCAGAAAAGACACCAGACTGATAAACCACACATTTAGAAACACAGACACAATAGAAACATTTAAACATGTTTCTATGTTTCTGCCTACACGCCAAGAGCTTCTTAAAAAAAGTCTGAGAAAGCTGCTTCATGTGATGACACAAAAAATGCAAGTGACAAATTTTTTGAACTGAGAGGTGAGAGTAGCATTAATTTTATCAAGTAATCTCCTGCTTCTCAGCCAAAGATCCATTGTTTCTCTAAGACCTCCAATACTAAGAAACACATTTGAACATAATTGAGTAATTATAATTTCACAGCATTCAAATACCATGCATCAGCTCATTTCTCTTGTCAATCTTGTCCCCACATCAAGTCTGAAGGTTAGAGCAAGAGCTAGCTGATTCCTTTTTCCAGAAGAATATCTCTCGAAGAAATGAGGGGTTTTCAGCTGAATTATTTTTTCATAGCCAAAAAAGAGATCACCTGAGGTGATTTTTTTTTTATGATTATCTATGGTAACCATACTTACTAATTAGTCTGTATACTTTTTTACAAGCCCATCTGTCTATCTTATTACCACAAATTTCGGACCCACTGGCTCATTCAAATTGTGAAAAACAATGTTCACTTTCCTGGTAAATTTTAAAGGACTTAATAAAAAAGACAATAGGAGACAAAGACAATAAAGCAAAGGTTTAAAAGGGCCAGGTGCTTGACATTCAGCCAAGAGCACACCTGCTGTTTTGGAAACAGCCTCTATATACCATTTCCATTGCATCAGCCTGTTGCATATTCATAAACAATTATGCATATCCAAACTTTTCCAAGAACTGTTTTGCATGGCCACTCCTTGAGTCCCCCTGTTTTAGAGCAGAGGGTGTGTCTATCTTCATTACCACCTTCAGCTTGGGCCTTGGTCCATTCTCTCCACAGATGCTAGGTGTTGATAACTGGCATGTCATCAGTGGGGTCATCATATTTTCACTGGATGTTGTCTCAGCCAAGCAGACAGTTCAAGCATACTGTGTGAGCTATTTCTGTTATGTCTAATTTTGGCTAACAGTAGAAATAAAAACTATATCTATACAACAAAGCGATTTTAATATTATACATGTAACATTCATCTTAATATTTGTAAAAGCCAATATTATATTATGTATCTATAACAAAATTAAGTTTTTATTAAAATTTTAAAACTAATTTTCAAAAAAAAATTGTGAAAGCAATGATTGAAAACAGCAGAAGCAGCAGAAAAAGTTTATTAATCCTTCACCCAGATAAGACTCTGCCATAATAAAGAATCTCAATGACCCAGCTTTCCTTCTGTTAGGACAATGACAGACACTTGAGTCAGAGCTCCTGATTAACTGCAGTTTCAAATAAAATCCACACTTCCATTCATCAGATACAACTCTTCTAAGATACTATTCTTCTAAGCAGAAAAAAAAAAAAAAGCAGCTACTTTTTTTTGTGTTTTGGGGTTTTTTTGGGGGGGGGGTTGGGTTGTTTTTGTTTTTTTTTTATTTTAAACTATTTTCATTTTTGAAAGAAAAAAAGGCTAAACCATTCCCTCTTTTAAAAAAAAAGTAAAGAGAAAAATTGTTGAAGCATAGGATGTAAAAGACTATGGGGTTTGTTTCTAGTTTTCATAAAAAACTATATTTTTATAAAAAGTATTGTATTTTTGAAGTAGATAGGGAGGTTTTTTCCTGCATTCAGAACTGTATTTGGAAATCTTATTTCTGTATTTCTTATGAACACTGAGACATATAATAAGATTATGATTCTGCCAGTTAACAAGGGGCCTTAACACAGTCAACATAAAGACTAAAGTTCTCACAGGATTAATTAAACTGATTTGAGGGAGCAGAAAATTTGGTTTTGTTTAACTTAGATCACTAAAATGATGCTAATAATTTAAATGAGGTTTCTTTCATTGACTATAGTGGTACAGGACTTGGTACTAGTTGAAGACGTTAGATTGGTTTAATTTTGTATATTTAAATGTGAAATTTTGTCATGTATAATTTTGAAATTCTCTTTAATCCTTCAACTGTATGACAAACTGCTATAATACTTATATATTACTTATGTATCAGTAGTTGTCAGCTGTATTTAGCTCTTTTTTACTTCTGTCCACACTGATTCTTACAGTCACATTTAATCTATGAATTAGAAGATAAAGAGAAGGAATGTATGTGCATTTGCACAGGAGCATACACTGCTATCACTTTTCAGGTAACAGTCATGATCTCCCTTTGTTTCACAAAGGGAAAAGCCTGAGACCCTTCCCTGGACTGGAGTGTGACTAATCAGGGAAGAATTCTCAGGAATTAAGTGGGATTATGTTGGCCTGTCATCTCTCCCCATCCCCCTGCAGAAAATGATCATGAAACAAAACATCGTCTCCAGAAGTCTTCAACCTTCCTTTTCTCAGACATCTTAAAATCCTCCAGATGACCCTACTTGATGGCTCTTTCTTAAGATATGTCTGTTTGGGACATATCCCATAACAGGGAGTTAGTACAAAGTGGAGCTATGTAGTTTGAGAACCCCAAACTGATATTTTGGGGTTCATTGTAATAACTTCACTGGAATCTTGTTTCCGTCAAAAACCCAGTTTTCCAGAATCTGATTTGTTGTAGTGCATCTAAAAATCTTGGTACCTCCCAAGGGTAAAACTCACCTCTGGTTTGTGTAATGTTAGTTCCTACCTGAAAACCTTCTCTCCCTTCCCCCTTCCCATTGGCTGTGACCTCCCTGCATCCCCTGATCACCCCTGCCCCCAGGTATAAGAGAGAAGACCCAGAGCATTTCGCTCTCTCTCTTGCCCCGGATGGAGGACAGACAATAAACTCGGGATTACTCCAGCAAGTTTGAGCCTCCTGTGTTTAGATACTTTGAGTCTGTGTTGTATCCACTCCAGGACCCCCTCCGCCGCCTGTGCCCTGAGACGAGCAGGCTCTCACCACGGGGGGTGGGACAGAGGGCTCCCATCGGGAGGAGGATCGCAACACTGATTAAAATTTTCTGTTTAGAGCCAAAAATTCTGTATTTCCTCTAATTTCAATGCATTTGTTCTGGAGACACTTAGAAACTAGGGTGGCCAGTGTCTTGTCCATGAAAACCCCTTCCTTGGGTCACAGTGACGGAAAGCCATCTCAGCTGTGGTCAAGATGCAAGGCTCAGGATGGCCCATGAATCAACCAACCTCAAAACAAACCAAACAAACAAACAAAGCACTGGGAGGTACAGGAATGATGCACTATCTTTGGAATCTCAGCTCCCCTGGTGGTCTCCACTTGGTTTATAGCTCTCTTTCTGTAGCTCACCAATGTATACCAGAGCAGCAGAGTGCATACAGACAGGATTCAGGTCCTTGATTTACGTATTTTTAGCAAACAATTTTTCTGCAGACTCCTCTATGGCTGTGTTTTCTTTCCTGGCTTTTCTGAGGGGTTTCTTGTTTCCTTTTTTTGTTTGTTTGGGTTTTTTCTTTGTTTTGGTTTTGTTTTGGTTTTGTTTTGCTTTTGTTTTCATGTGCCAAAGACCAACAGTACACTCACTTAAAATATCAGAATTAATTAATCAGCAATTAGGCTGACTCACTGAATCAAGCAAGCCACAGGCTCCACATAGTGAGTCCTGCATCTAACCTTGAAATGAGTTTATTATGTCTACAGACGTGTGCTATCTCATATTTGTTCCAATGTTTAATTTTATATCCCATTAAAACAGTGGCTTCAGCATGAACTTCCCTGTGCTGACAGGCACTGTATCTCATCACACCTTCACCTCCAAGACAAAAGAGGCACAGCTGTGAGAGTCAGTAGCATCCCCATGAATTCACACTCATCCTCCTCTCGGGGCTTTCTTCTGCTCACAGGACTCCAGCATTCCTGCAAAAGCATTTGCTGCTGAATGTTTATTCCATGCTCTTGCAAAAGTGATGCTCTATTTCCTCATATTTGCATGACTCATTTTGAAGAGTCATTAAATTTGCACACTGAAGACGCGTAGGAAGTGGAGAAATAACTGTTCTGCAGAAGTAACTTTGCCTCTGTCTAATGAGAACACTTTTCTATTAGATACGCTCCTCAAGTCTGCTGGGTGCCTGTTGCCATTATATCCACTTGTAACTTTACCTTTCAAGATTGCAATTTTTCCCACTGTTGCTGTAATGAGACCCAGCCTTTACTGCTTCTGTGTGGAAAGAGGCTCCTCCACAGAGGTGTGATGATGACTAACACTACACGCTCACTTTTCCTTGCAGTATTCTCCACTAAATGTTTCTGTACCCAGCAACTCAGAACAGTAAGTTACTGGAGCAACTTTGTCTGTCCCTCTCACTTCTATTCTGCTTTTCTCCAGCAACCTATTTCAGTATTTGAGCTTTATCAATGTGACAATCGCATGCTTCACAGGTTGCTTGATAGTTCAAAGTGGTCTCTGAGCTATTTTCCAAACACTGCTGTTCCTTACCTTGTAAAAGTCATAGATACTTTATAAATTAAAGATGAGAAAAATATATAAATTGGAAATTAAAAGCTAACAAATCTATGTATTTATTCAAGACAATAATAAATTTTTGGAGCTAAGGATCAGGCATGTTTAATACGCAATTTTTACATCTCTTTATGTTTTCCTGTGTAACTAAACCATGGAAGATTACTGCTACTAAGACCTTCTTATAAATGTAGACAGAAGAGAAAATAAATATTTAAACAGACTTCTCCTGAGTTTGGACAGTTCCTTATATGCTAATGACTTATTACCCAGATTTATTGCAATGATTTCTAGAATATGATAACTTTTTAAAAAGATACTCATTCATTTTTTATGAGATCGTGAACATACTGTGTATATATGCCCCACTTGGCTTCCCTTCTTTTTTTACCCCCAAGGCTTTTATTTTTCTCAAGTATTCTTGTTTGTTTTTTTGTTTGTTTGTTTGCATGTTGCTTGTTTATTTGTTTTGTTGATGCTTTGTTTCCAGTTGTGCTGGTGCTCAAGGGAGCAAAGAACCAGTCTAACAATGAAGAATCATGAATCCTCATGGTCCTCTCCTAGAAGAAGTGTGCTGGCTGTCCTTCAGCCAGGAGAATTGGTTTAGAAGCAAAAGATCACAAAGGAACCAAGTCACTGGGCAAGCAGTGATGTGGATGAAGTCACCCCAGGCACACAGCTGGGTGTTGCTGTAGATGCCAAGCAGAATGAGGGTAGTCTGCTGATCTCAGGTGTCTCTCTACAGCACATTCAGGAAAGAGCCTGAGTCAGAGCAGGGGACTCTTCAGTTTACTGGGTGTTTCACCAGTAATCTATGTTTGACCACTCCTAATGTTTTAAGTAAAATGCAATCATCATTGTAAAGCTATGGGAAGCCTACTTCAGTGATGCGAACTATGTCTGTGGCATGATCTTGGGAAGAAAAGAGTGGAAATCATACTTAAATTGGTGGAATACTAAGCTGCCCTCCATTACTAGTCCAGCACCCGAAATCATTGCTAGAAGGTCCAAAAAAAGGCAAGGTGTGATATGAGAATGCTGTCTAGCTCTGCCAAGGGGGAAGCACACTCTATTAACTCATGAGAACAAGGAGAAAGCACGTAAGTCACTTGCAACAACACGTGCTCATTGTAGTGTTTCTGCTTGGGGGGGTCTGTGGTACTGCTCAGGAAGCTGGCCAAAATGGAGCTGGTACCTCCCTTTCCTCTTTTACAGGCCTCACATATGGATACCTTGGCTTCTACCTCTTTAGTCTCCTTTCCTGCCAAGGCAGTGGATGAGGTCTCCTTTTCTTCCTAATACTTCCTAGCTCATTAGGAACTCTTGGGGTTGAAGTTGGGGGGTTGTTGTTGTTCTAGATAAATTCTAAGCTAAATCATTTTCTTTTTCTTTGCCAAAGATGAAAGTGTCCTTTTTTAAGGACCACTGAATCATTGTGGATACAAATAAATCACTCTTTCTCTGAAGTTTTTATGTTGAAGGATAATGGCATATTGTCAAAACAATAGCAGATTAAAGAAAATAAACTCTTAGAGAAGGAACAGTATAGCTAGGAAGAAAATTTGTGTGTTCTGCTCATGCTGTCATCATCCTGCAGCTAGTAAACTAGTAGCCATTTGTGAATCACGTACAGGGACTCTATTCACATTGAAAAAATGTCTTAAAATGGGCAGATTATTTAAATGAATAATTTTCCAGGGCTTGATAGCAGCATACTCAAATATCCATCCACTTAGACAAAAATTACTCGCTATGATATTCTATTCACATCTGCACATGTATTCCTTACCAAAAGCATTCTTGAATACAAAGGGTGATTATCAGAATTCCTGCTACATTTCCTTTCAATATTAATCCTTGTTCAATCTCCAGACTCTCATACCACACTTGAAACAAACTGTTGCCACAGAAAGTCATCAACCCGAGTTTGCCTTGGTTTTTTCCCCTAAATATGGGTATAAAATAAGATAAAATACACATAAAACTACAGCTTCATTATTTTTTAAATTATTTTGATAAATGATAATACATATTTATTATTCTAATTATTTTAATAATTAATTATATATGCACTATAATTATTATGTATAGTATATAAATAATATATAACCTATATTATTACATTATTATATTATTATGTGATTTTATAATTAGTATTGTAATTAATATATTATATTAATACATTATTATTTAATATACATTAAATCATAGCCATCTGAATTTACATGTGAGCTGAATATGTGTATGAGTATCCTTTCTTTCTTTAAATTTAATCTTATTTCCCTTTCCTCTTCTATCATAGAATGCAAATAGCGAAATTTTCAACTCATTAAAATCTTAGGCAAAATTCCCAAATTAAACACGGAGCCAGGATTTTATTCAGTAAATCTGGTTGACTACTTACTTAATTTTAATAGTATTACATTGTATCTTCTTTCTGTGTTGTTCTCATGCTATATATATATATATATATATTTTATGAAAGCTTGTATTTGAATTAGCATGCAGCCGTGAGTACTTGCTTATAAAAAAAAAAAAATCTGAATATTATTTTCCCAGCTTTAAAATAGAAGACATGAGCTGCAGTTGTCCTTTGTGCTCCTTGGTTGATATTCAAAAGCATCTGAAACATCTTGATTTCTCACAACAATGTGAAATGTGTGTCTACTACTTTCAGCATATTTCATGCAAAATATTCTCAGCAACTTCCACCTAAATCCTGTGCCTTACTTTCATTTATAAGGATGCTTCTTGTTAGGGCTTTTCAATTTCTCCACAATCCCTAGACGTGCTTTGATCACTTTGGAGTTAGTGACAAGGTATACTCAAACTCTTCTCATGAAAAAGAATGGGCAAGGCTGTAATTAGAGATAAAGAACATCACAAAAGCATCGATAAGAGTTGTTCTGCTCAACAGTATGTATATACCACAGAAAAGGCAGAACAGCTGTAGGACCTGTGAAACAAATAGGAATATTTTAAGGTTCTAATATTTTTAAACTAGAAAGATGTCATTGGATCAAAGAGCAGGTAATTTAGATCAGCATATACATATATGAATCTGTATCTCCCTGCATCTCTGATGGCTTTCCAGATTTAATGACTAACCCAAAGAATAATATTTGAATGGAGGATTGATAGTTTGGTCCTTTTGCTGTATGTTTTTTCACAACAAATCTGGATTCAAGTGGTAAATATTGCTTCTCTTCCAACTTATAACAGAAGTTGTATATTTGGGTACTTCTGTTTTCTGATGTCTGTGCAAAAACTTACAAGGATTTCATTTTTATACTAGGCCCTCCTTTTTTTTAAACAGCTAGCTGGCTTCCAGCATAGATATAGACACACATATATATAAATAAACAAATAAAAATATATGTGTATGTATATATATATAAAATCTAATTTTATCTGGCATTTGGGACCACTATTGTATCCATTCCTAACAAGGACAATTATTTCAGTTATGTAAAATAAAACATTCCAGAAAAGCTTCACCATGAAGTTCATTGATACTTTTGCTGTCAAGCCACAATACCTGTAGATATTTTTGCCTGAATCATGGTGAAAGCAGTCAAAGAGTTAGACAAACAAAAGCCCCTCTGAAAACTTCAGTGATACAGAGGCTCTCTCCAGTGATTACCAATGAAAATCTGCTTGACAGTCACCTAAAATTTGATCTCCCTAGAGCTACCCTTTACTACTTCACTCATGACATTTCAGAATGGTCTAAAATACACTTCAGTATCACTTTGTTAGTAGTTTAAATCACTTGGATCACTTTTCTGTTGTGTTACAACATTAATTTGTTTTTTCTCTATTTTTCTAAATGTTTTTCACTGAACTGCAGAAAATTTGTCTGGGAAAAATCATTATGCTCTAACTAGCTTATTCTTGGCAGACACATTTTTCTTTTGCAGCCTTCTTTAGTTTTTATGTCATTCCACCACCTTTTTAATCAAGTTATTTCTGTGTTTACCTACATCTCAGTCTTTAATACTTCCCAAATAATACCTCATCTGCTGCCATCTAAGTAAACTACATCTTGATTTCTCACTTGCTTCTTCCACAGTGGCACTTGGCCCTTTTGGCCCTGTGGGAGACCAATCAGGAAGGAATTTGCATTCATATATCTACTTAAGCATTAAAACACAAATGTGTCCATCACCCTAAGCTACACCTAGCTATGTTTGTAGCTTTTGCTAGATTTCGCACTTGGTTTCTCAAGTGGTGGAAATGGAATAAAGCAAAACTTTGTTTACAAATGTTTGACAGGAAAAGCAGAAGGTGGCACAAAGAGTGTGCCATATGAAATAGCTGAATTTTGCAAATTTAAGATCTTCAGGTGTAGGTAGCCATTTTCATGGAAAGCTGAATATATTAGTAATAATGTAGGAGAGAAAGTCTGATATAACAATAGAGGAAAAAAAATTACAAGTTTTAGCCTTGACTAACAGACTATTATGTTCACAGAATCAGTTAGGATTTCAGGGACATCTTATAGTTTGACACTGGAAATTATATCATTTGTTTATCATTATTTCTGTCAGTCCTTTTAATAAATTCAAATTTTACTACAAAGTTAATTTCTCAATACTGATACATAAGTAACTTGCTGACATAAACATATCCTATCCAGAATAAAATTACATGGCAAGTAGTTTTATTGTTTGAGAAAAATTGTCCTTTTAGCTGGAAAGGGGACTGTGAAGTTGAAAGTTCTGGGTTGTCTATACTTATTTAACTTATTTCATAAGTTAAATTATGAAAGTTAACTAAGTTAACAATGAGTTAACTTATTTCATAAAGCTGGAATTTTCATCTTACTTTTGATGTTACACATTTCTCAGTAACACCAGAGACTTCAAATTTTGCACATCTGTAAACAGTATTTATGCACTATTCAAAACACGTAATTTTTCAAATACACTACACAAATATACAACACAAATATACACTGAATAATATATATATATATTTAAAATCAAACTTTGCCTGTGTAGACACTTAAAATGTAGGACAGAAGGAAAAGGAAGAGTATGTACAATGTCTGGCTGAGATGGAGCTGTTTTTTATCAGAGCAGCCTCTATAGTGCCAAGCTTTGCTTTTGTGGTAAGAACAGTATGCTGATCAGTGCTTGAGCAGCACCAAGGTTGTCTCTCTAACAGCCCTCAAGTACCACCGAAGGAGGGAAAGCTGCAGAGGGGCAAGAATTTCAGGGACAACAGTCTCCAGCTTACGGAAGTTGGACTTGTCTGACTCAGCAATCAAACTGTGGAAAAGGAGAAGCAGAGGGTGTTATGGTGCTGGTCTTCCCAAGCAACCCTACATAAGCTGAGGCCTAGCTTCCAAGGCAATGGACAGACATCTGCCTGATAATGGGAAGTAGTAAACAATTCCTCTTTTCTGCTTTGTTTCCATGTGCAGCTTTTAGTTTTCTGGTTAAACTGCCTTTATCTCAGACAATGAACTTTTCCCTCTTCTTTCCTCCTGCTGTCCGGTTGAGGAGGAGTGAAAGAGCAGCAGAGAGGGCCTCTGGCAGTCATACAAGACAAAGTACAGTGTATTACCACTTGATCCCATTTATCCTTTTTTTGCAGTACTTGGAAAAGACATTGTATTTGTAACTCTTAATACTAATGTTTTACGAAAATGTTCCATGTTGAGTACAGCACAGTGCTATTAGGATAAAGGAGCAAGAGATTTGATACTTTGCTTATCACATCACCTGAACTGTTATTTATTTTCTGGGCCATTAAAGTAATTACACACCAGAAGCAATCCTGACATGTTTCAAGGTAGGATGGTTTATCTGCAAGTTTTTGAATCATTTGCTTTTAGCACTAATTAATTTGAACAGACAAAATATAAACATGAGTTCTGCAGTAAATGAAAATCCAACTATCTTGATAGATTTCTGGTGCGGTTATAAAATCTGTTCCCCAGTGTGGTAAATAATCAGAATTGTACAGTATTGCTTTAAGACAGGTGAAGAATTGATGAGGCTGGTTGAGGAAAACCTGAGCTGGGCCATTTGCTTATCTTGCACATCTGGATCAAGCTAAGCTTAACAATAGAATGATCTCTGGAGTGGAGCCTCCTGCCCTACGTTGTTTCAGTGAGGCACGGAAAAATACCACACCCCTGTACCAGCTAATTGTCACACTCCCTTCACCAGGAGATAAGGATAAGAACAAAGACTCTCTGAAGAGGGTCAGTCAGCCTTTGCAGCAATCTCAGTATGTGAAGGTGGACCAAGGTGTTTGTTCTACCTCTTTTGTCAGCTATTAATCCTGACTAAAAGTAACCGAGGCTCTCATTAGGCCCCATTAACAGATTAACTTAAACATCCTTTGCGATGCAAATGAAGAACATGAGCTGCACAATGCATGTATGACCAAAGCAAACAAACCCAGCCCAAAAGATGTGATTGTTCCATCCCCTTGGGATAGGCCAAAATTTATAGTACAAAAGGTGGGCTTCAGGGCAGGAAAGGCTGGACTTGGGAAAACGTGTGGAGGGGAAGAAAACCTCTGGAGGAAGAAGATAACACTCGAGGGGAAAAGTACCTCTGTCTTCTCGGCAGCAATTGAAAGATTGTGTGTCTCCTTTTTCTCCTCTCCTGAAGGGATGCCCTGAGGTGGGCTTTATTATATTGTATTGTATTGTATTACCCCTGAGAATATTAATTTTCATATATATATATATATATATATATATATATATATACACACACATCACTATTAGAATATCTCTTACGATGATTTCAGATGTGACATATATTAACACTCAGTGTTCTCAGTGCTTTTATCACTGGCAATCCTCAGCGTGCTCTTCTGTTGCTTCAATAAACCTTATTATTGTGAATCTGGACTGTGCACATCAATTTTTTGACTGCAACCAGACTTACAGTGATGGACTGGTAAACTGCACCTATGCTTCAAATTCTTTTGAACTCGACCTAACTTGCAGTGCTAAATTGGTTATAATCAGGCCACACCCAGGCCCTCTGATCTCTGAAGGCCAGCTGGAACTCAAGGGGTCTCATTTCCTTCTGAAATCCCATACTCTTAATGTGAGACCCGATAGTTTAGTATGTGGGGTCTTAATTTATTGGTTTTGAAATATGTGTATGCTGACCTAGGTGCAATTACAAAATTATAATGGCATTTAGATTAGATTATACCATGCTGGATTGATGTGCTACGTAAATTAAATAACCAAGCAAATAAATATTCAAAAATTGTGTAATTTTCCTTTATATTATGTTTTTCCTAGTGCAACTGTTGAAAACATCAAAACCAGGTATTTTTGTATTCAGATAGATGTAATTCCTTAGAATCTTGTCTGAAGCAACTATATTTTAGATATGTCTACATCTTGGAACTTGGAATTTGCAAATTGTGCAAATCAGTTTTCAAATTAGGTTAAATGTCTAAGAGCTAATAACAATTCTTTACAGATAAACAAGGCTAATCCAATCCAAGAAAAACATAAGTCTCATTATTCACCACCTTGATTCATCTCTTAGGCTTCTTATCCAGAGTGGACTGATCATAATTAGGTCAAGTTACTTATATGGTGTTTTGCAGCACTCTATACTGTTAAGAATATTTCCTCTGGGACACAAATATTTTTTTTTCTCCTTTAAATTCAGCATACTGTAATAGAAGACACATTGGTGAATATATATTTATTCAAAATATTGACAGAAAAGATCTTTTTTTCATTCTTCTCTTCATGCAGTTTTGGAGTAAAATGAACCAGTTACATAGCTGCTGTCAGAAGGAGCAGTCCAACCATTTGTTTTTCTTTTTATCTCCTCCCCACCCTTGCCAGTATGCTGACCCAAATAAAAAATCCCATTTTGTATTTTGTACAGATATATTTTCAGTGGAAAGGCAGCTCCCACTCACCACACAACTTTGCTGTCACTAGATCCAACACAGGCTAATCAGTAGGAGTGCACATCAAAAGGGTAAAAAAAGGCAGGACCAGTTAGCAACAGCACTGCTTCAACTTAATTTGAACCAGTCCTGAAGCATCTTCTGAGAATGAAAGATGTGAATAGGATATTTGCCATTTGTTTTTTTTTATTTTCTTTCAAGTTCAGATTAATTTTTGACTGCCTAGCAAAGTGACAGCCTGTAGACTTGTCATATTTATTGAATTTACCAATAGTCTGTGGACATCTTGAGTGTAGAAGCTGTGCGATTTCACTGGTCACAAACTTTCATTGTTGTGTAAGCCCTTTCCAGGCCTTTAGGCCCTTCCTGAGAAAATGGAGTATGAGTTGAATGCAAACACCTTTCCAGTCCTCCTCATTGCATATTTACTGAATAATTTACTGAAAATTTAACTGTTCTTTTTCATGTTATCATCGAACAACTGCTGAATAGAAAAATGGAATCAAGTAGTAGTAATTGAGACCTTGTTTTTCAAATAAACTAAACTTCTCAGATCTCTCCATAGTATAGATAGGCTGTTCCTTACTTGAGTCTTGATGATTGATTCAAGCAATTAACTCTCTGTAATTCAATAACAGTGCAACTCTACAATTATCTCTACAGTTATTACACTTTTAAAAAAGAGGCACAAAAAATAACTGTGAACTGACAAAATTGTTTCTCATTAATACAATTATAAGAGTAGTTCTCTATTCTAGGGGTAAGAAGATTACTTTCCTGCAACATATGAATTTGTTTGCCACATTACTCAGCTTGTAGATCGAAAATTATTAATTATTAAAAGACACATTGATATAAAACTTACATTCGTTTGAAAAGGGGGTAGAAGTTCAGTATGTCAGCCACAGAATTAGTACATCTTCTTACTACTGCGGTGAAAATCCAATAAACCTGGCCAGACAGTTCTGTATTTTTTTCTGGGAAGCAATGAGACAATGAGGATGTGTTTGCAGTGAGCACTCTTACACAACACAAATAATGATGCTATCCCATGCCAACACCTACTTTTTAAAAAATTTTTCTAAGATGAAGTACTGATCTGCTACTAATGGAAGGGATTGGATACTATCGTTAACTCATAAAGTACCCTATTTACTACATAGTATAGATTACAAATGACATGTAAATGAGGGTAAGTTTAAGAGATAGAGGTGTACTTGAAGCTTTTGTTTTTAAAGCTGTTATCAAAGATACGAACTCTCATCTATAATTTAGAATCACAGAAGCATTTAGGTCAGAAAAGATCTTTAAGATAATTCAGTTCAGCCGTCAATGTGACACTAACAAGTTCACTACAAAAGCACATCCTTAACTGCCACATCTACATGTCTTTTAAATACCTCCAGAGATGGTGACAACCATTTTCCTGGGCAGCCTGTACCAGTGCTTGATAACTCTCAGTGAAGAAAATTTTCCAAATATCTAGTCTAAATATTCCCTGGCACAACTTGACGCCATTTCCTCCTGTTTTGTTACTTATTACCTGGCAGAAGAGACCAACCCCCACTGAATTACAACCTCCTTTCAGAAAGCAGAAAGATCATGCTTGAGTCTCCTTTCCTCCAGGATAAACACCGCTAGCTCTCTCAGCTGCCCCCATAGGATTTGTGCTCCAGACCCTTCCCCAGCTCTGCTGCCCTTCTCTGAACATGCTGCAGACCCTCAGTGCTTTTCCTGGATGGAGGGGCCCAGAACTAAACACAAGATTCAAGGTGTGGTCTCACCAGTGCCAAGTTTAGGGGGATAATCACTGCCCTGGGTCTTCTTGGCCACTGTTGCTGATACAGGCCAGGATGCCATTGGCCTTCCTGGCTACCTGGGCACAGCTGGCTCATGTTCAGCCACTTGACCAGCACTCCCAGGTCCTTTTCCTCTGAGCTGCTTTCCAGCCACTCTGACCCCAGCCAGTAGCACTGCCTGGAGTTGTTGTGACCCAAGGGCAGGACCCATCACTCCACCTTTTTGAACCTCTCCTGCTATAGCTTTGACTTCTAGAATGCTTAAACTACCTACTAAGTCACCTGAGCTTATTACACAGGAAATTACATAGCTATGATACAAATATTATATACTAATAAATGTATCAGTTCATGCTAGTTAATATATCTGTTTCCAATGTGCTGAAAAGTTCAGCAAAGCTTCATACTGTATAGATATAGTTTGTCTTTTCTAGGCTAACTAGAAATAAAAGGACCAGAAGACACTGGGAGAGTATCTGAGAAATAAGCAAAGGTTTTCTGAAAGCAGGAGTCAGCAGATAGCTTAAAAGAGAAAAAAAAACAACTTTGCTTCACACAGATTATTAATTTGCTATTAATAATGTCCACATACATATTAAAGTTTAGATACTTGTATGTAAATAATATGCAGATCACACGTATTGGGATGATATTTCTCTGTCACTAAACTCTGTTCTTCAGAGGTATTCATCTGCAAGAGCCTCAAGTTTTCTCTAGAATTTAGTATTGCAATTTAAATATACCCAGTGAAATTATCTCCCCAATAGGCTGACTCACTGTCATAGAACCATAGAATAATTCAGACTAGAAGAGATTCCAAGATAAATTCCTTACCTTAACAGTAAGATTTTCAGTATTGAATTTACATATTTATTTCACATTGTATGTAGTGACTGTCTATTGCTGTTATACGTGACTTTCATATGTTTTCTTGGCTATTAATCTTTATATACTGTTCCTCAGAAGTACCCCAAGAAAATGTTTCTGGTAAAACCTTGTTTATTTAGCTTTCTGCTCTAGGTCTCATCCTATGTCCAAGAATCAGTTAGAAATTGTTAATTTTTTTTTAAAAAATTAGCTTAAGATATTATAAAGAAATGTTAGTTTTTAATTTAATTTCTGATGCACAAACATATAATATTTATAATGACTCTCTAACTGGGAAATGAACAATCAACATATTTCATAGTATCTCACAATTAGATTAATGGCAATGAACCCACCTTTAATCATCAGATAATATGAACTGGAATTGAACATAGACAAGATTTTGAATCACTTCAAGAATGATTTAAACAAGCCCATTATCCATGCTTTCTGAAAACAAATCTTGAATTAATATTTGCCAAGTAACTTCAGCTTCTTACACTACAGAAAAGTCCACTTACTGCAAGTCACAACATATTTCCTTTCTGTTTTCCTCAAAGTAATCTGGTAATAGCAGGAACAGAAAACAACACACAAATAAACAGTATCCCCCTCCCTCCCCGCATCTACGACCTGGAAGTTTAATCAAAAATAACGATATCCATAGAATGCATCCATTCACAAACCATCTGACCCACTTGGTTAAAGTAGAGTAAAAGGAAAATTATTTTTGCCTCAGATTTTCAAAATGGGCTGCTTCAGCACTATAGAAGTACCTTAAATAAATTTAAAACTTTCTGCACTGATGGCAACAGGTACATAATGAAAATCTGAAAATATTCAGGCCTACATGACAATTGTCTGACTTCATGCATTTACTAAAACCTGTTTATCACAGGACTGTGATGCTTTTGAAGTCAAGGATTTGAGGAAAATTAATTCCTTTATGGCAGTCAGAAAGTACTTTGGACCTGATTAGCATTACAGACTTGATAATCAGGATGCCTTGGCAAAAAACAAATAGAGCTTTGAAGATTGCAAGAAGATTGGATCAGTCTGGTGACAGAGAAGAAGATTGAATCAAGTAGAAGAGATGTTTCAAAATTACGAAGTTTGTATGTTTGTATGGTGTTTAACCAATCATTGTAGAAAAAAATTACTAACCTTCCTAGCGTGGTATATAAGCTTATGAAACCCACAGTAAAATCGCATTCTGGTCACCACTCAGTTGTCCCGGTCTCTCTCCATCAGCGATAATTGGTGCCTGCCGTATGAGGAAAAGGACAGCTTACCTGGCGGCAGTGGGAGCACTCTAGGAACTGATCGTGGCGGTGAAAGAACTGCACCTGGGCCCACCATCACCTCATCAGCTGCGATATGACAGGCCAGACGGGGGAACTGAACCATATGTGGGACAGAACGTGCCCAAGGAGAGGGAGGTCTATGAAACCGTGCTCACTCTTTTAGGTAAGCATCGCTCCCCCATCCTAAACCACGACTTTTACCGTGGGCGTCACGCATGTTTCCCGATGCCACCCCTTCTTCTCTTTTCACCCTCCACTTCTGGGACGAGGTCGGCGTTGAGCTCTACGACCTGGGCCCCCTCCCTGGCCATAAGCCAGAGCTTCGAATGCTCCCTGCTTGGAGGGCGGTCATGGACACGATTAAAAGAGAGGGGGGCGGTGAGGCTGCTTGTGAGGCTGCCTCTGAGACGGCCTCGGGGTCTGTGCCAGACCGAAACCTGCCCAGATCCCGCTCCCATCCCCCGACAAGCAGCAGGGATAGAGCCCGGTCACCCCCTCCAGCCCCACCGCCAGAGATCCCAGAGCCACCGAAGGCTTGCTGCTTATGCGGCGGACACTGACTCTGGCAGTGCGGAGGAGCTGCAGCCTTTGCACCCTGGTCTCGAAAAAGATCCGGTCTTCAGATGCGCATAACTGCTTAGGGATGAAAAAGAAATCCCTTAAAGACACCCCTATCTGCACCCCGACAGCTGAACAGAAGGGAGGCAGGTTTGGTTCCACAGGGGTCCGGCAAATTTTGTGGACACAACATATTACATGCCAATGCAAAGTGACTCTTAACAAAGACTCATTGATTCTGGAGCCGATGTGACTATTATCTCAAAAAGCCAATGGCCCAGTGATGGGCCATCAACAGCTGTGCCTCAGATGTCTTCGGTGTGGCTGGGAATACCTAAAGCCTGCAGAGCCAACATTTTGTGCAAATTACTGAACCTGAGGGCCAAATCGCTACACTTAACCCTTTTGTACTGTCAGTTCCCCATGTTCTGTGGGACAGATGCTTTGCTCGGATCTCTTTAGAGAAAGGACCATGCTGGATCCCTGCCCGAAATGTGAAACCATTCCGAGAACCCCTATAAGTAAATGACAGAGGCCAGGACATTACTTAAGACCTCAGAGGAGGAGGAGGCGCGGCACCGAAACCACAGTTCATGACTAACATCTTTTATCCCACCTGTAAACGAAACTGTGAACCTTGGGTTCTATGTCAGTATAGAAAGCGTAGAAATCGGTGGTATTGCAAAGCCCTTTTGGCAAAAACATGGTGTGGATCATGTTATGATGTGGAGTTACAAATAAGGCATAAAGCCATTGAATTTTTAGTTGTAGTAGGCCACGAGGAAAAGACTCCCTATTCTTAGGAGAGAAATTTTGAGGGAATCCAAAAATAGCTATATTTGCAAAGTAGAGTGCAAACAAAACAGCTTAGTGCCTTATATTTGGCTAGTCCCTGAATGAGCTTGGGAAAAGACAAAAAGGGAGTGTGCTAAAAGATACGCTTGGAAACTAAAATACAAAGAGAAGTGCTTGGTGCAACATAGTTAAGAAAAAAGCATGGAATTAATCAAACGCTATACTTAAGCTTATTAGAATTGCTTGCTTTCACTAGCAGAGCTTAGCCTGTTGACCAATCCAAAACAAATGTTTGGATAACTCTACCTAATTTAACATAACAAGATAACCTATGCTTAGCTACTGCATTCCCAGAAAATCCATTTTCAGCCTGTCTAGTCGACCTGCCATTAGATGATTGGCCGACATCAAAAATACCAGAAGCATTGCACAGAGCTCAAATCCCGTTGCTGCATGGGATCAGTGGATCCCCTACCTTCCTGTAGCATCCTTGGAGCCCCAAGAATTAGAGCTCCTGGGTTCTGTGAAAATGGATTTTGTGTTAATTTTAAATACACAGGAAGGAATCAGTCTAAAGCTTGAGATGTTTCTCCCTATCACCCTGTGTACAAGAATCAAACCTTTTGGTGTAACTAAACTGTTGGAAGTCTTTCTAAATCTAGCAATGCCCCCCCTGCAGCTGCCCTCAGGACTATTTTTGGTTTGTGGAGGTCGGGCCTGGGCTGCTATCCCTTCACACACAAAAGGGGGTCCCTGCAGTCTGGGATGATTGACTGTGCTGACACCTAATGCATCCATGATTTTACAGCACAAATATTCCTGCAGAACAAAGCAGTTTACATGCATTTGATGAATACTGCGATGATAAATTGTCTTTGTGAACTGAGGTGAATTGGGCCTCTTTGCTTTTGCCAGGACTGGCTGCAAAAAAAAGGCTTTAAGTCAATTAAATAAAGTAGCTTGTTGGCTTGCAAAATAGAGGAGTGCCACCAGCTCTGCCTTATCAAACTTATTAATAGATCTTGACAGTGTAAGGCACCCTACTTTGCAAAATAGAGCAGCAATAGATTTCTTGTTTCTAGCACAAGGTCATGGGTGTAAAGACTTTGATGGAATGTGTTGTATGAATCTGACAGATAATTCTGAGTCTATTCATAGAAGCATACAGCAACTAAAGGATAGTGCGTGTAAATTAAGAATAGAATCTGGATCTTGACTAACATGTTTAGTGGCTGGGGTTTGACACCCTTGGCTAAAGGATTTTTTTAGGATAGGTATGCATGTGTTGATAATAATTTTATTAATCGTGATACTTTGCTTGCTTCAATGTGCGCAGAAATTAATTAATAAAGCCATTAAGGGAATATTTTTGGTAGAAAAGGAAGGGGGAGATATGGCAAAGTCAGAAAGTAGTTTGGACCTGATTAGCATAAGAGATAATCAGGACTGGCAAAAATAAACAGAGCTTTGAAGATTGCAAGAAGATTGGATCAATCTGGTGACAGAGAAGATTGTATCAAGTAGAAGAGATGTTTCAAAATGAATAAGTTTGTATGTATGCATGATGTTTAACCCAATAATTTTAGTAAAAATTTACTAGCCTTCCTAGCATGGTATATGAGCTTATGAAACCCACAGTAAAACTGGATTTTGATCACCACTCAGTTGTCCCCGTCTCTCTCCATTGCTGGTATTCCTTATATTCTGTAATGGTTAATAACAGGTTCTGGATGAAATTCACAGATAATTACAAACTCTTAATTTAGATATTGTGTCTTCAATAAGCTTGTGCAGCAACTTGAAATTATATGCTACCAGTAACAAGATAATTACTTAACATATGCAAATTAACTGCATTAGTACTGTATCTTTTAAAATGTCTGTATATTTAATTGTGTTACTTCTTATTTTCCTCTGTGTCTCATGCTTCTTGATCAGTTGAGGTGCACCCAAGCCTTTGGTTTCATGCAGCTCAGAGCAGAAGGATGAAACTGGTTCCTGCACTTATAATTAAAGAGTTGGTACAGAAGGCAAGACATATTTTCTCTTCAACTAATCTGGTTGCCTACAGTTCAATGCCTCATCCTCCTTGCTCCTAGAGTTTGTTGGTGTGAACACTTTCCTAGAAGGATGCAGAAGAAAGGAACAGCTGTCTACAGAGCAAAAGTTATGTATGATTTGAATTTATGGGAGACACTAGCTTAATGATCTGAAATATCTCTGAACAATATTTGTCTTTTTACACTGTGTTTTTTTCTAATATTAGTACTGTTTTGACTTTATTAGAAAATTGTAGGGTGGCACTTCCCTGATATTTCTTATTTATAGGAAAATCATGTTTCTGTGTCAAGCATTTATATGAACAGTTTTCAGAAGTTGTTTAAGAAAGCTCAGAATTGCCTCCACAAAGAAGGATGCTCAGCCCTGGAGCAGAATGGAGACATTAAGGGACTAGAATTTTCTTAACAGGATCGTAGAGAAATTCTTAACATGTTCATAGAGAAAATTACATGGGAGGGGATGTCTGAGGCACTCAAAGCAGAGCTAACTCCAGATTTAGACAGGGCTGCTCATGGACTTGTCCAGTTTTGAAAATCTCTGAAGACAGAAAATCCACAGTTTCTGGGCCCCTCATTCCATGGTCTGATCCCTTTAACAGAAACAAGCTGTTTATAATGAGTCAGAATTTTCACTGCTCTAATTTATGACTATCATCTCTTGACCTTTCATTGTGTACCTTTGAGAAGTATTTGGGTAGTTAAAACTACAACACACCCAATCACCTTGAAGAAACTGCATACAAGCACAGGTTTAGATATCACATAATTAAAACAAAGCACATGCATATGACAAAAAAGACCCCATTTTGAAGGAAAACAATGGGTTCCCTCAAAATCATGTTGAATTTACCTTACCTGCTAAAAGTGACTTCAACTGTTCTTCCATTTTTCCATTTCCATTATGAACAGCCAAAGCAAATTTTCAAGAAGGTGGTTACGCTGCAATAGGCATAGACTAGCATCAATAATCTTCACAGACCTTATCTAAGTAAATAGGTATCTTGGAGATAGATTATGGGACCTGCCTCTTTTGTGGTGAAATGAGAGGCTTTAACCTCAACGTCCCTTTCATGCTCATTCAGCACCGCCATTTTACACAGCACCACTGTTGGTCAGACAGGTTTAATTAATTATCATGCTAGAATGTGCATTTGTGTTTCAACTGCACTTTCACTGCAATTCAGACATAATGGAGGAGCCTTAAGGGAGCTATGTTTCAGTCAAGTGAAGTAAAAGACACTCTAATAAAAAGCTGTAGTTTATCTATTTGCAGTCTCATTTCCTCTTTTATTCTTTCCTTTTTCAACATTCCCTTTCCTACATAGATCTCTATATTTGAAATAATATTGCAACCCTGGCAGCAAAGCTCAAGATGAGACCTTATAAGAGGAAAAGGTTTATTTATTTTACAACAAAATCAATTTCACCCACACTGTCATATTCATGGACTCACAAGCACACTCAGGAAGTGTTTGTCCATGAGCTGTGTCATCTGTCAAACATCAGGTGCTGCCACATGTCTTTACAGGACTCAGATGATGATGCAAAGGGCAAGGTACATAAGACTATCAAGCCTCCTTGCTACAAAAGCCACTACACTCCTCATGATCTGTTTATCCACTGGTTCCAGCTATGTTTAGCATCTGTGTCTACTTTAAAATTCCTTTATCTCTTTTGCCAGTTACTCTTTAAGCTCTCTTTAGCAACTGCAAGAGGAGCAGAAAATTTCTATTCTATGTATTGTCTGTGTTGTCTGTCAGTGAACATGAAGACAGAGGTAGCAATCGCTTCAGTCCCACTGATACATATGAAGCTGCAATCTAAATCCCCAGCTGCCACCTCCACCTCCACCTCCCAAACAGTTTGCATGATGATGTTCCTATTGGACAATCCATGTTACTTGTTTTCTCTGATTTATAAGTTGTCTACATAAGTAACAAAGATTTATTTTCTCCCTATGTCAACAAAAATGGTATCTTTGGATTCTTTGGAACCACAGGTAAATAACTCCAAGGATCACCTTCCTCAAACCTGTTACATTACATTAAAATAATGTCTTAAACCCCAAGATATTTAGACACTATCCTGTTGCAAAGATTGACGATTTCTGCAAACAATTAAGACTTTGTTGAAACACAAGCTTTTTTGAGAGTTAACTCTGAACATCTCCTAACAGCAGGAGCTTATAAATTATTCTTCTTTCTTAATTAAAGCAAATGCACTCCAGATCAAAACCAGGAATACTGGCAATTGAGAGACAGAGACATGCAAGTCGAGATCAGAGCCAATTTTACCCAGTATACAAGTGTATATATAGGGTTTTACTTGTATGGCACTAATATAGGATTCTATTTTTGGTAACAATTTCCCATTGGTTACACATTCTTCATTACATTAGTCACCTGGTAGTCATTACAAAGTTTTACAATATATCTCTTGGTCACTTTTAGCCCAGGGAGTAGTTGTCTGTGTCTGTGGCCTAAGATATTAGGCTGCTTTATCAGTTTCATTGTGCTCTCTGTTTTATTCCCCATACAGGAAAACTTTACCTCAGTATTTTTCTGAACAATTTTCTCTCTGCAGTATCTTTGCTGGTAAGCTGGCTAGCTTATTTCAGATCCATTTGATTCCTTAGCACCTCAAACCAGAACACTTCGAAGCAACTTTCTTCAATTTTTTAATATTAATTTAATTTCCATGGCATACTGTTTATTCTTCCCAATGATTGCAAATTTCAAATTGTATATTTTTTTTTATCACTGTGAATGAGAGCCAAAGCAGAACTTAAAAAAAGGTGAAAACATAACTCTTGTTAGACAGGAGTATGTTTTCCATGATGAAATATTTGAATGACAATCCCTTGTGCTAGTTTAACACATGATGGATTGCTTTGTAACCATCTGTACTATAGATTCTGCAGGGTATAGAAAACAGTATAAAGAGTAAACTAATTAACTCTGGTACCAAGAGTTATGTTCTGAGATCACAAACTCATATGTTAGATCTGAAACAACACAAGAGTGAAATCTTGTCAGTCATTGTTCAGCATATTATAAAATCGCATATTCATGGAAGGCTGAGAGAAAATGCATTTTAGAGAGATCTACTCACCTGTGAGATGTTCACGTGAATTTTGATTTTTAATGTATATAGTACATAGATACATTCAAGATGTTTAAAAGCACAGGTAAGCCACAGGGGAAAAAAAAAGAACAAAAAAAACCCCAAAACTGAAAGAAACAAACTGTTCTGCAATTATAACGATTACTAAATACTATCACTTGGAGAACATTTAGTTTTCCAACATCCTCCTAGCTTATAAAGAATAAGCTTCAAGTCCTGAATAAACAGATTGACTACTGACTTGATGGTAGAATCAAGGACTCTTTGAATCCAAGTGGGAAAACCTTTGCTTATTGTGCATTTGAGAGGTGAATGGCACCTTGTCTCTAAGCATGATTTTCAATCCACATCCTTAAATACTGGGATCAGTCCGCCTGTTGTTTTAATATTCTTTAAGGGACTAAGGGGACTTAATTGCTGTATTAAAAGGTAGCTATAACTAACTCTCTGGTAAATTTGTCTGTTCCAAGCAAGTTGTTATGAAACTGATACAGAAGTTATTTAAAATTAAAGGAAACAGAGGGCTCCTTGTGTGTACTGAATTACATAGTTGCAACATTTGTGTAATATCTTGTCTACAGGAACCAAATACCCGTCTTCTAACAATTTAAGTAAAACAACCATAAGGTTCAAATATTGGTGATTTGTATTAAAACTTGTCTTTTTTTAAAATTAATCTCTGCATACATCAGAACACGGTGAATAAAGCTCAGCCTAAAGAGATTCTCCAACTACTGCAGAACTGAAGCTCAGGATCTATCAGAGGTTTCTATTGTGTGCTAACAGAGAGAGTGACTTTCTGATCAATGTGTTTAATTTCTGGGACTGGCTTGCAATGAATCTGCTTAGAATTGAAATAAAAATATTTATATTATTATAATTTTAATTTATTATTTTATATTTTAATCAATTTATAGTTACATTTTATTATTTTTATAATATGAAATTTACATATAAAAAGTAAAAAAAGAGAAATGTTTAAAATAAACTAAATCAGAACTTCAGTTTGAAAGAAAATTCAAAAACTGACTGATATTTTAGAGTTAGGGAAGCAGCTAAATTCATTATTTTTCTTACAGCTCAGTCTCAATTAATGATTACATTTTCTTACTATTAGCAAAAGTCTTCATTTTTACTGGTGTTGTTACATCCCTTTTATAAGTGAATGAACTGTTACTGTCAAGAAATGATAAACTAGTGAAAGGGAAAGAGTGTAATAAATGTGTTTGGAATGAAGAATCGCAGATATTAACTGACATTCTTTTAAATCAGATAAATATTTCTGTCACATGAGATGAGACCCTGCTTCATAGACTTACTTTGGTCACAGCCAGAGAGAATGCCAAATGGATCAAACTGCTTTTGCAGAAATGTAAACCCTTCTCCTTTCACTGTTTTATCTTCCCTCCTCACATTCACACACACATATATGAAATAAGTAGTTGTCAGCCTTTTGCAGGACAAAGTATAGCATTTTTTCCTCTTTATAATTTCTATATAGGTAGAAGAAATAAATCCCAGTGACAGAAGAGGAATGTACTTACTCCAAAATACACCTTTTCTTCATGATTTCCATTATATGGGCTTTGAAACAAAAGAAATTTGATGAACAACCTATTTTGCAAATATATGACAATCATTCTGATAATTTTTGCTTTAGAGGAGGTACACAAACACTTGAGATATATGTGGTCTACGTGTAATGTTCTTTAAAGACCAGGTTCCAGGGGAACTAAACAATAATATTGAAAAAGTACACAGCAGGAAGAAAAAAAAAGAAAACCACTGTGACAAATCTTGGAAAAAAAGGCATGTTATCCCAACTTATTAATAGCTTTCAAAGAAGATAGGAAGACTGTTCTTTCAAAGATTTGGTACTGAGAGGAGAAGAAAAATTATGAAATATTGATCTATTTTTAAGAAAGGGAAATGCATTTCTATGCAAGATAGAAATATGATTTAGATAATCTTGCATGATTTTCCTGCCAGTAGTATTGGATTGATTAGGACTTAAAAGGTATTTTCAAGTTGCATTATGAGAACAATAGCTCATTCTCTTTCAATTTTTCATACTATTATGTAACTTGTATTTTGTATTTATTAATTTGTTCATTCACTTTTTATGTGTACTGTCTTCATTACTTTTTTTTTTTCTTTAATTACAGCCATGTCATTTCCAGTTCAGATGTATTTGCTAATTCTTATGCATGGATTGTATAAAAAGGAAAGTAGGCTTTACCCTGTTCTGTATTCATACTGAAGATACTGTACAAAACTTGGTAGGATGAACAGTTTCATGGTCTCAGCTGTGATGGTCTATGGATAAAAATTAGTCTGTTTTTACAGTGATACTTATCCAGTAAGCTTTGAGTAGTATTATAAACACAAAAAGAAATAACAACCTAGCGGACTACTAGGCGCACTTAGACCTAACACATCCACCTTCATAAAACCTGAAACAAGCTAAAACATATGCTTACATAAAAGTCTCAATTACCTTATACTCAACTGCTCTTGCAACAGAACCTGAAAAGAAATTAATAAAATAAGAGTAATACAAGGAAAAAGTAGTTTGTGAGGCTCAGCCTGGCAAGAAAAAATTAAGGAAAACCTATGTAGAATTAGTACAATATGAACTCATACCTTATACAGTTATTTTATACTGCTCTGCTTTGAAAATTCCATTAAGAATTCATAAAAAAGCAGGAATTTCATTTCCCCACAGCACTGGAAGACTCATTTGGGTCAGGTTTCCTGGAGACCATACAGCAAATGGAACCAAATTGCACCAGAGGAATGGATAGAAGGCTTATCCACAGAACTTCACAGCTGTTTCAATAGGTATCTTCCAGCACAGAAATATCAAAATATAATAATTCTATATATGCACTTAGCAGAATGTGATCCACTCCATTGTATCCATCATATGTCTTCATGGAAACAATGTGGTGTTGCACTGGACAAATACTGCTCCTCCTCATTGAACCAGTTGATAAATGGCAGAGACATCCATTTACTACTAGTAGTATTTTCACAAAATAACTGTCCTTTGTGCTTTAATATTCTTCTTCTGGGGAGATTAAAAAAAAATTCTTCTAAACCACACTTGGGAGCAAACATTCATACAAGGGGACTAAAAGTTCCTAAGTGAATTTAATAAAAATACTAGATTTTGACAGAGTATCATAGAATTACTTTGGTTGGAAAAGTCCTTTAAGATCAGATCTAGACACTAGCCTAGCACAACCAAGTCCCCCATTAACTGCATCTCTCTGTGTCACACCTACATGTCTTCTAAATGTATCTAATGATAGTGACTCAACCACTTCCCTGGGCAGCCTGTTCCAGAGCCTGAGAGCCCTTCTAGTGAAGAAATTGTTCCTAATATGTTTCTTTCTATATGAGTAATCTAAAAGTTCACTTAAAATGCTCCCTATTAGCACTTACTTTCCTCTATCACTTGCTATTGTTTGCTACACCCTTGGTGCAGGCATTGTTTTTCTCAAGTTTTTTATGTTGATGTGTACAATTCAGTTAAATTCAGTGTGAATGTTCTTAGCACAATATGTGCAATTTTTGTTTGGTTGCTTAAAATACCTTTATCTGGTTTGATTTCTTGTGTCAGCCTGGCTTGCTCCTGTAACAGCCCAGCCTGCAGCCACCTCAGAACTGCGTCAGAGTGACGTGGCAATAGACTAAAAGGGCAGGCTCAATGGAGTAACCTGAAACAAAAGTATCTTTCATAAATGGTAAACACAACAAACAAGATAATCTGTTATTATATATCAGCGGTATGGGGATACTCCAGAAAGCCGGGGCCAGCTTGGATACAAAGTGTATAAAGGGTAGGTTGGGGGCAGAATCTGAAGGTGAGGGTCCAATGAGGAACAAAGGTTAGGAATATTTAAATTACTGCAGCAATTCTTAAGCAATAACAGCAAGAGGAACAGAGAATTTTCCAGTACCAGTCCTTATACAACTTTTTTATATACTGGGACCCAGGGGGCAACACTGGTGGAGTTCTGCTCACTCTGTGTTGAGCGAAGGTTTACAGACTGGACTCCAATGGTTTTAAATTGATGCTTGTGGTCTGATTGACCCCCACAATTTCTCCCACAACTTCCTCTTGCACTGGTAGATGCAGTAAAAGAAATTTGTACATAAGTTAGTGGTACTGTGAATGAACATTTTTGTGGGCACAAGTGCCGAAATGTAGATTCTTAAGACTTTCCTGTGCTTCTGTGCCACACTTAACCAAACTATGGTGTATACTGACTGTTCATATAATGAAATTTTGTCGTCTAGTCTAAAAATAATTGGTATCAAGATGTTTATTTAATAATATAGGAGCAGTCAACCTGAGCAGTCTTCTGTTTTCTAGAGCCAAAGTGTAGCAGTCAGACTACATGTATTTCTAGTACACAGTTAATTTGTAAATCTGGTGAAGATTTAAGGGAGTTCATTAACTTACAGAGATTCTCAGCACCTTCATTTTAAATATTTTCCTTCTTTCTTAACTTGAAAGGAAACCATCAAAATGATGGTTAACATCTGGAACTAACATCTAGGTTAATTTCAGAAAGAACCTGGTTTCTACCCAGAGCATCCCAACAGCATTCAAAGCTTGTGGGAGTTTTCAGTCATTCTGTTCCCAGAGAAACTAGACAGCATTTAGAGCATTACAAAATCCTAAGAAGTTTTTGTACAACGCTTTGTAAAAAACCAGGATACCAATAACTGGATTAAGCTTCTTTTTGAGTTCACAATATATTGGCCTCAAATTGAAATCTTTATAAGTCTTAAGGTACTCGTAAGGAAGCTAAATGAAGAGTGTTTTATGGGTCACCAGGAATTAAAGTTTCTTTGTCTTATGTTGTAACAAAAAAAGTCACATTATGTGATGTTATACTCACAAGCTCCAATGGAAGGTTTTTCCAGCCTAATGGAACCAAAAAGCTAGGAGCACAAACAGTTCACCAAGGCCATCAAGGCTGTGTAAAGAGCTTGCAAACTGCTTTTTTTTAGCAGGGAATTTTCAAATGTTCTCCCACCCTCTTTTGTGTTTCCCTGGTTCATAGATGACAAGAAGATAACAATTTTAAAAGAATAGTTCAGAAGGAACTACTGCATTTGAAGAAATACTGTTGTGTCTCTTCCATAAGGCAGACTATTTAGTACAAAAATGAGTATTTGGATTTGCTTTTGTCAGCATCTGAGGGCCTGTATTTGTCACAAACACTTTGCATAGCCACATGAAATGCTAATTACTTGTCAGGTAGCTGCACAGTCTTGAGCTTCTCTGTATAGACATGACCACCACCAATTCCTCAGAAAACCTGAATGGACAAAAGAGTGCCAATCTTGTGCCAAGGAATCCACAGATTCACAGTCTGGCTGAAGATGAAGGTCAGATCCAAAGCTGCAAGGGTTACACAATTCAATTTGCACTGTCATGCCTACAGTCAGGCAGGAGCTCTTAGCAATTCAGAAGGAAGAACAAATGGCCTTGATGGGCACTGAGTTCCTAAAGCTTCTCAATCAAGTGATCTCCCATGCCTCAGGGATCATCACAGTCAGATGGTGGAGCAAGGAATGGGCTGATAGCACTGAGGATCCTTTTCTATGAGGGTTTTCCAAGGCAATGGCTCTCCCATTGTTCCCAAGAGAAGAAAACAACTACAACAACCCTGACATAGCTCAGGATTAACAGTAGTTACAGTTTTCCTTTTAAACTGTTCCTTCCCTCTCCAACAGCATAGCAAAACTACAATGTCAGCAGTGTGTGCAGGACTGAATGCAGTTCTTGCACCTGGGGCCATAGAAATTACTTTGTTGATTTCACATGTGGTCTGATGACTTCACGAACAAGACCTTGTTGGACTCAAACATTATGTCATTCAAAAAGCAGCTACATCCCATTTATCCCATTCTGTTGCCCATTAACTGAGAAACAAGTCCTGTGGTGCAATGTGAAGGCTTCTAGGTTGGGCATGGTAACTGGAATTATTTGGCAATGCACACTTTGGTCTGGCTTCCTGGGTACTTAGAAACATCTGAATTGACAAAGGGTGGGAGGTCTGGAATTGGTTCTTATATATTGTGGTCTGAATGGAAGCTTCAGACCAAATTTAACAAATAAACTTTCCCATTGTGACAGAGGGCTCAGAAAAGACCTTGCTTTCTGAACTGCTTATAAGAGGTACTTCTAAGAGTCTAGGTGCGTCTGGATCCAATCCTAGTCACAGGATCAATAATCATTAATTAATTAATGTCACTAATCAATAATCATGTCTAAAGGACTGCACAGGTATGACTGAACCTTTATATGACTTTGTCTTGAAGATTAAGGATGGCAAACCAAATACATTTATATGAGCAAAGTAAGTTGTTTTTATTGATTATAGTGATGAGACAAAAAAACTTCAGTCAGAGAGTGCACTGTTTGTTAAATCAATAATTTTGAAGCTAGCTTGATAATTATTAAATGGAGATAGATGTTACTTATCCATACCAATGACCACGGGAAAAGTAACCCTGATCCTCCTCCCTGAGGGGGATTGTCACCTAAGGAAGGAATCTCCACATACACCTCTGGAATGACTGTTGCAAATCCCTGCTGTAAGAAGAGGGACTAGGCTTTCATAGTATAAAGTCATTGACTGTCAAATACATTCTAGGCCAGCTGTGTCAGCTCAGCAGCCTCTAGCTCAGCACCTTTAAATTGATTACAGCATAATCACTTGTTGTTTTTTTTATCAGGATCTTTGTCTGCAGCCTCCTCAGTAATGTCAGTTGCTGTCAGAACACTGTTTTTCACATCCTCAGAATGTTTAGTTTTGGGATTAAAGACTCAGGCTGGTTTCAGCGCTCTTCAAAACCAAAAGCAGCATGAACCCCTTCTCTAACCATTACTCATAAATTTTACAAATAGGGTAAGGTTTGAGCTGCTTTACCCCCACTTAGGCAGAGTGTCCTACAGTCAATGATAGCTCAAAAGAACAAATATATCCTAGTACCATTAAATCCTTTCAGAAAAATAACACTGCAGTCAGTACTGCAAAGCTGTAACTTAATATCCTTCCATGATGGAGTATGCCCCACACCATATATTCAAATCTCCGCATTCTCGCTGAACAGTCATGCATGATTTGATGTGTGGACTGTTCAGCAGATGAAGAATTGACTCTGCTGGCATCCAGAGAATAGTGTTCAGCAGCCCAGTGTCCAGATGGAGATTGGTGACAAGTGGTGTCCCTCAAGGATCTGCAGGGGAATGAGTACTGTTTAATGTCTTCATCAGTGTCACAGAAAATGAGGTCAAGTGCACTCTCAGCATATCTGCAGACAACATCAAGCTGAGTGGTGCAACTGATATAACTAAGGGATAAGATACAATCCTTAAGGACCTGGACAAGCTCAACAAGCAGGCCCATGCGAATATCATGAGGTTTAACAAGACCAAGTTTCAGGTGCTGTACCACGCAACCCCCAGTATCAATCTAGGCTGGGGGATGAACAGATCAAAAGCAGCCCTGTGAGAAGGATTTGGGGGTGCTGGTGGGTGAGAGGCTGGACATGACCCTGCCATGGGCACTCCCAGCCCAGAGAGCCAAACGTGTCCTGGGCTGCATCCAGAGCAGTGTGGGCAGCAGGGGAGGGAGGGGATTCTGTCCCTCTGCTCTGCTCTGGTGAGATCTCACCTGGAACCCTGCATCCAGCTCTGGGGTCCCAGCACAGGAAGGATATGGAGCTGTTGGAGTGAGTCCAGAGGAGGGACACAGAAATTATCAAGGATGAAGCACCTCTGCTGTGAAGGAAGGCTGAAAGATTTGGGATTGTTCAGCCTGAGGAAGAGAACGCATTTAGGGAGGCCATACTGTGGCCCTTCAGTACTTAAGCAAAGGTTGTAAGAAAGACAGGGACAGACCTTTTTAGCTGTATCTGTAACAGCTGAACAAGGAACAATGATTATACACTAAATGAGTGGAGATTTAGAGATGGTAGGAAGCAATTTTTTACAATGAGGGTGGTGAAACACTGGCACAGGTTGCCCAGAGAGGTGATAGATTTCTGATTCCTGGAAACAGTCATAGTCAGACTGGATGGGGCTTTGAGCAACCTGACCTAGTTGAGGATGTCCCTGTTCATTGCAGGGGCACTGGACTACATGACTTCTGAAGGTCCCTTCCAAGCCACACCATTCTATGACTCTATGTCTATTTTAATTTCAGGAAAATTTAACTAATGATTGCTTATCTCAACAACTGTCTTGTAATATCTCAGTGATATATAAAAAGCTGGTTGTGGATTTCACAATCCTACTCGGATTGAACAGCACTATTAACCTGTAACCTCACCTTTACCTCAATCTTTGTCACCTACTTCATTGTTTCTCTCCCTCGGAAATTTCTTTCCTTAAATTGCAAATGAATAATCTCTCAGAATCTCTGGACTCTTTTATCATAGGAATTACAGGGGATACAGTTCCTTTGATGAAATTTAAGAAATGTGAAAACAACAATGGAAAACCAGAAAATATTATTCTTCTGTTCTGCAAATAAGAATTTTAAGAAAAGTTATGTATGTCTGCACCTTCACATACCTGTATTTTAGTTTCTGTCACAGGCATAGAATTCATGAATGATGTGATCTGTAGGCGTGAGTTAGGAATTTGGATATTACCCTGTGGATTTGCTACTGCTGAACTAAGAAATCCCATATGTCCATTCTTTGAACCAAATCTTTCCTTCCCAAGCTGACTTAATTTCTTGCCAAGCCTTGCTTCAGAAAAAGGTACCAGTTTGATTTCTTATGGCAGATCAGCTGTTCACCTGTTTTCATTATTGAGCAGATTTGTCAGAAAGTAACAACCTTACTGATGTTTCCCATTTTGTTGTCAGCATGACAGTATAAATGGATGTTAGAGGTCTGTGCTTTAATGATTTAGCAAAGTGATGGACTAGGATTTGATGACACGGTATCCTATGTTCATCAATACATTTCCTGACAATTTTTTGTTCCACTCTAATTAATGCCTTAGACACTGTTTCATCTGAAAACTTCTGGTAAAGAATTTCTTCATTGTGACCCACCCCATCTAGATCATGCATGCTTCATGAATTAGAAAATACTCCCCATTAGGATTAAGAACCTACTACCTTTCTCCTAGATGTCCTGGCATCTAATGCTAACAGTTGAAAAGATGGCTCTTACCTATGGACTGTCAATTCCTGACCAAGTCTTGATTACTTGCAGGTTTTCCATTACTGCTCCCAGAAGCCTGCCAGGGACAGCCCTTCAAGAGAGGATAAGAAATTTTAACTACTGCTTTTGTTCAGCACAGACTTTTGAAGGCTTCCTCACCATTTTTTCATGTCCTTATTGCATAGATCAACATATTTTCAGGGAACTCTTCTAAGTTTTGAAGGAACTATTCCTTCTTCCTCCCAGTAATGTCACCTCGCCTGAAATGAGAAGACAATTTCATACAAAACACGGTTGTTTGTTTGTTTGTATTCTTTACAAATACTTTCCCTACTCAGGTGAAGTGCTAGTCGGCCTTCTGGCATCTGCACTACACCCTTGACCTTTTTCAGCACCAAACATGATAGAATTCAAGAAGCGTTTGGACAATGTTCTTAGGCACACGGTGCGACTCCTGGAGATGTCCTGTGCAGGGCTGGGAGTTGGACTCGACGATCCTTGTGAGTCCCTCCCAGCACAGGACATTCAGAGACGGTTCGGTGACTCTGAGCACACGCAGAGGGCCCAGGATGACCTGGGGCACGTCAGGAACACGCCGTGCCTCAGCAGCACTCCAAAGGCCGCGCCGCCGGCCCATGGCGGGGTGGGGCTGCCCCGGCGCCCGCCGCAGTCGGGGCGGCGCAGTGCGCCTGCGCGCCGGCAGGGGGGGCCAGCGCGGGGGAGGAGGGCGGGCCCCGGCCCTGTGTTTTGAACGGCGCGATGCGGGCGGCTCACTATTTGGCAGGAAGGTGAGGAGGCCTCTATCCTGGCGGCGGAGCTCGCGTAGGGAGAGGGGGATCCAAATGTGGCAGAGGCGAGCTGGAGGCAGCGGCGGCGGAGGGGGACTAGCGAGACGAGGAGAGCGGCCGTGCCCGCCGCCGCTGCTGCCGCCGCCGCAGAGAAGCTGAGCGGCCCGGCCGGGAGGGGCTGAGCGGCAGCCCTGGCACCCCCGGGCGCCCGCCCCACCGGCAGGTGAGCGACCGGGGCGAGGGAGGGGACGGGGGGAGCGCAGCCCGTCGCACCGCCCTTGGCCTGGCCCGGCCCAGTACCGGGCAGAGCCGGAGGGAGTCGCTGTGGGGGGACCGGCGCTCCCAGCCCGGCCGCGCCTCGTCTCCCTCGGGGTTCTCACATCGTGGATCCCCCGCCCTCCCCGCCCGGAAGCCGCGAGCGGCATCGGGGCCGCGGGGGCTCCGGTCTGGAGGTGTCGTCTCTGCTCTCCCTTCCCCCGCAAGCTCCCCGGCTGCTTGGCAACCCCCCCCGCCCTTCCGGGCTCCGGGGCTCTGCCGCCCTCCCCCGGCACGGCCCCGCGCCGCATCCACCCGTAGGGGAGCGGTGCCCTCCCCTTTTCCCCGCTGCGGAGCTATTGTGTGCGGGCTGGGGCCCGCCGAGGGGCTGCTGGCGGATAAGCCTTTCCCGGGGGAGGTGGAGGCGGGAAAGCGGGACGAGGGGGGCGTGAGGGCGGCGGGGGAGCCGGGGCCGCGGGAGACAGCGCCGGCGCGGTGTGTGTGTGAGCCCCGCTCGCTCTGCGCTGCTGCGATCCTTTGTCTGCTGTGCCGCTTTCCCCTCCTCCCTCGCTCCTTTCCTCCCTCCTCCCTTCCCTCTCCCTCCCTGCGTTCCCCTCTCTCTCCCAGGCTTCAAGCGCTGCTGCAGCTGCAGGTTTGTAAATACTGGACCAACACACACACACACACAACATGGCTGACGCTCGCCCTGCTCCTCCACCAGGGTCTCCGCCTTCTCCCTCAGTCTCCGCTGCTTAGCCGCTCCTCCGTGTAGGCTTTTGTTTCTTCCCCCCTCCCCCTTCATCGCCCATCCAAAAAAAAAAAAAAAAAAAAAAAAAAGGAAAAACAATTCACCCTCCTTATTTGCGGGCATGGCGGGATTTCAAGGGTAAGGATCCTCGCTTTGGAAGCTTTCTCCTTTCGTTTTGCTGTTAACAACAAAATGAAACCTAAAATAAGAGGTGATTTGGGAGCCTGGCAAGGCCTGGGGCGAGGGAGGAAGGGAGGGAAGGAGGGGGGAACTGGGTGAGCCCCGCTGAGAGAGGCTTGATTGGAATGTGCGTATCTTTTTCTCGTGTTGGGTGGGGGGAGGCTGATGCACCAAAGTGCTGGCAGAGATGAAATACTGTGTTACACTTGGCAGAATGAGCTAGGGCCTTTTCTTTCATTTCAGGACATAATTCGGTATAAGGGGTCAACTCTGGAAAATCACATTAAAAAGATCTGTACTAGTTATGTCAGAATAGACATTGTGCGGGTAAAACCCGTAGCACAGACGTTTTGGCTTTTTTGCGTTTCCTGTATCTCCTTGTTAGTATCTTAGACAGCTTTCAAAGCATGGAATACAAAACCGGAATTTACACTTGTCAGGTCTTCGTGTTGCTAGCTTTCTGTCACAGATTAATTTGCCCTTGTGATGACAATAGTACAAACCGAAGCATTTCCTTTTTCCTAAAAGGAGTGCTTTCAGATTTTTTATTTTGTTGTGAGTTTTTCTGATGTTTTTTTTTGATTGGTTTGGTGGGTTTTGTTTTTTTTTTGGTTGCTTGCTTATTTGTTTTTTTGTAAAAAAGGCATGTTAAGTGAGCTCCCAAATGAAAACAAGACAGCATGCTTTTGACCTCTTTACTAGTGCAAGGCAAATGCTTAGTTCAGTACCCTCCACCTCAGTTATTCAGAGCACCCCCTTCCGGCTTTGATAAATATGGCTTATTTTCTTACTGCTTGTGACGTAAAACCAAAACACTTGAAGGTAGTTGAAGCGTATCTAAAGTGATCTGCCATTAAACGGTTTTATTTCTAGCTTGTAAATTAAGGGTGAATGCTGAAGGTGTGAAGACGTGATACTTCATATTTGCTTTCTTACTGTAATTCGAAGTAAGTGTTTAATTTTTCAAGGATCATACTTAAAGGTATGTTCTTTATTTATACACATGGGTAGCAACAGTTTATGACTACTACTCTTAAGTAACAAATGTTCTAGCTATGTCGTATTTTGTCTAAAGCTTGATTTAGAAGCTTTTTAGTGGAGAAGCATTGGAATGGCATAGTCTTGCATCTTTTACTGAGATAGAAATATGCGAATTAACTATTGTATATGAATACTTCTTTCTGCTGCTTTTTCCATCCCCATTAATAAGCATTGATTAGCAAGCATTGATTATGGAGCAAATAATATATAGAAAGAGTTTACAATGACATAAAACTTAAAAGAAGTAATCCAAGTTACAGTATCATTTTGGAATGCATTTTACGTCATGGCTTCTAAGGCAACTGTGTTACTTCTAGATTGAAAAGTCAGACCGAAAGTCTGTAGCCTTACACATCAGTAGATTACTGCAGCATGTAGTTAATTTTTTTGGCATTTTTCAGTCTGAAGGCAATATTGCCTAAACTAGAATGGTTTTACCAGTTGTAGTTAATTTTATTGGGATAACTACCACATTTTGAAATTATGCTCACCTACTAAGTTTGAAGTACGCAGTTCCTCCCTCAGAATAGGCCTTCAGATAATTAAGGCAATTCTTTGGCTGAAGAGCAAAATAAAAATTAGACATACACAACACTTCTGTTGAAATAATGGATCACTTAAAAGTAGTCATGTTTAAGTCTGTTACATTGCAGTTTTGTTGCTAGAGCTAAATTTTATTCTGTTTCATCACCTTTGTGAAGTTTCTTGTCTATAGATAGCAATCTTTACTTTAGCTTGTCAGTGTATTCTTTTTTGTGACGCTCCGAAGATTTTTCTTTCTGTGTTGATTTAGTCAAAAATCGGTATTGTAGGCCTTCATATCCCAAAAGGAGCAAATGTATTTGAAGAATTTACCAAATCTTCTGCATCTTCACGTAGTGAAGATACTCCATTATTTTTGCCATTATGAGTTATGCTAGGCTGTATTTTACCAAATTAAAAACCTGAGACTAGTAAAACTTCCTTTTTAGAAACTGTTTGGCAAATGAGACTGAGGAGAAAGAAGACTGCAAGAAATGCAGTCTCAGTTATCAGCTTGCTAGAAGAAGTTAGAAATTAATTTTTTTTTTAAACCAGGTTTGCTTTTCAATACATCTTTAATCAAGTAAATCATGACTCAGTGTAGTTCTAAATATTTATGAAATTACCAAGTAATATACAGGCCTAAAGGTGGTAAACATTTAGTACATTCTTATTCAATACTTAATATTTTCTCAGTTTGAGTATTCTTTCATCCTCTTCTTATCCAGTATCTTTCCTTGCTGTTGCCAGGCTGCACTCTTTGACATGTTCAGATCTGTACACCTCTAGCTGATGCAAGATCTGTGTGTTAATGTAATGCATGATTTGCTTAATGTTTGACAAATATTTTTAGAAGAATTCTATTTACTGAAGCAAAACACCATTTTTTAACCTTTTTTTTTTTCTTTTCCAAAAAATGAAGCCTTTTGCTGCACATTTCTTCCATTTTGTTTTTCTTGTCTCCTTTCCCTTTTTTTCACCAGGTAATAGCGATCAAACTTGATTTCTTGATGGTATAGCATGAGAATGTATTTTCATAGGTGACTAAAACCAATTCAACAAACTGGTTTAGAAAACCATCTTCGAAAGCGGTTCATTGAAGCTGAACTGAAAGAGCTCTTACAGAAAGTTATTTCCTGTTGTGTGGTTAGATAGCTAGTTTCTCGTGACGTGTGTGAGAGAATGTTTTGGTTTGTTGTTTTTCTTGTGTTCCTTTTCTTACTGCTCTTCAGAGGTCAGTGATTTTAAGATGGAAGGGTGAATGCTGATCTTTCTTGACACTGATTCTTCTTCTGAGTATCTCCTGTATATCAATCAACATGTGTCTCGCTGTCCAGATGCTATCTAGATGTCATCGTGCCACCTGCCTTAAAAGAATGGGGAATCTGACTTTGCTTTATGAATGCTTAGACTTGCTTCCATCTACGTCTCTGACGCAAATATATACTGAGATCCTTAAAACAGTGCAGTTAACTGGTTTGTATTTACCTATGAACAGTTGATTCTAGAGACAAAAGGGCCTCATCACTGATCCATTTCAAACAGTGGTGAAATATAATTTCAACTAACTGCTTTCACCATGTGGCGGCTGAAGTTAACTTTCTGTTATAAAATGTGAATTTGCTAAACACACACAGAGTTCAGGAGGTGAATGGATTTGGCTTTCAGGTTGTAGAGGATGGTTCTACAAATCCAGGTTATATTTTTTTTATTTCTGTCCTCTAATGTGTGTTGTGAAGCTGCTGTAAATCTATTTTATATGAAATCTTGAATGGTTGACTTGGAAACCTCACTACTGTAATGGTTCCACATGATTACCTGTGGTGTCTAGCTGTAACTGTTACCTAATCATGTTTTAATTTTTGCAGTTATTGCTCTTTAGTTGAGATGTTTTGAAATATTTTGATGAATTTATACTCTTTTTGATAAGGCTTAAAAATCCCTAAATCTCGATTAGCTCTTTGACTGGGTTTGGTTTGGGGTTTTTTTGGTTGGTTGGAGTTTTTTTTTTTGTTTTTTTTAATCTTATTCTGTATATAATGTATTACAGTGTTATTGTGGAATACTCCAATACAGTATTCATGTTCTGCACCTACAAATACTGGTGAGAGAAGGTGCTTATTTCAAAAGCAATTCTGTGGATTCCAGTGATTTAGTAAATACTTGACTTTCACAGAATGCTTGCTGAACTTAACCTTCTGTTGCACATGGTATTTTGAACAAAATGGAGTTCTATCAGTTAGTTGCTACTTTGTGGTATAGAAAGCTGTTCTAGCTGGTCTGTCCCACCATGCTAAGGTCTGTAATATGTCACCAACATAGACTGAAAAAAACCCATAAACAATAACAAAACAAGGAAAACCCAACCGCCCAACTTCTTTTCCCATGAACTTCTTTAAATTCGATTTAAATGTAAAAGAGAGCTTTGCTAGATTATGATTTCTTACCCTAGGTGGATAATGACAGAAAGTCGTGTCAGACCTTTGGTCTATTTGATTTACTAAAATCAAATAATTATGTCTTTCAGAACTGTTCCAATTTTTCCTAATTTAGTGTTTATGTTTCATACGTGGAAGTCATTGCTAGTTATGCAGAGACAAAGCAGCTCAAGTCCAGTAAGTCCGTATTATTGTGTGATTTCAGTTGAAATTTTTGAATAGGGGAGTTTTCACTTTTCTAGATTTAATGTTTTGTGAGCTGAGTAGCACAAGAAAAGCCGTGATCTAGGTTAGTTCTCCAGCAAAAGTTCTGTAAAGTTTTATGCGTAAGCTTTTCTATATACCATGGCAAACACAATGTTTGCTGAAGTCTAGAGCTGTGTCTAGGGCTCTTCTTGTAAACAAAGGTTAAGCCCTGCCATGGACTGGTAGTATTATATGTATTCTGCTGCATGTCTGTAACTTATTTCTGGTTTTAATTGTGCACTTAAAAGCAGATTAGACTGTCTTTCTTCGGTTTTCTAGGAATGATAAAAATTAGCAAAAATAATACTTCAGATACGGAGTTGGGGTAGCTCATAAAATTGTACTTTGAAAAGAATTGACTGATTCTGGACAATTGCTTGCCTGTCATGCTTAATAACCATGTGTGTTGTAGACAATGAGCTAAACCTCACCGTGAAGCTAGAATAAGGGCAAACAAGTTAGAGATCAATTTACTTCTTTCTCAAAACATTCCTGTTGCCTCTGCCACTTTGTTGAATGGATGTAATTACTTTTTTCTTCAGAAATTGCCTTCAGAAGTTTTTTGTCTTATTGGTGAAAGATGGCCTACAAACCCATTAACTGATTGTTCAGGTGCCAGAGTAACTACAAATGAGATATTGTGGTGCTGAGGTTTTGTGAGAGACGATAGGCCAAAATCCGTAGTCTGACAGGTATGCCTTCAAGAGCAGCAGTAGATTCTGACTCCCATGTGACTTGGCAGAAATCGGTTTTTGATTGTTTTTAAGGTTAAGGGATATGCAGGTGAACGCCTGCATACATTTCCAGTTTACTTGGAGACCACAGACTGTTGCATATTCTTACAGTTTTATGTTGATAGGCAGAGCAGCTAGTCTCTGGGTCATCTCTCCCTAGTGCTGAAGGGAGGAGTGACTAAGTGGAGATCTTCAGTTCCTAGACTGCAGGAGTAATCTCGGGTGAATTGCATCTGTCTTCTGCACCTCCATTTTGTCAGTAAAGCATACGTACTGTTAGGTACTAGATAAGATGAGAGGCCAAGCAGACTTTCCTGTCTGTTCGAGTTGGGGGGAGTTTCGCTCCTGCCTTCAGTTACACCTCTGTGTCTTGGTTTGAAAGACACGTGCCTGTCTGCTAAAGAAGGCATGAGCCTCCCCTGGAATGCGAAATATGACACCTTTCCCACAGAATTCTTAGTTTTGAATTTAAGGGGCTTTCAGGGAAAGATATGAGAAACGGAGTAGGAGTTCTTTACTAGTGTGTGTAACAAGGTTAACAAATGACAGCAGTGCCGACACAGCAAACGGGAGCAGAGCCCAGCGCAGCTCTTCCCGCTCTTGGGGCGCTTTCCCCGTCGGGGCGGTTCCGCTCGCAGCCGGCAGGGGGCGCTGGTGGCTCCCGGCGGGCCGGGCGGGGCGGTGATTCCCCGCGCCTGCAGGGGGCGCTGTGCCGCGGCTCCCTCACGCCGTCATGGCGGGCGGGCTGGGCGGCAGGGATGGAGAAGGGAGCTCCTGTAGGAACCCCAAGGGGCAGCCGATCCTGGTGCCACTCTGTATGGCAAAAGGAGCTCTAGCAGGGACCTCAGAGTAGCAATCTGGGCAGGCAGGGATGAGCAAAGTCCCGGAGTGGTGGATGAGATGCATCAGCAACTTCGCATCTGTAGCTGGTACCACGAGGCGTTCTGGCAGGCAGGGGCTGCAGAGCTACAATGTAGCGAAACGCGGAGCAGTGGCAAAAAAAAACTACGGCGGGGGCGGGTAAGCAGCAACCCTGCTCTGAGAAGGGCAGGGAAAAGGCTCCCTGTGCGGGGAAAAGGGATTTGGATCCTGAGGGTTTTCTCCCGAGGCACCCCAGCAGATGGTGAAAAGTACCTCTTTTAGTGAGGTCGGTGTTAATAAGGTCCCAGTTCAGTGGCTGCTCTCACGCGTAGAGGTTCATCCCCCGGCAGAAGAAACAGGACCGGGCTGGGCTCCGGCGGCAGCTGTGAAATCCCTCCCCAAAGCAGCAGCTCCGACCAATCCTCCTCCAAAGCCAAGTGCAAGAGAGCTAGGAGCTGCCCCAGCCCCTTTTTGCAGCACAATTCTCACAGCGTTTCTGCCTTCCCAGAGAAACCTCAGAGAGAGTAGCTAGCTGGACCCCTCCCCTGAGCTGCGGCCACTTTTCTTATCTCTCGTAAGTACCCGGTCGTTATTGTCTCCTAGCAACACATATGGGAGAAGAATCCCTGAGAGAAGGAAACAAAAGGCAGAATCTTAAACCCCAGCGCTGTGCTTACAGTGTTCACACCTGTGGCATGTATGGAAAGAGATCAGACAGGTTAATGTTGCTTCATGCCACTAGGTATATTAACAGTGGATGAAAAGTGCATTTTCAAATGCTGTAAACGTAGTGGCTAACCAGCAGTGAAATAGTCATTGCATTACAGATAGTTTTAGGCTGGAGACTTAGGAACTGAATTTACATGGATTTCTTTGAGGCAGGTTTTTTCTTTTGCTCTTAGGTTTAATTTAATTGAAGAAGGAAAAGTGATGGTGTGAATAAACATCACAGGTTCTGATTGTACTTAGGCCTCTAATCACATTTCTAGGAGAGTTTATGTTTGGGTGCGGGTGGCGCAATATGGTGCTGGCATGAGCAAAAAAGGCAAAGCTGTATTTGTTGTAGTGTGTACTTTTATTATCTCCAGGACAGACATATAGAAAGCTTCACCTGGTTTTATGGGGAATGATATCCTGCTTCCTAAGAACCTGTTCGCTGGAAGATACCTCACTTTTTCTCTTCTTCAGTTTCTGTATTTCCTCTTTTCTCCTGCCCAACTGAGTAGACTCAACTTTGTTTCAAGGACCACAAGACAGTTCAGTCCTCCCTGCAGATAACCATGTACATTTTCAAAAGCAAAGAGGGATATGTGTTTTTTGGAGGAGGATTGTTGTTATTATCAATACTTAGGTTGATGCAGAATCTCAGGAAATACACTTTATTGGTGAATCTAGTTCAGATCAGATATAAAACTATACAGAGAGAAAATGAGATTATAAAGCAAAAAAAAAACTAAAGAAAAAAAAATATTCCATTTGCCTGTTGCTGCTGCTGGAAGTTCAACCTCCAAGTTCTATCATAATTAATTTACTTTCTCATTTCATTTCCATTTGTGCTGCATGCACAGGGGGGTCGTTTCAGAGCAGTCTTTTGAATACAACTTACCACCAAAGTTGAAGAAAGGAAAGCGGCTTACTGTGGGTCAGACATGGTGTGGTAGAGCACAAGTAATTCCAAGATGACTGCCATTCTGGAAGCCTTGACTTCCTTCTTGCCAGCATTTTGCTACCTTTGTGCAATTGGAGAAAGAGGACAACGTAGTGTTTTAAGTAAGCTATACTCAAACACATGCAGGTGTTTAGTTTTTCAGAGTCTAGTAAATAACTTCCAGAATAACTTGAAATAGTTTGTTTTCTGGTTAAATACTTCAGATCTACTGATTATTTTCATGAGTATGCATGAAACTAATCAGTAGATCCATAGTAGACCATACTAAAATAAGAACTAATATTTTGTGCATTTTCCTTCTGTGCTTTTTAAGAAACACTAGTGATACGAGGATTGGTGTTTTCCCATGTCTCAGCAGCTTTTAGGGAAAGTCACTGGTTTCACAGTTGAACTTTTTTCTCTGTTGTCTTGCTCCTTAGCACCACACACACGCACACATACACACTTACGCAGGGTGTGTTGTGTTTTTTCACCAAAAACGTGAAAGAACTGTATTCGAGCAAAGAAGATACCATGTTATGTCACAATGCTGATGGTTCTCATCTTAGAGAAGAGTGTATGATTGGTGGTTTAATAAGGTACCATTGTCGTTGTTGCATACTGCAGTATTTAATTTAATATTGCAAATATCTGATACAAATTTTCTACGGCTGATTTTTCTTTTTTTAAAGGAACAGTTTTTCTTTCACCGACCCTCCAGACTTATAGAAACCTGTATAGTTAGCTGCAATTAGAGCTCATGTAACTCATTGCTGAATTTTATTTTCAGTGACTTGATGTTATGCAGATTGCAACTTTGACATCTATTGCAGCTATTCGCCATTTAAATGTGATAATCTCTTTAGGCCAAGATTTCTAGACAGTGACTGAATATTCTGTAGTTGATCTGGGAAAACTAACATCTCATTTTTCATTAGTAGCCATGGCAAGAGTCTACCATTCTTAACAGCAAGTGTTTTCATTTAAGTGGTTTATGATTCCACTGTAGACAGTTATATGAATGCATTTGAGAACTGATTTAATATAAGCTAAAATGACTGAACGAGAAGAAAATAGGTAAGACAAATTCAGTCTCTTTGAGGATTGAATTCAATCTAGTTCAGCCAGTTTAGGATTGGCCGATCAGGTATTTCAAACTGTAGATTAAACCAAGGATATCATTTTCTCTGAATACTTTTTTCAGTTTTATTTCTTTTGGGTTTTTTTTTCCTTTGGTCATTGCAAAGCTAGGATGAAAAATGCTATTGATTTGAATTGTCTAACTATATCTATAAGCTTTTTTTTAAAAGGTGTGCAGTAAGAAATTTTCCTGCGCTTGGAATATGAGTTTAGTATCTATCAGTGTGATCATGCTTCAGTTTGCAAAAATGGTGTTGTTTGCTCCTTCATTGCAGTAATTCCTAAAGAATTTGTCCATTTTCTTCTGACTAGAAGAGGTCAAAGTTTATCAACATTTTCACTCTAATTCCTCTTCCTGCTGTCTGCTGATTTAAGAAAGCAAGCTGTATTTTTATTAAAAAAGGGGCAATCAGTGTTTGTCCAGTGGAAATCTGAGTTAATATTTGATTAATTAAAAACTGTCTGTTATGGTTGTAGCTACTGTGATGTTGGTTGTGGGAGAAGTTTGGATACATGTGTCTCAAATCTATGAATAAATGATCTTGTGGCAAATCTTGACATAGTTTTGGTTGTATGGAAAGCTAATGTAGGTATCTATTTTCTAGTTTCTTATCCATTTTTGTGGCCCTGCTTTTTTTGTTCCTTTTTAAGTGCTGATTTACTACTTACATGTCTATCCTCACTGGTTACTTAAGCTGGGGTTCATAACAATTAAAATTTTGAGTTTCTAATCAATTCTGTGAATAATAGCTTGTTCTTATGAGAGTTTTTAATGTTTATGTGCTTTGTTTGCATTGTTTGCAAAAGTTGGTAGTTGCTGTGCTGCACAAGTATTTTATTTGCACAAGTATTTGTGTCACAAATTACTACATTTGGTTTCTGATTTTTTATTATTATGCCTAGGTTTAATTTAGTTTTGCAGTGACATATTCTCAGGATGCTCAAAAACAGATCAAAGAACAATTTGGTACTTACGATGCACTGACTAAAAAGCTTGCAAGTGGTCCATCTAATTGAGATTGTCCCCCTGCCCCTAAAAACTATATGCTGCATATGTTCCCTCCATGTCTGAAGGGTTTGTAGCAGCACTGCTGGATTTGTTGAAAAGTGGTTATTATGCACTTAAAATGACACTTAGAAAGATCAGCCAGCCTTCTCAAGAGTTGTAAACCAAGAGTTTGATTTGCCATGATTACTCAACCTGACAGACTTGTAAGTGCACTAACTTACCACTCCATTACTTTGTAACAGCAAGGGTAGGAATCTTTGCCCTAGGCTTGCTCTTCCAGAATGTGGAGTGATCCTTTTGTCTTTGGAGCAACCGTTCTCTGACTAGCACAACAGAAGTTAAACCTAGTCTTCTGACAAAGCCTGACCTAAGTATACTCCTTGAGGAGACCCAAGCAGAGGGCAGAGTGCCTTGCTTTTTTAAATAGATAATTTCCTCCATTTTTATGGATCCGGATTTTTATGGATTTTATGGATCTGGATTTTATGGATTCCAGAGATCTGTTGTAAATGTTTTCAAATCGAGTAAACTTGGTTAGAGTTGTAATAAACTATTGGGGTTACTTCTGTCTGTAAGGGCATGACTAAGAACAAAATAATTGTGAAGCCTAAAGTTCACTTGTGTATACCATAGAGTCATAGCAAGCACAGTGATTGTGCAGTGCTGCTGTCATGTCCTGGACAGCTGTTATTTTTGTGCATAGGTTTTTGGTTGTTTTTTTTTTATTCGAGGTAGCGGGGGGATAGTTGCCTACCAGGAAGGAAAGTTCTGGAACCATGGTTGGAGTGGTTTGGTTTGGATTGGACCTTTAAGATCACCTAGTTACAACTCTTCCTGCCATGGGCAGAGACACCTTCCACTAGACCAGGGTGCTCAAAAGCTCATTCAGCCAGATTTCAGAACACTTCCAGAACTGCATCCACAGTTTCTCTAGGCAGCCTGCTCCAGTGCCTCACCAGCACAGTAAAGAATTTCTTCCTAATACCTAACCTAAACCTATTGTCTCTTACTTTGAAGCCACTCCCTCACGTCTTGTTGCTACTTGACCTGGTAAAAAGTCTTCCTCGAGCCTTCTTGTAGGTCCTCTTCAGGTACTGAAAGGCTGCTGTTTTCCAGGCAGAACAACCCCACTTCACAACCTGACTTTGTAGAAATGTGTTCTTGCCCTGTGATCATCAACTGAGAAGCTAAGCTGGTTCATATTTGCCATGATGCAAAAGAGTGCTGCTTTGGGTGCTTACACAAGCCTGTGGCAACTTCTTGTTGTGCTGTCTGTGCAGGTTCTTGCCCTGTGGTTAAATGCAGATTTATTTGCAGTAGACTGAACAATTAGGAGCGGGTTAAAATTTGCCTTTGGATAAAGTGATTGCAAGGGAGGTTATCCTGACTTTGAATAAGTACTTGATAGATCTCTTCTTTACATTTTTCTTAAAAAAGCCTTATCTTATAAGATTACCTTAAGCATGGAGAACCATGTTACTATCAGATAGTCAGGCTGTATGTTAGAACATACATGAGGTTAAATCAAGTATTTTTGCATTGCCTGTAAGAGGATGCTTTAAAAAGAAATCATTGTGCTTCACAGTCTTGCTATATTGTGCAAAGTCATAGGAAGAATTGAAGAAATATAGTGAAAACAAATAGTATCTTCATGTTACTAAGTATGTTGTCACTGTTCTTAAAGCCGTTTGGCAAAACTTTGGTAGCCAATGATGATTCCATGGGAGAAGGACAGAATAACACTGAAACTGAGCCCTGTGTTCTCTTAGCATAAGCAAATCATTCATTAATAAAAGAGGCTGTGCTTGTCCATGCTGCTTGAGAGTAGATAAGAGCTGTAAGAAAAGTCTTAAAATACACTATATGTGTCTTTATTGTTCTTGTACTAAGGTGTGCCTAAGGTTGCAGTAGTGTGAAAATGGTTTTGTTTTCAAAATTAGTTCTGCTCTGCCATCTGTATGTATAGGAAAACAGATACACTTGTTCTTAGCCATTAGAAAATAAGACTAGGAACGTACTTAATTAAAAACCACTACATGATTTAGTGTGGAACTTGAAAGTTTATGTTGATGTGCATATTTAATTTGCTAAATTTTTGATTGTCTTTTTTTAAGGAAGCTCTTGTAAGCTCATTTGGCAGGAGTCAGTTCTCTTACCCCTTCATTAGCTTCATTCCTATTCAGTAGAACAGCCAAAATGTGTGTTTTTAATACTGGATTTAAGAATTTTTTATTTTTTTTTTTGCTATTTTGTGTTCAATTTTTTGAATTTATTTTTTAACCAAGAGAGAAGCAAGGAATTCTTCAAAGGGCCAACACATGTAAAAATGTCAGTGAGTCCTTAGCCAAATATTTAATCTGGTTGTAATACTGCCTATGTGGGAAGCAGATCAAATAAGAAATGATTACATTTTAATCAGTTTAATTTTAGTAAAAAGCTCCACTTTTGCACAGCTTCACTTGTGATAACTTATAATAAAGCCAGACTAAACCTGAAAGGTTTTCTGAAATGAATTTCTGGAGAACTTCACTTTCCTTTGTTTCCTGGGATATTTTTTTATGGATGCTTAAAGTGGCAGTCCTGCACCTTTCCTTTACCCTGAAAGTTTGTGTGAATTTCAGAAACATAATTGTATTTAGTGTGAGAGTAAACTTGGAAAGTGGAGTTAATTGACCTTTTTTATTTTGTTTCTGCATTCTGGATCTGGCATTTGTATGTCATTTTCTACTTTCTTTTTCCTCATTAATCTTATCTTTCTTTATCACTGATTTTGTCAGTGGGTTTTTTTTTTTGGTTTGTTTTTTGTTTTTTTTTTTAATTTCAGCTGTGCATGTTGATAACTAGCAGTTCCTTTTCAGGTAAAACTCTGTGCCTGTTTTTAATTGCAATCAACAGCTGATGTCTGGCTTAGTGACTATGAGGTGTTAACGCCACTTCTTACTTGCAATCAAGCTATATGACTTGAGGTTCGTCATTTAAAAATTAGTGCTTTTTGGATGTAAACAAATAACCACTGATGTATGATGCCTTTAGTAATGTAATTGCGTAGATGTTTTCTGTCCCTTTTTCTTTCTTTGAAGAATTTCAGGACCATATAGAGCAACACATAAATAAAATTTAGACATTTTGATCAGAAGTTCCCAATCTCTTTCCAGTTGAGTCAAAGTCCCAGATAATGGAAGAAACCTTCATCTGTGAACTATTGAGATGGGCCAAGATGATCATCCCTTGCAGTTGCAACTGCCTTCTTTACAGGAAGATTGAGAATTTTTAAAATCTCTGGACAGAGGTGGACTAATTCCCACACAACAATACTGGGCTGGATGTTCCATTAGTTTCACTAGTGCCTTTTTTATGGAAAAAATAGAATGAAAAATAGATAAAGCATGACTAAAGTACGCCTTTATTCTCTTGAAAGTGAAGTCATTCCCTTTGTCCTTCTGTGTACGTTTTCTAAAATCCACAAGTGGAAAGACCAACTGGTCTTTGGTTTGTTTATTTACTAGGAGAGGGGGATGATAACATGATTATGTACATCTGCACTTTCAGTGCTATTGCAAAAATCACTCAGTGTATCATGTACATACAGGTGTAACAGATGCTAAGCAAGTTCCTGAGTTCAGAGAACTGGTAAAAATTTGCTGGTTTTGTACTACATGAAACCAAGTATAAATGTGATTTTTATGTTGCTTTCAGTCTAGTAACTTCTATTCCTAATAGCTAAATAAGGGTGCAGGTCAAAAGGTTGTGGAGCTGTGGACAATTAAATAGTATGTCTGATTATTTACAGAATTTTTTGCTAAAGGGTGATTTTCCAAGCAGAAATATCTGCCACTAATGGGTTGGAATGATGAAAATTAGTCTATAATTATTTATAGGGGATTTCTCACTTATTTGATGCTAATGTAAGTTTACTAGAACTGGTGATCTTTTACTGCAGTTTAGGAAATGGATTTTAAAAACTAGAGTGAATTATCCCCCATCATGGATTGTTTTGCTTATTATAAGTGACAAGGCACATTTTACTGCTGATTGCCTCAGGGTTGAGAGGTGTCCACTTTATCATTGCTGTTAAAATTTGTGAAGGCAAAATGGAGAAATCATTCTTGTTGAACGTCATTTAGTTAATTTTTCTGTGTTGATGATGCAGGTAATGAGATGTACTTATAAAATGTGGTGAGTTTATAGGTGCTTGTGTATACCAGATTGTCCGTCTGGAAATTTGTTGTTACTTCATCATTTATTCATTGTGTTTTAAAAAAAAAACCTTTTATTTTTGCTCCATAAGGATCTGTAACTGTAGACAAAACCCTTAATATCTTAGCAGATTTTTTCTTAAATAACAGTGAAGTATTGTGAGAGAGTTTTTTCAGAGAAAACATTGTTTTCATCGGTCAGCTGAATTTGTTCAGATGAAGACATGACTTAATTTAACCTATACTATGGGAGCTGTAAATATAAGTAAGAAATTGCAGGTGTGTGCTCAGAGGTAGTTTTTGTTAGGAAGATGAGTTTCTTGAGCTGTAGAAGGTGTTTATACCTAATGACTTCTTGCATGATCTCCTGAGTTCTAAAAAACTATGCTTAGTATGTCCTTGGGTTAGCTTTCATGGAAGTTCCATTAATAATATGAAATCTGAAATAAAAGCATGCTTACAGAGAATAATTTTAGGCAGTGTATTTTAAAAATAAAAGTAGAAAATCTAGATACATGATAAATAGGAAATACAAGAATTGGAAATTTTTTCTAGCTATATTAAATTTAACCTACCATCAAGTAAACAACAGAAAGAGATGATAATTTTGATGACTTTCAAGGCCTAATTCTCTAAGGTTATATTTCATTATGCATGTTACAGGAAGGGGGAAAAGGCCTTACTATCTGTTTTTGAAGCTTTCACTGTACAGAGTTAACACAAGAGTAGTTGGAAAAGCTCTAGATTAATAAGGTAGAAATAATTTAGGAAAACTGTTGTTTTGGTTTAAGTTGGTAACTTGTTTTTTAAACAAAAGAAAATTCTGATAAAACTAAATTACAGAACTCTAGAATATGCTGAGCTGGAAGGGATCCATGAGGATCATCACATCCAACTCCTGGCCCTCCACAGGACCATCCCTAAGAATCACACAGTGTGTGTGCCCCAGAGAGAGAGTTGTCCAAATGCTTATTGAACTAGACAGACTTGGTGCTGTGATCCCTTCCCTGGGGAGTCTGTTCCAGTGCCCAGCCACCCTCTGGGTGAAAAACCTCCTGGTATCCATCCTAAGCCTCCCCTGACCAAGCTTCGTACTGTTTGCTCAAGGTCTGTCACTAGTCATGAGAGTGAAGAGGTTGGTACATTCTCCTCCACTTCACCTCATGAGGAAGTTATAGACTGCAATGAAGTCTCCCCTCAGTCTCCTCCAGGCTGAATAGACCAAGTGACCTCAGCCGCTTGTCATAAAGCTTCCCCTCCAAACCCTTCACCATCCTTGCTGCTCCTTTTGGATGTTCTCTAGTAGCTTAATGTCTTTTTTTTAATATTGTGGCACCCAAAACTACACACAGCACTTAAGGTGAGGCTGAACCAGAGCAGTGCAGAGCAGAGTGGGACAGTCCTCTTCCTTTTCTGGTTGTCGATGCAGTGCCTGACACACACCAGGACAGGGTTGGCCCTCCTGGCTGCAAGGAGACTGCTGGCTTACATTCAATTTTGTTTTGACCAGGGCCCCCAGGTCCCTTTCCATAGTGCTGCTGTCCAGTCTCCGGTTCCTCAGTCTGTACGCATGTCCGGGGTTGCCCCAGGTGCAGAAGTCAGCACTTGCCCTTGTTAAACTTCATAAGGGTTGGTGATTACCCTCCTTTCCAGTTTGTCAAGATATTGATAAATATTGACCGTCTCTCAGTCCTTGAGGGAATCAATATCCCCTCCTAATTTAGTGTCCTTCTCAAACTTATTTAATATCCATTTGAGTCATGCATCCAAGTCTTTAATGAAGATGTTGAAGAGAACTGGACTGAGGATAAATTTGATTGGATTTGTTTAGTTTAGAGGGGGTTTGATTAGGGTATTTTTGGCATAGCCGTTTTTTTTATGGTATAAGGCTATACGGATCTTAAAAATCACAGAATTTGAAGGGATCTTAAAGATCATCTTGTTCCAACCCCTCTGCTGTGGGCAGATACACCTTTCACTTGACCAGGGTGCTCAAAGCATCATACAGCCTGGCCTTGAACACTTTCAAAGATAGAGAATCCACAACTTTTCTGGGCAGCTTGTTCCAGTGCCTTACCACTTGCAGAGTAAAGATTTCTTCCTGATCTAAACTTATTCTGTCTCACTTTGAAGCCACTCCCTCTTGTCCTGTTGCTACTTGTCTTGGTAAGTCTTTCTCCAGTCTTCCTGTGGGTCCTCTTCAGGGACTGGCAGGCTGCAGTAAAGTTGCCCCAAAGCTTCTCTTTTCCAGGTGGGACGACCCAACTCTCTAAACCTGATCTTGCAGCTTAGTGGCCCTCCTCTGGACTTGTTCCAACAGGTCATGTCTGTCTTGTTGTCTCTGCTGGGGGCCAGAGATCTGGATGCACTATTCCAGTGTGGTCTCTTAGAGTGAACTAGGGAGGCATTACCACTTTCCTGGACTTGCTGGTCATGCTACTGCATGATGCAGCCCGGAATGTAATTGGTTTTCTGGACTGCACACATTACTGAGTCATGTTGATCTACTTCTCATCCACCAACATCCCCAAGTCTTTCTCTTCTGTGGCTGCTCTTCTGGGATTGTCTGCCCCAATGTCTGTATTTGTGCTTGAGATTCCCTCAACCCAAGTAGAGCACCTTGCACTTGGTCCTCTTGAACTTTGTAAGTTTCCCACAGACCCACCTGTTAAGCCTGTCTAGGTCCCTCTGGATGGCAGTGCTTCCGTCCACTGTGTGGACTGCACCACGCAGCTTGGTATCTTCAGCAAACTTGATGAGGGTGTACTTGATCCCACTAGCTGTGTTGCTGACAAAGATGATGAACAATTCAGGTCCCAGTATTAACCCCTGAGGACACCACTCATCACTGCTCTCTTCTTGGATATTGAGGTGTTGACCACAACTTTTGTGAGTGCAACCTTCCTACCAATTTCTTACTCATTAAATTGTCTGATCTGTCAAATCATGTCTCTTTTCATGACTTTAGAGACAAGGGTGTTGTACAGTATAGTATCTAATACTTTGCAGAAGTCCAGGTAGATGACATTAGTCACTCTTCCTTCATCCACCAACACTGTAGAAGGCCGTTAGATTTGTCAGCGATGATTTGCCCTTGGTTATTGTCTGCTGTTGAGGTGAAAATTATCCTCTACTGTTATCCAGAAAAGCCAGTATAATATTTTTCTTAAGCCATCAATGAAGATGTTGAAGAGAACTGGACCTTATGAAGTGATAAATTTATTATGGTGTGATAAATTCATCTTGTTTTGAGGGCCAGGATTATTTTCCTGTATTAGGTCACTGAACTACCTACACATTAGTAGAACTAAGTGTTAAAGCTTGTGGTATGGTTAAACCCAGCTGGCAGCCAATTCCCATGCAGCCACTTGCTCACCCCCACACCAGCAGGGGTCAGGGAGAGAATTGGAAAGGTAAAAGCCAGAAAACTCATGGATTGAGAGAAAGGCGGTTTTATAGGGAAAGCAAATGCCATGCAAACAAACAAAGCAAAACAAGGAATTTATTACTGTTTCTGATAAAACAGGTAGGTGTTCAGCCTTCCCCAGGGGAGCAGGGCCTCATCACACATGATGGTTATTTGGGAAAACAAATTACATCACTCCTAGTGTCCCCCAAGCCTTCCTTCTTCCTCCCACTTTTACATCATACATTTGCATGATGTCACAGGGTATGGAATCTCCTTTTGGTCAGTTGGGGTCACCTGTCCTGGCTGTGTCCCACCCCAGCCTCCCATGTACCCCTAGTCTCCTCAACAGTATGGCAGTACAAAAAGTATAAAAGGCCTTGGCTGTGTGTAAGCTTGCTCAACAATAACAAAACCATTGCTGTATTATCAACCCTCTGTTCAGCAGAAATCCAAAACACTGCCCCATACCAGCCACTTTGAAGAAAATTTTAGCTCTACCCTAGCCAAACCTAGCACAGGGTGTAATAGAGGAATTCAAATTCATCAGCTTGTCAGGGAAGTTGTGATTTCATAGCCACTGTCCTGGGAAATAAGAGAAAGAGAAGTCAGGTTTCTTTTCAACCACATCTTTCTTTTGGAGCAGGGACATTTGCTAAATATTCAGATCTTAACAATACAGAAAACCATCAGGAAAATGCTGAGTTGCTGGAAAATTGGGCCAAACCTGTAGTGCATTATTCAGAACTGGAATACTTGGCCTCTGAAATGATACTGAAAATGTGTGAAGCATTTCTAATATCAGTAGATTTTATTGTCACAGATTACATGCTCTACAGAGTAGAAGAAGTCTTGGTTTTGGTTTAACTGTGATAAAAGATACTTTTGGTAATAAAAAACCATGAGAATGACAGTTGTTTCTGCTCTAAAACTTCTTTAGCTGCAAAAAACCTGCAAAGAAACTCCTGTGTAGTTAGTCGTAGTATAGATATGTAACTATATTTCAATGAAACAATGAGTAGTAAGCAAGTCAGAAAGAGGAAGTTTTTATGATTGCTTCCTGTAGAAGGGGAACTATCCCCTGTGTACATAGGAAGGGAATGGATTTCTTGTAGAACTAAAGCTCATAATCGTCTTTAAATATTCTGCTGGCTTTAACAGCAAAATAACTTTGTGCTCTTTTTCTGGAAGTATTGTTTGTCTTACTAATTTTGTGTATCTTCAGACTGCCTCTTGCTTAATGTATGCGAAGTGTGTAATTTTTCACATGCGATAATTGCATTTTGGGGTCAGCTATAGTAGATGAGTTTTGCCGGGCTTAGAAAAACTTCTACCTTTTAAAGCCATCAGGCGAAGAGATCACTTGAATTAACCAGTGTGCATTTCTTGCTCCTACTGTACACTACATGGATTCATGTGCTTGCATTGCATTCAGTATTAGTTTTAATTAGCTGTATTCCTGAAAGGTGATGAATAGTTACGAAAATCACAACTGTTTTTGATTGCATGTTAACTCATCAAAAGAAAGGCTGGTGAAGTTAGACGTGCTGAAGTGTTTAGTAGGATTTTGTCTCTTAACAATATTAATAATTCCAGTTGATTTCCAGATTTTGGTAAAATTATTTACTTTAAATGGCAAGGAAATTTGAAAAATTTATTTAGGTCCTTTTCTTAAAGTTGTGACTAGTAATATAACATCAGGCATATAATCTGTTGAGCTTCATGTTCTGCAATGGAAAATACTGTTTTCATATAAAGTACAAAAGCAGAACAGCTTTAGTAATACTTCAAATAATATCTAAAAGACATTTTTTCTTTTAGACTTTAGGAAATTGTAGTGTATGCACCTATGTGTGCCCTGCATGTTGCTGTTGACTGGCTAAAATTTCTGAATACATAACTGAAAATTATGTATGACATGACTTATCAGATATCAATTTTCTTACAAATATGTTTGATTCAGTACTTCACTATGATGAGTGTTATATTTTTGTGTTTAAGTGTTATATTTGGAAAGTACAGTCGCAGGCTGCCCAGGGAAGTGTGAAAGAAATGACTGGATGTAGCACTTAGTGCTGGAGTCTAGTTGACAAACAGGATGGTGTTCTGTCAAAGGACAGATAATTTTGGGGGTCTTTTCTGACCGTAATGATTCTGTGGGGATTTTTCATTATTAGCTGATGAACTGAATATTTGCTATAGCCCTTTTATTAATTTGGATGGCATAATTAATTTTGAATCAGACATATTTGGGTGCAAGGCAGAAAGGGATCATTGGTTCTGAGATTCTGTAATTAAACATCAGTCTTCTAACAAAATGGTGAAAAGAGCTGTGTGTAGCTGGTCAAAACATGGTGTAAACTGAGGGATTGAAATGGCTTCCTTTTAGTGCATCTTGAATTAGTAAGATTAGTGTATTTGGGGAGTGTTTCTAAGAAGGCATTTAAGAATTTTGTAGCACTGCTTATTTGCAGTTCCTTTACACTGCTGGTGGTTGCCATTAGTACCTCTTACTCTGGATGTGTGCTTTAAAATCTTTAAAGAAAATTTATAAAAAAACTTCAGTCAAAATTTCTGAAGTTTTTTTACGATAATACAGTTAGGAAAAACAGTGATTTTTAAATTTTTTTTTTCTGCAGAAAGAAACTATTATTCTTGGTTAAGCATGTCAAACTTTGTATCAAAGATGTGAAATGATTTGTATGAAGAGTATGTCTTTGTTAAGGATATAGTTTTAAGTGGAAAAAAAATCAGTGAACTGCTAATGGATCTCTTCAACTTAAAAGAAATAAGCATTTAACAGTTCTTGTTTATGCATACTTAATCAAAGACCCACTGCAACAGAGCTTTATAAATCCTCATGTTTTATATCCAGCATTGTGTGGACTATATAGGATTGCAACTGTAATTCGTAGCATTACTTGTTGCGCTGTTGAAGACAAACGCAGAGACTTTATTGGTTGCATTTGTCAATGTGCTTTATGTTTTTTAATGGTTTTGATGTTGGCTGAAATACAGAGTTTTTCAGAGGTGATAGCTGTAAGTTTTATATGTGGCAAGTAGCCCTCAGTAAGAAAAGGGAAACCACAGAGAAGTGTGTACTGTTAGTTTTGGTTGGTTTTGCAAACAGTCTAGGACAGAAAAAAATGCTGCAGCGATCCCAAGATTGTTGGTATGAGGAACTACATAAAAAAAGTTGAGCAACTGATTGAAGTCGTCATGGTCAAATGACTGAAGGAGTTTTTCTGTGAAGCAATGGTAGAATGATTTAAAAGCAAGAAAGATCAAAGGAGAGAGGGATAAAGCAGAAAGAGTGTAAGGCATTGCTTGAGAAGTAAGGTATTTTAAAAGAAGTGAGAGAATTCTTGGCTTACTTAGTTCAGTATTTCTGAAATATGCTGAAATACTAAGTATTTCAGTATATCTGCCACAGACTGACAGATAGCTTTAGAAACTATAGAGTGACAAGTGGTTTTGAGAGCTAAAGAGACCCTGCCAGTCTGGAAGGGTAACCCATTGTATGGTAAGTGTAGGCAGCCAGGCCAGTCCTAGGTGCTGCCCGTGGCACAGTCTTGTTAACCTGATACCCTCAATAGAAGCATTCGAATATGCATATGTGGTCTCACTAGCCATTGCTGTTGTGTGCCTGTTAAGGCTTACCTCTTCTCTTAAATGGTCATTATGCTTGTAATCAAAATGTTGTGAAATGTGAGGAGAGCAGAGCTCTAATGAACATGGAATTAATGTATTGTGCTTTTATAAAAAAGGTATGCAATTAGAATGAAGCAAGTGTTAAGGGTTGCTCAACTTTGCCTTTAGTAGTTGTTGAACTCTTATTAAATAGCAATGCATCACGGTAAGTTTAAAAGTTCCTACTAGGAATGTTGCTAATACTTTAATAATTGCTAATAATAATGCTAATAATTCGCACAATTTAGAGAAATAGAAAAATTTCCTTGAGTTCTCTAGAACAAATCTTCAAAATGTTAAAGTAGTTTAGAAGCCTGCTTTAACTTATCAAGCAGAGTCTGTCAGAAAAAGCTTCAGCTTTTATAGGTATTTGATCTCTGAATTGTATTTTCCTCAAATGTAATCTTTAGAGCAGATTCAGGTATTTTAGAATGTTTTCAGGATGCACTGTATAGTACACTGCTGCTTTGTTTTGTGGTTAGTTTTTATATTCTTTGAATCGTTTTTTTTGATTGCTCTGAAATAAGAAATCTAAAATCAAAACATTGCTATCTTGGAGTTTCAACAGCTTGGGCAACAGCAGTTCCTTTTTCAGATCTGATTTATGATTGTGGGCTGTGTTTTATTTACAGTGTTCTTAGCACAGAGTGTGCTGAAATAAGATCAGGGAGAAACTGGCTCTTAGTTTTAACATACATGTTGTGAAGCAAGGTTCTTTATGTGTTACTTGATCAAAAACACGCTTTTGGGTTTCTACTTTCATTTAACAAACAACCCATACTTTCTTAAAAGAATCCAAAGTCATAACATTAGATAATTTTTAACGTACAAAGTGATTCTGACGCCAGATGAAGGACTTAAAGAGCACAGTTGCCTGTCCAGGCCTCAGAATGAACTTGCTATAAGATAAGCTTGCACAGCAGTAACTTTAGATAGCAGAAAAATTGCGACTGGAAAGATGCTAATTCTAGGCCTGGAGGAGGGAAAATCTGGTTAGTGCATCCTGATTAAAGCATCCAGACAAAGATTCCTACTGCAGCAAAGTGTATGAAAGGAAGCAACTGCTCATACAGTTATCACCGGTCAAACACGGATCTCTCCAAGTTAAGGGGTTGTGCTGCCATGGATACGTGGCAGCATGGATTGTATAGCTGGTACCCCTGGAAGAATGACTTGGAGATGCCTACCACCAAGCCCAATGTAAATAAGGACCCATGGGACACCCTCTCTTCGTCTTCGTCTGTCCCCTGGAGCAATAGCGTATGGGCCCAATGGACTGAAGTGTTTGCATGAGAACCTTTTGTATGAGAGGTTTTTTGAGTTTTGCATGAGAATTTTTTATGGTGAAGGTACATACCTGCAGTAACTGGATCAGGTATGTGTTCAGAAACCTTAACTTACAAGTCCAAAAAAGTGTCAAAAAGGGCTTTAGATATGTTATTATTAAATGAACAAGGGGTACATGGAATATTAAATCTTAATAAAACTGCATGTTGTGTCACTGTTCACAATGCAGTGGCATCAATTGAAGAAACCCAAGGCAGAAATAAAGAAATTGCTACCAGTCACTGAAATTGTCTCCAAGCCGGACAGTCCTCTAGGAGTTAGCCCCAATTCCTGGATATGTCAGAACTTTAATCCTTGGGACTCAGATGGTAGAAGTGGCTAATGAGACTTTGTTTGATGATTGCCATTGGATTTGCATTTTTAATGATTGTGATAGCTGTTGTACCGTGTCTGGTTGCTCAAGTTACTTCTTCTGTCTTTTCTCCTATTGTTTCGTACATCACCTTGTGGCCAACCTATGAGCTGAGGAACAAAGTCCCTGAAGGACAGTATTAGAGCCATGGGGTGGTGCAAGGACTTAAAGAACACAGTTTCCTGTCTCAAACTGTCAAGTACCTTCATCACAGAAAGTACTTGCCTTTAAGATAAGGCATCACAGTGGAAACTTGAGGTGTGGGACAGAAGGGAGGAAGTGCTGACAGGAAGGTGCTAATTCTAGGCCCAGCAGAGGTGAGATCTGGTTAGTACATCCTGAGTTAATGCATCGGGACAAAAACTCCCACTGTAGCAAAGGGTATGGGAAGCAGCTGCTCGTATACATATCAGCAGTCAAAGAAAGATCACCCCAAATTAGGGAAATACTCTTCTGTATTCTTCCTCACTCCCTCCCTTGTTAACAGTTAAGGCACATTTAAACTTCTGATCTTTAGTTCTTCATCCTTAATGATCTTAATTTTACACTTGTCCTGATTTTTGGCTAGGACAGAGTTAATTTCACAGTTGCCAGGATGGAGATGTAGCCTGCAGCTGTGTGGGCAGGGCAAGGTTATTTTATACTACCCACATCATCACTAGAGGGCATGGCTTTAAATTGGAGAAAAAGGGAGCATGATGCAGAATGGCCATTATTTTGTTCTGTTTTTCCAGGAGAGCAAAGCAGCCAACTGAGTAGTGTGTGGGCAGTCCAGCTGGAGGATATGTACATTGTTGTTTTTGTCTCAGGCCTGGGTAAGGAGCATGGATGCAGGCAGAATCACAGAATGAACTGTGTTGGAAAAGACCTTTTAAGATAATGAAGTCCAACCTATGACCTAACACCTCCTCATCAACTAAACCATGGCACAGAGTGCCACGTGTCCATTCTTTTTTTAAGCATGGCCAGGGATGGTAACCCCACCACTTCCCTGGCAGACAATTCCAGTGCCTAATCACTCTTTCTGTGAATAATTTTTTTTCTGACATCTAACCTAAACTTCCCTTGGCACAGCTTAAGACTGTGTCCTCTTGTTCTGTCAGTTATTGCTTGGGAGAGGAGACCAACCCCTACCTAACTACAACCACCTTTCAGGAAGTTGTCAAGAGTGATAAGGTCACCCCTGAGCCACCTTTTCTCCAGGCTAAACACCCCCGTCTCCCTCAGCCATTCTTCATAGGCCTTGTGTTCCAAGCTCTTGACCAGCCTTGTTGCCCTCCTCTGGGCAATAGAATGTTGTGTTCAAGTGTCTCAGCATCCTTCGTAAACTAGGGGGCCCAAGAAAATTTGTCTGCCTTCGTTTTTCATTGTTTCGGTCTCGGGGAAGAAGGTGGTGGCTATGGTAACGTCTGCAGTATTCTCCTTTGTTTCAGGAATCTGTGTGTCTGGACACAGTAACACTGTGTCAGTTGGACTTCTACAAGCATTTTTTGCATGTGATAATCCTTTTATACACTGTTGTTATTAGTATTGTTGCAACTACTGTTGGTGTTCCTTAGCTCATTGCTGTTTTTCTAGTGAATTGTTGTCTCAATCCATAATCTCTGCCTTTTTGTCCCTTTCTCAATGGATCAGTTGGGGCAAAGGAAGTGGCAAATAGGAGCTTAATTTCCAGATGGGTTTGAGCTGCATAAGAGCCCTTATAAAGATATCTTTTTATGAGAATTTCTGTGAACTTCTGGAGTAGGGTTTCCTTACAATAACTGCATATTAAAGCTTCCTACATAGTGATTTCTTCAAGTACATGGACAGATAATGGCAAGTTAATAACGGAGCTTTTTACAGGTTATGTTGAGATTCTTACCTGTGTGCATGGAACTGGTAATTCCAGGTCTCTAATGGATCAGACTGACTGCTGGTTTTGTTTGCTAGTATGCTTTAGGCAATTTGGAGTAAGGGCCTTTTTTCCACCCTGCCCGCTTATAAAAAAACAACAAAACCCCCTAGCCTGGTACTGCAAGGGCCTTTGTAACCCTGAAGCTAAAAAGTAGTTCTTTTACATAATCATACATACTTACTATTTTGAATTGTGTTCAAGTATGTTGAAAATGTTAACTTGCTCACAAATGCATCCACCAAGGAAGCAAGCCAGATGTTCTTTCTAAGAAGTACCCAAAAGGCAGGTGAAAACAGTAGTATTTTTGATGCCAGAATTCCGTATTCATGTTGGATAGAAAATTCCTACTATATCCGAAGGGGTGGCATAAAATATCAAACCAATCAGATGAGAATCAAGATGACAAAATCCTAAATTTATAATTGCCTAGAATGTCTGAAATAATTTTTTGTATGCAGTAGGATTTAGACACACTTTAGAAAGTGTCCCCTTGGTATTATTTCAGAAGGATAGGCATTGGATTCTAGATACCTAAACTTTCAGGAAAGTACTTCTTGCTATCTGGAAGGACCTTGACTCCTAAATCTGAATGTGAATAATGAGTTTCAGTGGTGCAGCACTAGTTAGGTCTATTGACTCTTATCTTGGGCTGGAGAACTTTTGGAAAGTCTCACATTTCACAAACTTTTTCACCTATGGATTTTAGCAATTTTAAACTAAAATACATATTTACATGTGAATATTTTAAGACAAAGACCCTATCCTTCTTTGCATAGTGCTTAGAATTCTGAAATTGATTCTTCTCCCAGGAAGCCAGGGCTTTTCAAGGAATATCCGCTCCTGCCATCACATTCAATATAATGATTCTTCCTGTAATTTTAAGCAGTTGTCCTGCATGGCAGGTCTGACGTGATTACTCCGTGTTTTGGATATTTGGTGTTTCTCAGTAGACAGTGAAAGGTCCTATTTCCCTGGGTTTTTTGGGTTTTCATGCTGTTGATGGATGGGTGCTCTAATGCAGATAAGAAGACACTAATTTTTAGTATCTTGAATCGTCCACAATGATGGGAGGTATTGAAAATGCATGTGCATACAAATATATGTAAACGTAAGGGTCATGTGGACACTAAAAATTATTTATAATCTTGGAGAAAGCAACATCATTTTATCATTTAGCCTATAACACTTTTTTTTTTTTAAAATCAGAACTAGCTGCATTCTAACATGGGGACTGAGAATCCTGTGCCCTTCTGACCTCTTCACAGATGCTTGTTTTGCAATTTAGAACTGCAGTGAGGGAGTTCTGAAAATTAGTCTTGCAAGGTAATACTCTGATCCTATAAAGATGTTAATTAAGTCTCTGAAATTAAAAAAAATAAGTAAGTTTGTTTAAAGTATTGCTTCATAGTATCAGCTCTAATGACACTTTTACTGCTGCCTTTACAAAGTTGCTCAAATAGAAACTGTCAGAGTTTATTTCAAATTACAGAGTTTATTTCAAATTACACCCACTGTAAATCTTAAATGCTGAATTGCATGTAGTGTGAGACAGGCTGCTTTAATGATTTGACATGAAGGAAATGTAATAAAAGTAAAGCATTCTGGATTCTCACTGGGTTCTTTTCGGGTTCAGCACTGTACTGGGTTCTCGAACTGCTACATTTTGCTAACTCAGAAAGTGAAAAACAAGCCTCAATAGAAAATAATGGAAATTACACTTTCAGGATTTTTCTCTGACTGTTCTTCCCATTCATCTTTTTTTTTTCATGTGTGTAAGAACTTTTGAATGCAGTATCCACAGGTTGCCATCTACATGTGATCTTTTAAGACTATACTAATGTTTAAAGTTAATGAAATTAAACTAAAACAAAATAAATCCACCTTTCACCTTGATCACTGTTTCTGACTTTAAGAGAGCTATGATAAGGACATGTGCTAAAAGATGACATGTTTAATGAAACTGGCTCATACTGTGGCCTGAGATAGCAGCTTTCTGAAATAGTAGTACCCTTTTTAAAGCTACCCATCTAATTCTGAACCTTTGGGATAATTCTTTAACATAATTACTGTCAATAGTTACTGTTCTACTGTAGTGTTACAAAGTTTTTTTTGGGATTCCTAAGTTATGTCTGTCACACTATATTGGGAACGGTGAAGCGTGACACTGACTCTCTTAGCTGGGTTGCACAAGAGAGCAAGTTTTGTTATTCCAGATCTTCTTTTATAGACAGGTCTGAGAGGTAAAACTCTCATTGGTCATTAAACTGACATGTCACCATCACTGGACAATTGGGGAATACCCCTTGACTGTTTCTTGCAACAAGGATCTAAACAACACATGCAAAGGTTGTTGTTCTCCAAGGACTGTTTAGATTCCTCCTTATGCTTTCTCAGGCCAGAGTGAGAACCTTGTGTGACCTAGTTTTACACAGTGCTCCTTGCCTGCTTTCAGCATCCATATATGTCAGCTTTCCTGATATCACTCTTGTCTTCATAACTGCGGTGGTTTAACACCAGCTGGAAATCATACTCCAAATGAGCCTTGTTTCTTCGCCCTACCCTTCTGGTAAGAGAGGAAGGACAAAGGCAGACACTATGGGTTGAGATAACAATTACTTAAAGCAAATGGGAGTGGAATAAAAAACACAGTAACAGCAGTGATGTTGATAACAAATGTATAGAAAATGAGAAGGCTTTACACAGAAAAACAGGTGTTCACCACCATGACTTAGCTTTGCCCTGGCCACCATAATAAAGACAAGATGGTGGCTGTTCCTGCACTCGGTGCCATGTGGTTTCCCCAGACAAAGACAATGTGGCAGATGCTCCTCACAACTGGCTCTCTCTCCCTATCTGCAAGCCCAAGACAACAGAAAACAGTGACAGACAAACCCCCAAAAGCAAGACCATCCATGTCAGACTGCACCATTCCTGATGTCTGCTTCTTGAACCAGTGACACTACTTTTGACATCTCCACTCAGCTCCTCTGGGCTCCACTGTGCTTAGTCTCCTGAGGGATTAAGAGCCACAGTCTCCTGATGGACTGTTTTGCCATTCATTTCCACTTGTGCTCACTTCGGTTTTCAGCTTGATGGCATCAGGGTACATGGCGTATTGGTGCCAAAAAGCCTTATATTCTTATGGGTCTAATCTGCAAGGTAATCAGATCCACATTCTGGTAAACCTGATTATTCCTTTCCCCCTTCTGTTCAGAGGCAGGGCATGTCTCAGTCTGGTCATGGTACTTGTTACTTCTTGTAAATAGGACCTGGAGGTCCCTTCAGGAGGATCAGAAATACCATCTGTTTTAATCTCTCTGAAAACTTGCCCAAGGAAAACTGGAGCAGCATTTATTATTAAAGAGTTTCATGTAGTAGTGCTTATCCTTCCTCTAAAACAGGTAGTGCTAGAGCAGAGGTGGGTTTTCCATCCCACTTCCTCACGTATTCTTGGTGGTCATGCAGGTGGAATCACAGATTTTGGTGTGTATCCTCTCTCTCTAGCTGGGGAGCTGTGTACCTTGTGGTGTGTATCCTCTCTCTCTAGCTGGGGAGCACGTGCTGCTCAGAAACTCCGATTTGTACTGGTAGGGCATGGGACACTTCCTTCTTAAACTTTTGGTAGTCTTTTTTAAATTGCTGTTGGTCCTCTTCAGTTTCCCCGCTAAACTGTTGTAAGTACTTGGGCAGTCATTTCACAGAGGATATGCAGTCCTGTATTGGGATGGAGACAGTTTCCTCATATATCTGGAGTTGGTAGCCAAGCAGTTCACTTTTTTTTTCTCCTTCCTTCTATGACTTCACTGCCAGTGAGTTGGCGTGTGACACTGGTGTACTCTGTGGGAACTTCACTATGTGTTTTGTGTATATTGGATGTCATCTGTATTTTTGAATTCTTACAGATTACCTCCAGCACAACTAGTTCTATCAGATACTGGATACCTTGCCTCCATGGTGCTCCACTTGCGTTGGTGCACTAAAAATTAATTCATTAAAAGATACCTCTCCATCAGACTTGACAGAAGTTACTTCCAGAGGCTAAGAATTTCTGGTCTGTTTTAAATTCCTTGATCAATGCCTGCATTCCAGGACAGGGATCCTAATTGCTTGGCTTCATTGCCATCTAGTGTTGCACCATTCACTGTGATATCCCAGCACGAAGCAGCAAGATCAGTAGGGCTCACTAGGCTGTCAGCTGTAATCATTTTGTGTGTCTCAGAGCTCACCCATGGATAGAGATCAGGATTATGTCTGGCCCTGTCTTTTCTTCTGGTTTTGAGGATCCTGTTTCTTCATCCCTCACCATGCAAATTGATTTGTTCTTGGAATTTCTTCTTCTAAACAGGGGAAGCTGCTACTGGCATGGGTTGTTCCTGTGGTTCAGTTTGAGTGGCCTTGCTGTCTGTTGCTCTGCTTCACTCTCCTCCCCCTGAGGGTGCTGTATAGTAACAAGCAGTGTCTAATAAGTAATAGCCACTGTCTAGAAAGTTGCATAACTTTGCACCTCTCTGGAGCTGTCACAGCATTTTTCTTTCAAAATGTTTCAAATATTTCAAATATTTTGCCACTTTATCTAGGCCCTGTATTTTCTAGGGGAGAGCTTCCAAGACCACTGGAGCAGCTTACTCCTTAAAAATCTGGCTCATTTTCTCTACCATCCCCTGCTACTCATGACTGTTCGGTTCCAGGGCAGTTTTCTGAACAACTTCCCTGATGTCTCTCTCTCCTGACTCAAAACATTGTGTAGACTTCACTTACTCTAAATTTCACTTACTCTGGACTGCACTGAAGAAATTTGGCCGACATAGCAATTAGAATATGAGTTCTTTGACATCCAAATGGTATTCAAGATTCTCAAAAACTGTTGTAGCAGGCCCAAAGGAGGAAAAAGGGATGAAAGACTGGGAAAAACCATTGTTCTCTGGCCCCGCTACGGGCTGGGTACTATTATCAATGAACTCCGAGGTACCAGCCAAGGTCAGAACAGGTGAACAGCGCTGAACACACAACCCAAATGACTTTCATTGCTGTTGATGTTACCAAGTCATAAACTGATACCACACAATGCTGCAACAAGGCAATCCTGGTCCTTCTCTCTACTCTGAAAAAATAGCATCATTGAGGAGCATGTATGGGAGGGAATGTATACGGGGTTAAATATCATACCTCTGTGAACAAATAGAGCAGCTGTAACTATGGAGTTCTGTACCTAATACACAGATTCTTAGATCAGAGTTATCTCTATCCCTTTGTGGCTCATAGTGGGTACCAATGAATGTAGTGGTTTGACACCAGCCACAAATTAAACTCCATATAAGCCTCTCCCTTTCTTCCTGACAGAGACTGTGGCTTGAGATCACGGTTAAGTGAAAGTGAACAGAATAAAAAATGCACAGTAATAGCAATGTTAATAACAAAAGCATACAAGAAGGGAAGGTGCATTATACACAAAAATGGGTGTTCACCACCTCCATGTAGTGCTCTGTGGCAGGTGGGACAAAGACAAGATGTCAGGCACTCCCCACAGTTGGCTCTCACTGTGCTGCAGGCCTGAGACAATGGAAAAGAATGACAGACAAGATTATTCATATTGTGCCATGCCACTGCTTTGTTTCCTATGGCTGTTTACCACCCCAGTGCTGCTACTTTTGCCCTTTTCATTCTGCTAGGGTAGGTTCCCAGCAGCACCATGGCGTTTAACCACTCTGCTGGGCTCAGCTGTGTTCACCACCCAGAGCCACACTCTCCTGAGGGACAGGAGAGGATAGTGGCAAGAGGGGGCAGGGTCCACTCAGCTGATTCCAGCAACCTCTCTGAGGAAGAGGTAAACAAAGTAATGTAATTTCTGCAGGGTATTCACCTTTTCTTTCCCCCAAGGCTGTGCCCTGCAGTGCTCATGTAGATGCTATAGAATAGCAATATAAGCCATGCCCATGCAGTTCTGAGTTCCACGCTCTCCCTACAACTGCAAGAACTTATTAGCAGACCTTTTTATGTTGTTTCTCATTATAGTTAATATTAGTATATAGGTGAATAGTCTGCGTGTTTGTTTATGCTAAAATATTTTAGTAAATAATGAGAAATTGCAGTGTGCTTGAATTTTAAAGACACCTTGTCAACCAAAGACAGTCTGCTTGAATTTCAGATTCTTTTAATCTTCTGCTGAATAATCTGCAGCTTCATCACTATGGCATTGCAATGTGGAGTTAACTTTGAATTTTGTGAGTTTATATATGTGATGAGAGTGGTTTGTGTTGGAAGGGGACTTTAAAGAACATCTAGTCTAATGGCCCTGCCACTGGCAGGCAGGGTCGTCTTTCCCTAGACATGGTCAAAACCCCATACAGCAACCTATGTGTGTTGCTTATATATATGTACACACAGTTGCACACCAGTGCTGCTTGTTTCTGTACAGTTGTAGACAACACCTCTCTGGGTGGAGGTAACTATGGTGGCAGAGGCCATCATAGTGGAGAGTTAGTTGTACTTGATTTGGGGTCTTTCAGTTCGTAAGTATGTTTCTGACGTGTTATTTCCATGGTTGTCAGCTGCAAATCACTTTTATCTTCAGACTTCATGTACTGTAACTACTTTATTCTCAGACATCAAATCTTATTACCTACACGAAATCCTAGTATAGAATATCAGAAGTTCCTAATAACTAATATGCTGCTTAAGCCAGTAGGATGTTTCAAAAATTTGGAATTTGAGTTGCTGAATTCTTGTACCGCAGGAAAGTGTTTGGGATTTTTTTTATTAGGGAATGAAAAAAAAAACAAACCCAACAGTAAGAAGCTAAAACTGACATATTTTTATTCCCCCCCATTATTTGGGAGATATTCACTATATCACTCATTAGATGTTGAGTCAGGTGCAGAAGACTTGCATAGAATGATCCTTTCTGCAAATATAATAAGGATTAGGGAGTCTGAATAACAGACTAACATGCTCAATATCATTCTTTATACAACTTGTTAGTGCTGGAATAAACTATACTACTGTGTCATCTGAAACATGTACCAGTAGCTCTGAGGTGATTTATGGAAATCATCACAATTACTTACCGAGGAATTTAGTTGATACATTTTGGTTTAGAATAACTCCTTCCCCAGAGCATTCTTGTGAAGTACTGTTCTCCCCTGAGCATCTATGCAGTGGAAGTTCTCAGCGAGAACTGTTTTAGATAGTGAAGTAAAAATGTTGAAGCCCACCAGGTGGTGCCAGAAGGCCTGTTCACTGGTAGCCGGAACAGACCTGAGAAGCCTGACTTTTGTCAGAAATTGTATCAACCTAATACAAGCAATGCATGCTATTACCCTTCCTCTCCTTCCAAACTGCTCTACTCCAAATGCATTTCCCCAGCAAATACTTCTGTCTGTGTTCATAATGGCAAAATTTAATGCTGGTTAGGAGTGAGGTACTTAAAATTGTGGGCTTGGTGTCAGCATTAATTACTACTGGTTTTGTGCTACTAACATCCCTCTTCAGTGGATAGCAGAGCCATGAAACTTTAACTAAAATGCTGTAAACAACATTGTGTCGTGTGTTGCAGTGAAATGTATGCAATTTTATGGAAATACAGACATGAATGTTAACTAAAACTTAAACTAGGGAATTATTTTAGGTGGCTATGCTTATTTTCATGGAGTTAAAAGCTCATATGAGCATTTTAGTGTTTGTAAACAAGTTCATAGAGAAAGCTAAAATATTTTATAGTGGAAACTGAAGTCTGTGGATGTTTGTTTTTCCATAATTTCTCTTTATACTGCAAAAATTATTCTTCATTACTTAATCTTTTCTGTCTTTATGTCATGTCTTTCTGTCTATTTTGATTGTATGATTCCAGTATTCTTAAATAGAACTGGTATGATTGACAATTTGTAATGATAGTGTTTTTAATCTAGCACTTAATAGTCTTTGAAGCACTCCTCAATAATTAGACTACTATCAGACAAAGTAGTCATCTAATTTCCACGTATTTTCCTAAAGTATACTTTTGTATGGAAAGGCTTGTGAAAAGAGATGAGCAAGACACCTGGGCTGGTTAGTAGCAGCTCATAAGTCAAAACAATGTCTGTCTTTTAAGTGAAACCTGCAGCTTCACTGAACATGACCTGTGCTGTTGAGTGTTGGGGAAATGGGTGTCTGACAAGTAGGCAGTTCTTCTGAAAGTTACTGGCACTCTGTAAAGTCTAGTGTAACTCACTTTGGATATATCACTTTGTATCCAAAAAAAGAAACCTACTTATGTTGGATTTACTGCCACTATAGACAGAATGACTCTAAAAAGTTGTTTGTTTCATAGGTCATCTTACTTACAGCTAGCCAAGGCGTTATTTGCTCATTTTTAACAGCAAATGGTTGCAACTGAGTGCATCAAAGTGTGTTTTGGCTTTGTGTTTCCTAACATGGCATTTCTTAAGACTTGCAGTAAAAGAGTTTTCATTTTATGAGTCTTATAAATTAAAAGCTAGACTTGCCAATACATCAATCAATATAGCCAGGTTATTAGTTTGTTCAATAAAAGGGTGAGCAGTGGCAGCACGGGATGCGTGGAGGTCTCCGCCCCAACCAACGCACAAATTCAGGTCTTGAATGGTAGTCTCTTATACCATTCAGGGCACTTCATTTCTTCAAATTTGTAGTTATTTTTTACTTGATTTTCTTCATGATCAGCAGTTGCGGTTTTTGAATATCTGTTGGGGAGGTGGTCTGAAACGGTCTTCCAATGTCTCTCCAGCCTCCCATTCTTAAATATATTTTTTCTTACCATTACTTTGGGTTATACAGTTTGTTTAAGCAAGCATATATATTCTGATAGCATACATTTTGCAAGCCTTCTTTCAGTCATTTCACAACCTACAGCTAGCATGTCTAAAAAATGTCTTCATAGGGCCTCTTCCTCAGTTTTTACAAAACTCAGGGTCAGCATGTTTCAAAATGCCTTTGTAGAGCTCTCAGTTCGTGTTAGTCCTACTTCCCCTTTTTAATTGATTAAAAATCCTTCCATACTCAAAAAAAACCCAACAAGTTACAGCTTTTACAAAGGATAGTTTGAAATTTATACTACAAGGTAGTTTAAAGCTTATGTTAACGACTAGCAAGTAATTACATTTTGTTGTTAAACTATTAGCTAGAAGTTTATAGTCTGATTCTTAAATGTTTTCTTTATAATAATCCCATGGTCTCTGTCTGCATTACCTGCAGACACACTTACATAGGTGGGTGCTATTCAATTGTCATGAATCACTGCCTGATTTCTCACAAGTTAATTTTCTTTTCTTGATGATTTTCCATATTAGGAGATAAAGATATTTGCATGTTGACCTTAAGTCTGATATTTTGTCATTTATTACATTTAAGAACCCTAAGTTTTACAGGGTTTAATGTATTTTTAATCAAATAAGTAAGACTTAATTACATATTCTTAAAAATTTCAAAGTGTTCTTAAATTTCATAAATTTGTTTTCAGAAAAGCAGGTTGCCTCCTTGTTTGTGTCTTCAGAACTGTCACTATGTAACTGAAATATAAATTGAATTCAGAATCCTAGTGTTAGGAAAGCACAAGTTTCACCTTCATCTACCAGGCTTTGGTAACAGTTACTGGCTTAGTTTCTAGAAAATTAGTTTTAGCAGCTGGATTTTAATTTACCTTCAGTAGCCTTGTGTCCATCCATGGGTTCAGGGAGCATAGTGAAGCACTTCATTAAATGCTAGCAAAAAAAATTGTGGCTTTAAAAGGATTAGGAATAATGTTTTTGTCTCTGAAGCATTATTTCAGATTTGGGGCACAGTAATGATTTGGGATATTATAAAAAAAAAAAACAACTTGTAGAAAGCCATGTCTTTTGTGGTGTTTTAGTTATTTTCCTACAAGTAACTGCATAAGCAGTGCAATCAAAATATTTAGTACTTCATATTTTTACTATGAATTGGAAATCTTGTGAGGGGGAAGTGCATAACACAGATTTACAAAATAACTCCCTTGAATAACAGTTCAACAGCTTACTGTAAAAGGGTGTATTATTTTCTAAATCTGAAGAATTTCACATTTTGTGAATTTGTGGAGGTGGTGATGGTGATTTGGTATATGTTTTGGAGAGATTGTTTTTTAGTTTTGTGGGCCCTGTCTCTCACACATTAGCAGTGGCATTTCTTAAGGAAATGACCTGATCTCATTTGTGGCAACACTGAAGTTGTGAATTCTTATGCATAAATGTTTCTGACCCAAAAATGTTACTCTGAAATAAGAGTACCTGTAATGCTTTGATTTTTTTCACATGGTCAAAAATGTCTGTAATTAAATCCTGAAAAAGGTGTTAAAAAGCTGTCCTCAGTTACCTCCTTTATCTAGAGGAATGTGATGACTAAATGCTTCAGGAATTTGATGATCTTAGGTGGAGAGAATTGCCAGAAACTTAAGCAGATCAGTGAATCATCAGATCTATGAGCTATCAACCTACTCAACAAATTGCTGCCATAAGCAGCCAATTCAGTGAAATCAGTGTTTTTAAAACCTTTTGTGTTGCGTTTTTTTCAACAGACTTTTTAAAATTTCTTTGAAGCAAAATTATTCTGCTATGTGAGTGGGAACATGTTATTTCTTACCAATGGAAAGAGCTGATTGATGCTTTAACCCAGTAAAGGTAGTACAGTTACTTCTAAGTTAGTAGTCATACTTCCTTCCCTGTGTTAAGCTCAATGTTTTTTAAGAAGCTTTCCTTTCTCTGTGTAATTCACACAGTGGTGTGGGACTTCACTGTGATTAGGAGATAAAAGTAGTAGCCCTTGTACTTGTTTGGCTGTTTATGTCTTGGTTTGCTGAAAGTTTTCAGAACAGAGCATGAAGGAATATCCTTATTGCATGTGAAAATAAGCATTAAAATGAGACTTGGTTAAGATATAATATTTTTGTTTCAAAATGAAGCTGCTTACACTTCACCTGTTTTGTTTTTCAGAGTACTGTAATTGAAAGTGCATCTTCTACATTTGAGGAAAGACAAGTTCTTGATTGCATGGTGGATTAGTAAGTGATTGTCTCATCCTAAGGCTAGAAAGAAGATATCCTGGAAGTTGGAAAGAACTGGATTTTCACCCTAGTCCAGCAGCTTTGCTGCTCACTTAAACACAGATGAATGAAGACCCCATTTGGAAAATCACCAGGTCAGCGGTCCAGAGCTGATGCAGGTGAGGTGTTCTTGCTGGATGGTTTTCTTTGCTTTTAGTGGATAAAAGTGTTCTTACTTTATTGACTTTTAAAATATGTTAATATATGTTCTGCAGATGTTAATGATTTTAGATGCCATCATACCTGTTTTATAAGAAAATTTACTTTTATTCTAGATCATGGCTTGAAATGACAAACAAAAATTTAGTAGTACAGATCTGACCTTCCTATTTTGTGTTGTGCCAAAAATTATTAATCGGTGACCTGTGTGGGGAAAGCAGCATATTTTTTATCACCAGTCATTCTGAATTGTAGCTTTTATGAAATTCCCAAGAAACCAACTGACAAGTGTAATTGGGAAGCCTCAGTTAACTTACAAAATATCTAAGCAATAGATCATTTGGATGCTTCCAAATACACATTTGATTCATTGAAAACTGAAACTCATACTGGAGGATTTCTCAGTAACCCTTTGGAAACTTTCAAACTTGTATTCTGAGGCTGTGTTATGATTTGCTGTGACTTACTTGAATCGTGTACTGATTCCAAAGGTAATACAGTAACCTTTCAAGTAACAGCTACAGGTTTCAGAGGAGAGATACAGTGGGAAGTCTTGAACACTTGGATCAGTGAGGAAATGGAGACATTGATGGGCAGAACTCCAGAGGTGTCAGTGGAGGGTGTCAGAGGGCAGCATTGTTCAACATCTTATTCAGTGGTAGGGATGGTAGGATTGGGTGCACTCTCAGCAGGTTTGCTGATGACACCAAGCTGTGTGTTGCAGTCAGCAAGTCAGCATGCTGGAGGGGAGGGATACTATCCAGAGGAACTGGACAGGACTGAGAGGTGGATTTCTGTATGCCTTGTGGCATTCAACAAAGCCAAGTGCCAGGCATTTGCATCTGTGTTGGGCCAATTCCAAGCACAAATACATCCTGGATGAGAATGGTCTGAGAGCAGCCTTAATAAGAAGGACTTGAGGGCAAATGAGGTGCTCAAGAACGACCCATCAGGGTATACTCAAAGCTTCAATAGCCTCTCATGTTCGGAGCTGCATCAAAGGCAGCATGACCAGCAGGTTGAGTGAGGTGTTACTGCCTCTCTAGTCCACTTCAGTGAGACACCGCCTGGAGTACTGAATCCAGCTCTAGGGCCCCTAATATAAGAACGATGTCAACCAGTTGGAGTGAGTCCAGAGGAGAGCTATGAAGATAATCTGAGGCCTGGAGCACCTCTCCCACAAGGACAGGTTTCAGGAGCTCCGGCTGTTCAGCTTGGAGAGAGAAGACTTCAGGATGAGCTAATTATGGCCTGGTGGTACCAGAAGGGGACTTAAAAAAAAGTTGAAGAGGAGCTATTTACAAACTCATATAATGACAGGACAAGGGGAAATGGCTTCAAACTGAAAGAGAGTAGGTCCAGAGGATGGCTATGAGTGACCGAAGGGCTGGAGTGCCTCTTATGAGAAAAGGCTGAGAGTTGTGGTTGTTCAGCCTTGTCTCGGGTTGCAATGCAAGATGTAACCAAAAGTATGTATTCTATTACCATCTGTTAAAACCAGGTGTGGCAGTGTTCTTTATCTCTTCCATGAGCCATCCTCCCTCCAGTGGG
>NC_031799.1:40166505-40191824 GCF_001522545.3 Parus major
ACCATGCCCAACAGGGTGTCAGGTTGTATTCTGACTCTGTCAGTGGATAGGTTGGTTGTTTTGGTTTTTTTTTTTTTGTACTGCTGCATTTTTATTTTAATTTTCCTAGTAAAGAACTGTTGCTCCTATTCCCATATCTTTGCCTGAGAGGCCCTTAATTTCAAGATTATAATAATTCAGAGGGGGAGAGGTTTTAATTTTTCCATTTTAAGGGAGGTTCCTGCCTTCCTTAGCAGACACCTGTCTTTCCAAACCAAGACAAGCCTGGAGAAGAGGAGGCTTCAGAGAGTGCAACCTTTTTGTTTTTAAGTGGGACTTACAAGAAAGACAGAGGAAAGCTATTTGCCAAAGCATTCAGTGACAGTACATGGGGTAGTTGTTTTAAACAGAGTACAGTTATGATTGAGTATACAGAAAATATTTTTATGATGAATATGGTGAAATACAGAAATAGGTTACCCAAATGTGAGTGACTCCTCATTGGAAATGTTTAAGGTTAATGTTGAGAGGAATATTAAGCAACTTGATCTAATGAAAAGTCCATTCCCCTATCATAGGGCTGAACCTGGTGGACCTTATGATTGTCTTAAGATGGTAATATTCTATTACCTAGAACAGCTGTAAAAAAGAAAAAAGTTGTACTTAAAGAGGTAACAGGTAAATCAGATTTGCTGAGCTTTATAACCTTATGGGTACAGTTATCTTATTTATTGTTTTCCAATTTTAATGGTGATTGCCACTTCCCAAGAAAATTTACAAACAGCACATAGTGTTCCAGAATAGCTAAGTTCCAGTTAGCTAAGTTAGTTTCTACTCTTAAACAGAAATTAGGATTTTAAGTCTTGCCTATGAAATTGCTGTCATTTGGGATTGGATAATAAAGCAGTAATATAGTCTTAATAAGGAAGAAAAAATAATAAAAGAAAACGATACAGTGGAAGAGTGGAAATAGCCTATGTATTTTATATTTGATACATTAATCATGCAAAATAATAAAACTTTTGGGTTCTAGGAGACTTTTGGATCATTAATGGGTTACTAAAAAACAGTCTGGAGGTAGAGATACACCAATGTTACTGTCAGGTATTCATATAGGGCAAAATTTAATGCATTAACAAAACATTTTTCACCTGACTGATTTTGTCCTGTTGTAGAGACTTATCGATCGATCAGTGCTACAGGTTGGTAGCATCTTTGAAAAAGCCAATTTTCAGCTATCTTGTCTGCCTGCTTAGGAAGGAAATGCTTTAATGTGTTGTATGGTAGATGTAAAGGTGTAAAGGAAGAGGTACATGTGATTTACAATATCTAGGTGTTTGAAATCTCTCTCTCTGGGAAACATACTTTGTACATAGTTCCTTTTTGAGAAACAAAGGGTAGGATTGAAGGTGGAGAAAAGAAGGAAAAGCGAACGTTTTAATTTTTACACAACAGTAGAGTACATGGCTACAAACTCTAGGAATTTGTCGAAATACAGAGTTCCTTTCTGTGATTCAGTTTCCATGAATCAGACAGGTGCTCTTGGTGGTACACCTGCCTGTTCCTCTAATTAGTGTATTGCTATCCTAAATCCAGAAGAAACACAGCCTTTTAAAAAAAAATTAATATACAGTATAATTGATTGTAAAATAAGATGTGCTTACCTTGCATTAACACAATTGGCCCTTTTAAATCTAATGATCACCTTATAGTGAAAGGCACTTACACTTGCTGTATAAGTGAAAAGACATTGTCCTCTGGAGTCTTTCTTGGTAGTGTTCTCCCAGAGATTCTGAATCCTACCAACCAAACTGCATGATGGTCAGGAGCAATTGTAAAGCCTTTGCTGGGTGCTTTGAAAACATAAAAGTAGTTTCTCTTAGTAAAGAAAACTCTAAACGCATATATGAGCATTTGCAGTTTTTCTTGTGTAAAAACAACTGTAAATTGTTTTAGTGTTGTCTTTATGCACTAAGAAAAGAGATCATGGATGTGAATTGCTTAGAATTGTGGTGGGATCTTCTCTGCAGAGCTAGGATTTTGTTTATGTCTGTACTTCTGACCTACTTCACTTAAAAGACAGCCCTTCTTCAAACTCTTGAGGTTGAGCAATACCAGGTGTGAATCAGCACACTGAATGGTTTCTTATATCCCTGCAATTCTGAAGTAGTTTCCCGATACAGAGTTTAATTACTGCTGTTCCCACAGATGATTCTGGAATACAAATTAAAGACATCTAGGTTTTGCTGCTTATTGTAAACATAGGAGATATCTGGAGAAGTAAAATATGGTTGCTGTTTTCTGAAGAGCCTGTCTGATTTTCGTGGATTGCATGGAGGGTACCAATTCAATTCACAATAGCAAAACATTGCCAGTAGCTTTCTCCCGTCCTTCTTCTTATTCTCCTATAGCCCCAGCTGAAATGACACCTGTATTTCCCTTGAAGCCAACATCCTGAACAATTATATTTTTTTTTAGTCTTGTCACACCCTTTATCTTTCTTTGGAGTAAAGTAGAATTAAGCAGAAATTGTTTCTAGTTTTGCTGTTGAATTTTAAGGGTTTACTGTAAGGAGCAGAATTAATGAGCCTTAGGAAACACAAGTATGACAAGTATGACAAAACACCATATGACAGTTGAATACTTAATTCTGTTGCTTGTCTGGAAGCTGGAGGTTGTGGTCACTTTCTATTACAAAAAATACATTTCTGTGCTCTTAGTCATAAAAAAATAAAATAGTTTCATGTGAAAGGGACCTTTTAAAGGTCATCTTGTCCAATTCCTGCAGTTAGTGGGGACATCTTCAACTAGATCAGGTTGCTTTGTGCCCCATACAGCCTGGATTTAGACACTTCCAGGGATGGGGCAGCCACCACCTCTGTCCAACCTGTGCTAGTATTTAACCACACTCAATATAAAATAACTTATTTCTTACAGGTAATCTTCTCCATTTTGAAATTGTTACCCTGTGTCCTGTTGTAACAGGTCCTGCTAAAAAGTCTGTCCCCATCTTTCTTATAGGCCCCTTTCACATGCTGGAAGGCGGCAAAAAGGTCTCCCCAGAGCTTTCTCTTCTCCAGGCCAAACAATCCCAACTCTAACCTTACTTCATGCAGGAGGTGCTCTTGCCATCAGGTCATCTTCATGGCCTTTTTGTGACCTCATTCCAGCAAGTCTGTTCAGTGCTGGCATCCCAGAGCTGGATGCAGGGTTCCAGGTGGGGTGTCACCAGAGCAGAGCAGAGGGACAGAATCCCCTCCCTCCCCTGCTGCCCACACTGCTCTGGATGCAGCCCAGGACACGTTTGGCTCTCTGTGCTGGGAGTGCCCATGGCTGGGTCATGTCCAGCTTGCTCCATTCTTAGGGACCAAGGAAGATTCAGGAGGCAGATAATTCTGATTTTGACCTTCTTACGAAAATATATTAAACATCGGGATTCTATGCTATTCTGTCCCCATGTCCAGAGCTGCTGTAGAGGACAGAAACTACACAACTCTGTTGTTTCTACAGTTGTGGTGGCAAGCAATTTAATAGTGTAATGCATCCTTAAAAGGATTTTACATGTCCTTGAGATCTATCTGAACTCAAATGGTGCAGATTAGGAGGGCAAATTATGGCAAATCGGCATCTGGTTGCTATAAGGGTGTGTTTAACCTAGGATCTTCAAATACTTGCTATTGATATTTTATTAAACATCCTAATGTCATTACTTCATGTATTAGACTAGGACCTCTCTTAAGTTACTGCCTGACTTAAGATGATGAGTAGTACTTAGTTGTTTGTGTTGTCTTTGGTATAGAGCTCATTACATCAGTGCACAAGTTGGATCGTATCAAAAATTTGAAGATCCCAAAATGAGAAATTAGCAAACTGCAAAATCCCATTCCCAGAGGTCAGCATAATTTTTCCTCTGTATTTATTGCAAATGCTGTAATAAATCTTCCTTCTGTCAGTCTAGTGTTTCTGTTCTTGACTTTAGAAGATAAATGCTCCATACCTCCCTTCTTACTCACAGGTTCCAGAGTCCTTGAGAGGTGAACAGAAATCAGATTCTTGTGCTGCACCGTTCTGTTATCTTGTTGTGTTTTTATTTGAGCTACTTTAGCCAAAATCTTACTTTTCTCTCATTAGCTGAAAACATAAAATGTAAAGTATATATTTCATCTTCTGGTGAACTTCCGGTGAAATTTCTCTTTTCTAAGAGCAGTTCTTGAATTTGAAGAAATTACCTTTTTTTTTTTTTTTATAAAACACGACCATATTTTTAATAAAATGTGTTATATTATATATTGGTAGAACACAGCCACCACCACCACAGCAGAATACACCACACAGCCACCAGTTACAGAGACATAACTGAAATTATGCTTAGGAAGCTTTTTTTACAAGTTGTAATAAAGTCCTAAAGTCTCATGGGTTTCTAATCAAACTTTTTGTAATGCGGGTTTTGTTTTTCCAGCTAAGTTCTTAAAATACTCAGTTTAATTATTTTGTTTTGTAACAGTCAAAAATTGCAAGTAGAATCTTTACTGCATTAATTGACAGACAAGGCCTAAGTTTTAAAAATTAGGACTATTTCAGATGTCATTACTGTTGGAAATGCCGATTCCTGATGATCTGATGCTAGCTTGAATACACTAAACATAAGATTATTTTAATTATTAATTAATTATATTAATTCTGATGTTTCTGTAACTTTGTGTATGCCCTCTTAAATTTTTCATACAAAACTGAAAATAGTAAATTATTTATGAAGACTTTAAAGATTATTGGTACTGTCAGTGCTTGATTCCTGTGTGATTCTCTTCAAAATGTATAGTTCCAGATATGCTTGGAACATGCACATAATGTAAATTTAAAATAATTGGTTGGTTTGGGCCTATATAGAAATTAAAGCTTTTCTCTGTAAATGTTAATTCAAGCATTCCTAGTTAAAATTCTAGGTATGTTTGTACATAAACATGAGGTGTTAGAGTTACACATGGTTCATCCCATTGTTTTAGATATAGCAGACAAGAAACAAAAAAATACAAAACAAGCTAATATGAAGAAATTTTAACTCCATACCATTCAAAATCGGTATAGTGAGGAAGACAGGGGGAATCAGGTTCAAGCCGGATGTCTTCTGGCCTCATAGTCACCATCAGCCATTGCTTTAACAGGGGCTATTTCAGTCAACCCTAGTAATCCCTGTGCAGGTGGCCACTGGCTGTAATCTGAGGCTGCAGTTTTCATTCTAAGAACTAATTTTGATTTTTCTACCTGTGCACATCACCTTTTATATACAGTGTTCTTTTGAAAGTGTTTTTCTCTCATTTTGTTCTTGTGTATTTCCTCTGCTGAATTCTTTGCTCATAACTAGCTTTTTAACAACCAGTAGAAGCCTGATTTTCCCTTTCTTCATTTAATATTATTAAAAGCATTCAACTTTTCATTTTCATTCCAAATTATCACTGGGTTGATTGCCATGGTCTTCTATCTTCGCTTATATTTAAACTTTGTTTATTTTTAGTTTTTAATGTCCTCAGTTAGGCACAGGTAGTGCTGTCTGGCTAACTCAGGATGATGTGTATTGGCATCTCTTTTTATTAACTCAAGGATTGTTGAGATGAAAAATAAGGGATGGGACCACCATGCTATTTAAGATGATTTATTGTTCAAGTGAGCTAGATAAGATATCAGTTTCAAAGGTGTGATTTTTGGAGAGAATCAACAAGTCAGCCATAGCTCAAGGTAGTCAAGGGTTTCTTCCTCACACCACAATAATGGACTTTTTGGTCCAAAAGACAGTTAACACAAAACTTGTTTCTACTTAATGACCTAGCACCCTTGCTTAATTCTGCTGCACTGCGTCCGTCTTTTAGCCAATGAACGGATAGGTCACGTCCCCACAGACACCTCTGTTGTGGCTTCTAGATCCTTAGCCTGCCCTGTAAGTCACATTATTACAGTTTAAACCTCTCACTATTTTACCTAATTTCTTACTTACTCAAGGCATATTCTTTCTTACAACTATAGGAACATAAATTTATGATTTTTCTACCTAATGTCTGTGTACCTTTATCATTACATTAACCCAAGCTCTTTCTAAGGCTGCAGATTGAACCTTTCAGCATCTGTGAAAGTTTCTATCTTTCCATTTCCCACAAAGGATGAAGGCTTAAAACAGCTTGTTGATTCACTGTTGTTGATGATTGACCATTGCAACTATCGCCTGTGTTGTGTTTAGTTCAATTTTCATTTTAATAGTTGCTGTCGGTCACTCCTTACATTCATCATTGAGCTTCTGTGCTGTGTTTGCATGGCAATGTACCAGGAGGGTGCAATTCTGTGAGAGGCTGCTAGAAGCTTCTCCTGTGTCCAAGAAAGCCAGTGACAGCTGGCTCCAAGATGGACATGCCACGGGTCAAAGCTGAGCCCGTCTGTAATGGTGCCATTGGGGTATTGTATTTAAGAACAGGAGAAAGATTCTGCACCACAGCAATTGCTAAAGAGTGAAACTATGTACTACTATGAGCATAACAGCCCTGGTGACAGCAAGGTTAGTGCAGAAGGAGAGGGAGGAGGTCCTCCAGGCACTGGAGCAGAGGGTCCCCATGCAGCCTGTGGTGAGGGTCATGGTAAAGCAGCTGTGCTGCTGCAGTGCATGGAGGACCCTACACCGGGGTGCGTGGATGTGATTGAAGGAGTCTGTGAGCCTGCAGGAAGTCTGCACTGGAACAGGTTTCCTGGAAGAACCTGTGGCCCCATGAGAGAGGAGCTCAAGCTAGAGCATGTCTGCTGACAGGACTTGTGACCCTGTGGGGGTCCACTGCAGCAGCAGCCTGTTCCAGAAGGATGATACAATGTGGAAGAGATCCATGCTGGAGCTGTTTGTGAAGAACTGTAGCCCCCGAGACAGATTCACATTGGAGAAGTTTGGAGGACTGTTTCCTGTAGGAGGGACCCCACACTGCAATGAGGAAAGAGTGAGAGGAGTCCTTCTCCTGAGGAGGGAGAACTAATTCTAACCTTGAGGAAGAAGCAGCAGAGACAACATGTGATTAACTGATGGCGCCTTCATTCCCTGTCCCCTTGTGCTACCTGGGAGAGAGGAGGTGGAAAAAAATTGCAAATGAAGTTAGGCCCAGGAAGAAGGGAGAGCTAGGAGGAAGGTATTTTTAAGATTTGGCTTTATTTCTTGTTATCTTACTCTCACTTGCTTGGTAATAAACTAGTATTCCCTGAGTCAAACCTGGTTTGCCTGTGATGTAATTGGTGGTGCCTCTCTGTCCCTCTCTTGACCCGGGAACCTTTGTTATAGTATTTTCTCTTCCTTGTCCGGCTGAGAGACGAGAGAGAGCAACTTTGGTAGGCACCTGGCATCCAGCCAAGGTCAGCCCACCACAGCTTCATGTGCATGTAGCCAATGTGTAGCTCTCTAGAGCCTTTTCCCATTTTAGCAGGTCACTGATCAGTCATAGCATGAATCGTTTGGATTCTTTACATTTTGGTATTTAGTATGAAGGCTTTTAATTAAGTTTTAATTTTTTTTTCAGTAATTCCAACATATTTTATATTGTAGGTCATGCGGGAGTGTCTGCCAGCATGATGAAGAAAAGAACATCCCACAAGTAAGTTGTTAATATATTTACTGAAGAATAGCTCTCAGTAACTGGAAGTACTGTTCTAGAAATATATCTGTATTGTTCCACTCACTTCTTGAAAATCGTGGAATAATATTCAGTCTGTATATGTGTGTAGTCAGACTTTAAAATTCTTTCTAGAAGGTAGTAGGAAGTAAAGTCCCACAGATAAAGTTTTAAACATTGTTCTGACTGTTAACGCTATAGTTTTCTTGAAAATAATTTTGAAATTCTTTCTGGAATCCGTAGAGAAGGATTTTCAAGCCTGAACTTAGCCATGTCTACTGTAGGATGTCTGTTCTCTGGCACAGAGTTCAAGCAGTTACCAGGTCAAAAAAATCTGCAAATCATGTTTACTAAGAACCTAGTTGGGAAGGAATCTCAGATATTTGTAATAATGTATGCACTCTAACTGTAGTGTTGGAAAATATTTTTCATGTTTTAAAAATAAAGAATGTACTGAAATACTTCTGTAAGGAAGCTGCTATCAGTATGTGAAGGAAGGATACCTGCTTTTGCTATATTTTCATGGCATGTATTTTTCAATCTTCAACATTTTAAATAGTAGCAGCTGAACAGTGGTGAGTAGCTGTGTGAAAGTAAAGGTAACCTTCTGGATATAAATTGTGTTAGTGTCATGCAGCAAGATACCGTATCTGGTGAGAGAAATTGAAGGGTAAGTGGGAAACTTAAACTGTTACTAGTTGTTTGTAAGTGTAAAGTCATATAGTGTGTATCAATCACAAGCAATTTGTTTGGCAGGTGTATTTTCCACAATTAATGTAATTAATCACTGTTAACAGTGTTAACTATTTCCCAGAGACAACACCTGATGTTTAACTACTCTGATGCCTTCCACCAGCTCATCATTATCCATTCTTGTCTACCTTCATAGAAGGCAAAGAGAAACATTTATTTGTCTAGGGGCAGGTAGAGTTGGTTAAAATTTAATTTCTCTTGTTCTCTTTCAACCGCTCAGAGAAAGGAGTGTATGATGGGAAGACTATCAGAGGTGGGTTGCCTTTTGTACTTGAGGGTGGCTAGATGTGTCTTTATTGTTGTGTTAATATACACTTATTAAATAACTAAATAGGCTGTAAATTTGTTAGCACAAAGGCTTTTGTGGGACATAAGAAGTTTTGATCCTGAGTGACATGATTTTGAGGTACTTAAGCATCCGGCTTAGTTTTATGTTAATTTAGCCTAGTTCAATTGTTTATTATTTAGTTAGGGTTTTTTTTGTACCAAGCTAAGATGACTTCTTGTATGCTGCTTACTGACTTGTCTGAGAATGAGGTAGAGTAGTAGAATATTGTTTGTATTTATAGTTTGCCATAAATACTATATGCTGATACTACTCTGAGCCAATATGATAGACCATGAGTTAGTATTGTATACTTTGTCACATATTTAGCTATTTATTTAGTTACATCCCCATTTAAAGAAAAGGAAGCCTACTGGCACTCAAAGACCATTGAGATTTTAAAGGTTTGTTTCAGAAGGTTTGTGGCAGAGGAAGGAACAAGGCATGACTCAGTAACTGAGGTTGTGATAGAATGAGGAACATGGATGAGCCTTCTGAACTCTTTAAATGTTAGTTAACTGTTGAGCCTTTTGGAGAAGGTTCCCGTTGTTACAGGACAGTTCTTCCAAGTACTCTGTCAGTGGGTAGTGGTGGTCTCTGCCAGTATGAAGCTGACCTCACTGGTATCAGATCAATCAGTAAACTCACAGATGTCATTCTTTCCACCCTTAGTGTATAAGGATAGTGCAAGATCTAGCACACATATGAAACAGTCCTTTCTTATAGGCTCTCCAGATTTCTTGTAGCTGGCAATTCAGAGATTTCAAGGTGTAGGTTATAATTGCAATTTAACTATAAGTGAGTTTAGACACATTTATGAAATTCTGATACCACTTTAAGGTAGTATACTCTCGGCTTCTTCAGCATCTAGAGCTGAAATTCACAACGGAATTATTTTTTTTACTTTTGAGGGAGTACAGAATGTACTTTAAAACTTATGTCTTAATTAATATGCCTCACAATCTGAATATTTTGAAAAGTAGTTCATAGCAATTCTCTGATTGCCATTCTGTTATTAATCATAGACATTAATAAGATCACAGGTGTATTAAGAGTTGTATCCTACTTTCAATAACTTTTCTGTTTTGCACTGTGAAAGATTGAAAACATGCTGACTGCTGCTGCTGTACTGCTTCTATAATGTTTTATAGTTTTCATTCTAGTTTTTCACAGTTGTGCTTGTTTTGCATATCTGAGAGACAGGGTTTTCTTTCATCCTTCTGGGATTTATTTTTTTTTTCCTTGTGGTGTTTTTCTGAAATGCCGTGATCAGGATAAAATCAATCGACAACCAAACCTTAAATGGGTAACTTTATGGGTTACTGGGCATTGCCATTCCTGTTTTTCTAAATGCTAGTTTGTGTTTTAAGCACAACCCTCTGGTAACGGCTGATTTTTCTGCTACCCACTGCAGTTCTGCAATATGTTGGCTTCCCCGGTAGCAGTTGCCAAATTAAAATTTGTGCAAGGACCATATAAACACAGCTTTAACATCTGGGCAGATTTCCTTCCGGCTCTGTAGTATTTAAAATGCTTCCAAAGTTTCTGGTTCACATAATGAAACTTTTTCACACTAGGTTTTACTTAACAGCTTACAGCCTGCAAGATAAAGAAGAGGATCAGAAACTTCTGGGAATTGAAGGGCTGTTTACAGTGAGGATGTGTCTGATGTGTCAAGAACTATTACCAGGACTTGATATTTTCTGGTTTTCCTGGCTTCATGTCTTACGTGTCTAATTGTTTTCAAATATTCAAGAGCAAATGTCTGTGGAAATTTTAAAGACTGTGTTAATTAATGAAAGAGAAAGAAAAATGGTGTTGGATCTTCTGCATAGAGTATCATAGAAGGTTATTTGTGTAACTTGATTTATTACAAAAATGCCACAACATTGAGGAAAGGAGAGTTGGTTACTTGGTTGTCTTACATGGAAGTACGATCATAACTTACTTTTTAATAGTTAAAATTTTTTGCTTGTTTTCTTACCATGTTCAGATGCAAGAAGTAGGTGTTCCTTGATAATATACTAGTTTGAATATCTAATTTCTTACAGCATGAATCACTTCAAATGAGAAGTGAGCAGCTGTTCCATAATGCAACCTTAAAGCAAAAATTTGAACTGCAAGTACACCTAGTGGGTACTTGACTTGTAATTAAATTCCTAATGCTCTTCGCTCTATGAGGCATTTTAAATGTAGTTACCTGTTTGAACTTAGTTATGTTGTCTTCTTCCATAGAATGAGTGTAAAGCTTTTTGCCTTATTGTTCCAAATTAAAGTGCATTATGCTTTGTAGGCAAAAAGTAAAGTTGACTGTGAGTTTGAATATCAATAGCTTTGCAATCCTTTTCAAAGATGAAATTATGAGCAACATATACTGCTTACACTAGACAAAGCAACATCAGTTTAAGCTTCTTTTATTTCTATTTGATTTTATTCCCTTCAGAATGAAGCAGTGTTCCATTAGCACTAATTAAATAAATGGAAAACAAAACAAACTCAATTTTATGTGCTGAGAACCAGATCTCTGATCTTATTTTATAAAGTGAGCTATTACTGACTTACTACAATTAGAAACATATATATATTCTTGTGCAGAACTAGAATTTGAAAATGCATTCTAGTTTTTTGCATAAAATTACAAACAGCTTAGTGGGAGAGTCTCTCTTTACAGGAACTCAAACCTGTTCCATTTATCTGTGCTATCAAGGTTAGGAATGCAAAACTGCAGTCTGATCTTTGAAAACCTCAAATGATAACATAAGTGAAATTTGAAAACACCCTTGCTAAGGTCTTCATGGTTATTTAAAATCTGGAGGTGGGACAAGTATTGAAGTTAATTGTGTATTTTGTTCTTAATAGTTATGATTACAGTTATGATACAGCATTGAACATTCCAATATCATATTGCAAGTCTATTATTCTGAAATACTGCTTCCAAGATTTCAGTGGTATGATTGTTATCTGTATTTTTTTGATCATATAGAGACTTCCTTGAGAGCATTCATCATACCCGGAGACCTTTATCTCTGATCACTATCTCTAATCTAAGGAAGAATATTGCCTTCTGCAACTGATCGTCTTTTAGATGTTACTTTTAAGCTAGTTGTGTACATATACTACTGCCATTGAAATGATGTGTACTACAAATAGTAGCCCAAAAATTTATTTTACAACTAGTTGATATCCAAAAGAATTTTGTATATTGTCATAATTCTCTGTTAGTTTCTTCCATTTGTGTTCAAAATAGTCAATTTGTGTTTTTAACAGCTGGATAAAACAAAACTTGTGTAACACTTTTGGGTGATTTGGAACTGTCAAATAGCTTACATTACAGTTCATCAAAATAGCAACTGTTACTTACCAGAAGGAATTTCTGTGCCAATTCCATATTCCATGAAAATATCAGAAGGACATAAAAATTACTTGATCTGTTTTCTGCATAAAGGAGTATCCCTTCTATGGCCATTTACATTACATGCAATTTTTCATTTTCCTTGTTAAATACAGAAGTGTTGTTGCTGTCATGTGTCTTTAAAACTACTTGGAGTCAAAATTATCTGTAAATGAAGGAGCCTAAATTTTCTTTAGGTGAAAACAGGTCTGTTTTAGGGAAAACGAACATTTTGAAAGAGTTTCAGTCAGCCACATAATGTGCTTGCACTGACTTCTTCCTCCTGGGAAGGAGTTGTTTACTGTTCTGTAGAGAGCAGCAAGGTAGTAAAGTAGCAATACTGCCAGCTAACCATGTGCTTTGAGACTTGATCAGGTGAGTTTCACTTTTGACATTCAGTGTAGCAAGGAATAGAATGGTTATTTTGGCTCAAGCAAACTAGAATTTACTGCTAGAAAACTGACTTTATACAGCATGTCAAAAATGTGTCACTACTTTTAAGTGTGTTTTTCTTTTTTCCAATAAAGAGTGATAAGCTTTGTGCTCTAATTTGAAAAAGGTGTGCTAAGCTATAAAATATATTGCCATGTAAAAGCATATAGCTATTTTTTTAAAGTAGAATTTTGAATATGTATATACTTGTTTAATATTAATGTTTGTATCTGTGTACAGAAAACATAGAAACAATGTGGGACCAAGCAAACCTATATCTCAGCCACGAAGAAATATTGTAGGCTGCAGGATACAGCACGGATGGAAGGAAGGGAGTGGACCTGTAACACAATGGAAGGGCACGGTTCTTGATCAAGTTCCTGTAAATCCCTCGCTCTATCTCATAAAGTATGATGGATTTGATTGTGTGTATGGACTAGAACTTCACAAAGATGAAAGAGTTTCAGCACTTGAAGTTCTTCCAGACAGAGTTGGTAAGTGTTTTGTGTTCTTCTGATAAACAAATATACATATTAGCTGACATTTATCACTAAATGTTTTTCACTAATCCCTCCATACTTCCCCCTAAGACAACCTGTGACCACTTAAATGTTACTGGTCAATTTAGTTTTTACTTTCATGGTAGGTAATCTAAATCCTTTAAATTTTTTTCTATTCCGCAAAATTTTGATGATGCTAGTGACTGCAGTTGCTGTCTTCTGTCTTTAAGTAGTGTGCAGTACATTGTGTAGCTCTTAGATTAATATTGATATTTCTGTTAAAATTCCAACTCTAAGCCATCTAGACTATGTTGTCTCTCTTTTGTGTCTAACAGTAATAAGGTTACATTTTTTTCTTGTGCTACCAACAGGGATTTATAATAATGACAGGAAGATAATGGTCTAAGTGAATTAACCAGATTAGTAATAATGTTTTTTTGTTTTTCAGAATTAGAACTGGATTGTTAAACTGCAGGTTTTTCAATCCACCGAGTTTGATACCTACTCAAGGAAACACTAGTTGGTAAATAGAAAAGGCTGTTGCTTCTCCTAAATACAAAGAAATTGGCAGCAGTCTATAGGGTGGTGTTAGGAGGAATCAAACCCCGAAGCTAAATTAATAACATTGTATAACTGCTCTGAGATAGGCCTTTTGTTTCTACCTCTCTCTGTCCAGTGTCTAGCTAAAGTTCAGAGTATTTGCTGCTTAACTGATCTCTCCTTAGCTTGCATTATGATTGTTTCAATTCATGGTTATTTTAACAACATTATGAAGTTCTTAGTTCTACAGCACAAAACTCTGGGATGGACACTGTTTGTTTTGTGTATGAATTTACTAACTGCCAATCAGATTTGTGTATTAGTCAGCATAAAGATTGTTTTTTTACAAAGATACATATCTATGCTTTTCAATGAATTCGTGAAATGCTGTCATTTCAGCTTCGTCTCGAATTAGTGATGCCCACCTGGCAGACACAATGATTGGTAAAGCTGTGGAACATATGTTTGAGACAGAGGATGGCTCGAAAGATGAATGGAGGGGGATGGTTTTGGCTCGAGCTCCTATTATGAACACATGGTTTTATATTACCTACGAGAAAGATCCCGTCTTGTACATGTACCAGCTCTTAGATGATTATAAAGAAGGTGACCTTCGCATTATGCCTGATTCAAGTAAGTAGGCCAATTACTGTTTTCTTCTGGCTGCTTTTTGTGTTAAACATTTATCTGTGGTTTATTTATGAACAAGAAAGTTGACAAACAAGCATCCTATTTGCTATTCCAATTTTTTTTTCTTTTTAAGTATCACCGCTAACAAATATGGTAGTATAACAAAGAACATCTGTGTTAACTGCCGAAATATTTATGTTTTCTTAGCAGTGACATATGCTGGGTAATACTTTTTCATAATTATTCATAATTCTGCTGAAAATATGGGTATACCACTGTGGAAGAGTTTCTGTTTTTTAGTGGAAACTGACAAACCAGAAGTCTTCCACTGCTGTTTTCTTACAGATGTATCATGTCTTATGGAGTTGGCTCTTGATTTGTGTCTCTGAAGAAGTTCTTGTGGGAATGAATATTTTGGCTAAAACTAATATTATAAGAAGAATTTCACAGACATGTGTGTCTTTGTTGTGAAAAACTTGTTTTCCCACTTGCTTGTGGGAAAGAAGTACTTATTTTTTGAAAATTGATTTTCTCTCACATTTGTAACACACTAGTGAGAAAAAGATATCCTCTTATTTCCTCTTATTTTGCATGGGAAGTTGTCTTCTTCTTCAGGACTTCTATTAATTTAGGATTTTCACAGACTCAATATTGTTCTAGAGGTTTAGATAGTCAGTACAAAAAAAGAGATTTTAAAGAATACTTTGGATTTACTTGTCCTGTGAAACAAAACCCTTTCTGACAGAAGCCATCTGAGACTTAAAGAAAATTAATTGTAACTATATATGCAAAGTACTATGTAGTCAACCACTACAATTATCCAATTAGTAATTTGTGGAGTTTGAGATCATCTTCTTTCAAATGCACCAGTGGTAATGTTCTACTGGCAGAATAAAAAAGTGGCTCTACTTGCATACCCTTTGTGTTAATGATCTCTGTTTAGGTTGTCCTCTCCTCCACCCCTAGCAAAAAGCAGTATCTCTGATGCTTTTAAAGAATGAACCACAGATGTTAATGGGAAAAAAGTGACCTTCCTCTTCTTAAAGAAACAAAGTCCTTAAGACTTGAATGTTAAAATAACTGGTTCTTTGTATTAACCACCAAAATGGACTAGGAATGTATTTTAAGTTTGCTTTACTTTCTTTCACCTTGAGAGTAGGAAAGGCTTATATGCTTTCTTTCCATTTAAATCTTATTTGCTTTTAGTGCACTTTACCCTCTGTGCTCACCAAGAGATTATTGCTTACGGATTTTCTAAACACATGGAAGTATTTACGTCCTTCCCTGAATGTGAATGCTTTCCAGATATTTTGAATCATGTCCTTGAGTCAACAATTAGATGTTAGTATTTTGGAATAGTATTTTTCATGTCAGATTTTAGAATATTTGCAAATACTTCTGTAAATTTGGTAGAACTTACCATAATATCATAAATAAAATTTCTAAGGTACTGTCCCTTTTCAAATACAGGTTCTGCACATGTGAGGAGACCAAATAATAAATCATTTGTTTTAACCTTTTTTCTTTTTGTAAAGGGAAAATGTATTGCTGGATCTTTTGATTTCTCTACACTTGTAAGTGAAAATGTAAAAACTTGCATCTTTGCCAATAAAGATTCTTCATATAAAACTAATAATAAGAGGATAATAACTATGTGTGACAATACATTTATAGAGGAACTGGAGCACAAGAAAGAGACTTCTGTTTGCAGAAGAATTTTTAAATGCAAATGAAAGCTAATCTATTCATTCCCTGTTGTGTTTTTTTTTTCCTCTTCTGAGAGTTCTTTCACAGCTCTCAAAACTGAAAATAAAATGGCTAGAATCTATAAGGAATTCCTAATGCAAACTTTTTAACAAGTTATTAATTTAAAAGCTTACGATTTACAGAATAAAAGCCACAGCAGATATAATTGCTTCAGAAAGTTTTCAGTGGAATACAAGTTTATCTGAACTAGAAATCAAAGAGGAGCTGAGAAAGAAGATGGAGCTAGCTTCCAGTTCTTCATACATCTCCATCCTTTATTATATTTGTTCTGTGATTGGCTTGTAGACAATCACTTGGCATGTTACAAATCACACCTCTCATTATCCAGATTTAGCACAGGTATTGGCTGGTGAGGTTGTGGCAGAGAGGAAAATAATACAATCAGACCATACCAAAAACATTCTTTAAATACAGAGTCAAAAGCCCCTTTTAGTAAAGAGTTTACACCTACTACCGTTTCAGAAAAGATGCTTTTGTTGCAGTTGAATGCGCACATTGAACCTTTGAATAATGTGTGTGGGAAGAGGGAAGTTAAGTTAGGCTACTTTTCTGCTAAGGAGGTCCAATGCCTCTTTCTGCTCACGGCTTAAATTCAGTTACCTACAGCCATTTTCTACAACTTGTGTATACACCTTCCTTTCAAAAATTTACTTCTCTTACCAACCAAAGTGCTATTTTTGTCTTAATAAAATGAAAGACATTATTACTTGAAAATCTTTTCTTCAGTTACTTTCTACAAGCATGGCAATTGTTAGGTGCTCATCTGAAAGAAATTAATTAAACTGTTTACAACTTTTAATTGTTATGTAAAAGTTCTAAAGAAGATTCTGCAGTTGTCCTCCGTTGTGCTAATTTTTATTAATGTCTACTAAAGCATATTGGGTTTATGTTGCAGATGATTCACCTCCTGCAGAACGGGAACCAGGTGAAGTTGTGGACAGCCTGGTAGGCAAACAAGTGGAATATGCCAAAGAAGATGGCTCGAAAAGGACTGGCATGGTCATTCATCAAGTTGAAGCCAAACCATCTGTCTATTTCATCAAGTTTGATGATGATTTCCATATTTATGTCTACGATTTGGTGAAGACATCCTAGACGTCATCATGAACTTTTGCCAAATTTGTGGAACTATTAAATGTAAAATTTGTAGACACAAAGACTTGACTGCTTTCCAGTTTAACGAAAGCTTAAATGTCCCTGCGAACCCACAATCTCTGCCAGCAAAACTGTTTTGTTCTGAGTAATACAAACATGACACATTTTGTGTAAGAGAACTCCTTTTCTTGAAGGAAGTCAGTATGTTTGGGCAGGAGGGAGTTAAAAGCAAAGAACAGCTGCAAATTCAAGCTGTGTAAAGTTGATCTAGTATTGTAATCATTAATCTAAATTTTTTCATAGATTTTGACTTTTTCTTCAATCTTGCACTCACTTGTTCAACTGCCACATGCAAGTGTAGTTTGATATTTTGATACGCCTTTTTTTGTAACATTAAATTTAATTTCTTGGATACTGGCAGTCCTTGTTTTCAGGGTTGGGACAGCGGTGACTTTTCTGAAAGGTTTAAACAGTTTGTGCAGTATCAAGGAGTGCCTAACCCAAGTAACATCATCATTCTGCTGTGTTTCTACACTTTATTTCAAATTTAGCTTTTTAAGAACTTGCAGTGCGTGGAAATGCTTGTGCATTTTTTACTAGTCACAGGGCAGTAGGATACCAAGTGTTTGGATTACGCACCTTTCAGTGAAAAGGCTTTAAACTATAAAATTACATTTAATCTGTATAACCACTTAATTAGAATATGCAGGTTAATGGCCCACATTTACAAGTTGTAGGAACCAGTAAAATACATGCAACAAGGCTGCCTTCAATCCTAAGTGTTGTACTTCTTTCTTTGTTATACACACTTCTTAGCAAAACCCAAGTGCTTGGTGCCACAACTTTAACAGTATATATGCTACTTCAGAAGACTTTAGACTACACATTGGCATCAGTAGTCTCATTTAATATCAAAACCTAGCAACCTGAATGTTTGTGTGTGGACTTAGAAGCCTAACAGTAGTTAATATTTTACATGGTAAATACAATCTCACACCAGGGGAGTGGGAGGGGGTGTCCTTTTACAGTGAAGATGTAACTTTAGAGAAGGAGAAGCGTTTGTTGCCTTCTGCTCAGTCTGTTGCATTCCTTTGTGTTGGTTTGCTTTTAATCATTTCAGTTTGAGAAGGCATCTTCCCAGTTTATTCTTTTTCTGGCTTTTCCACATAAGGAGTGTCTGGACAAATCTACAGTTTAAACCTGTTGTTGCCTTTTGTGGTGTACATTGTACTTGCTTTGAGGTATGCTGTTAACATGAATTTCATTCTATGAACACTAGAGTTCTGCATGCCAGTGGTGTACTATCTAACGGAAGCTATAGGCAGTCTCAGTGGTTCAGTCATCTGCATTAGATTGTGGATGTAAATAGCAGCCCACAACTGCAAAATTTTTTCATGGTTATAATCTTGCAAGATAGTTGTAAATGAAAATTAGAGTTTCTTAAGTGTGGCAGCTTTTAAAAATAATGGAATTGGAACAACAATCCAGCACAGCAACAAGGTTGTCATGTTACAATAAGGCAGAGCTCTGCAAGTTTCAAAAAACTGCTTCACAGAAGTACAGAATGTGAAGACAGTTAACACTGTTGATGGAAGGAACAAATACCCTGATATCCAACCGTGTGCCATTAGTGGAAGAATGCAGGAGAGGTGCTGTTAATCAGAGGACAGAGGTGCAGATGACCTCTGTTGTGGGTAATCTTGATGTTGAAGACTCAGTGGTTTAAGCCCCTTTCTGTCCATTTTTTTGCCTGATTTCATATTTTAGCCTTAAGGCTTGTGCCTCATTATGCTGTTGAATGGTAATAAATACTCTCCGTATAAATATGATACCTTAATTCTTTGTCCATTGCTACTATATTGCATTATGTCCAGTATTTCATCATGGGCAACCAAAGGCAGGCTATTGTCTTTCAGTGAATAGCTTCTTGATGCAGTCCTTATGCAGTAAGTACCTGAGTCGTAAATGTTTCTTGTGTTTGAACAAAGTGAGCAGATTTGCAACACAGTGTTTTCATCCTGCAGATCTGTTGTGTTTTCTATTGACTCTTAAGAGTCCTGCATGTAAATCTCAAAGCTGAGCCTGGCTCCATGAGCCCAAGTCGATATTTGTGGCACAGGAATGAGTGAGTATATTAATTACACACGAGATACATGAATAACCTAGTACACTGAACTTGGGGCTATATATCTGAGGAATAAGAGGTTTGTTTTGAAATAATCTGAGGTTTAGGTCTACTGGAACACTTTTAGCATTAGGCTTGCATTTGTGGGTTTTCTGCAAGCCTATTGAATACACTATGTATTCTGACAATTAGGGTATAATCTACAAACTGTAAATTTCACAGTTGTTTTTCAATGTCCCTGTTGTCTGTTGTGTGGGTATTTTCACTTTTTTTTTTCTTTTTTTTTCTTTTTTCTTTTTTGTTTCTTTTTTTTTTTTTTGGATAGCTTAAACCACAGTTTTGAGGCTTGAGACTAATTCCACTCCCTGCCCATCTGCTTTGGGCTTTGTTTTAGGCTCATGTTTCAGATCTGCATGCAGTGCTTGCGTTACCCTGGTAACTAAATGTTGGTTCCTTGTTATAGGGGTTCAACATTACTTTCCAAAATCACATAGGGCTTGTGATGGCACAAGCCATGGATCTTTGTATAAAAGTTATTCACCTTTCACATTTACCTGCTGTAGTATTGTTGTATATTGTGTGTGTGCGTGTGTGTGACGTCAGGCTGCCATGTAAAACTTAAAAGGGAAAAAAAACAAAAAAAAACCCCAACTTAAATGCAGACCATCCTTTTTTGCATGCTTAGAGGGTTAGAACATTCAATGTAACAAACTAAAGTTGCATGTTAAAATGTTTAGGTTTTTGTTTTGTTCTGTTTTTATTTTGTGTTCAGTTTTTTGTGAATTTGCTTATTGTGCTGTTTTAATGGTTGTTAGTAGGATTAAATGCACCGGTGAGACGAGCATAGTGCCAACGGAAGGTAATTTTCCAGTTGTATATGTCATACAGCATTTGAAGGGACCATGTATTCTGTTAAAGAAAAAAAATAAAATTTCAGTTGAATAGCAGAACGCTACATTCTTCTTCTTTCTTTTGAGTGCCAAACCCTAAACTATGCTGGAGTAAAGATGGGGAAAACCCTTTTTGTTGGAATAGGTAGAAGCATTCTTTAAATGGATTGTTTAAACATAGGGGCTTTATCTTCAGATAGAATTTACTAGTTGTGTCAGGGAAAAGAATTATGGTAAAAACAGTTTCTGGTTCCTTGAAAATGCTGTGCTTTTTGTATTTTACATCATTAGTGCAATTTGGATGGTTCTTGGTATGTGTATAGTTCAGAGGTCTTCGTGTTCGCATTTTTAAATTAGGTAATGAATTCATCTTTAGAGCTTGGTTTCTTTATTTTTATTTTATTTTGAACAATGTAGACAGTTCCCTGTTCTCTGCATTTAGAAGTATAAACACTTTAAATTGTTACTTAATTCTGTAAGTAATTTTTATAATTATGATGTAACTCTATCCTTAAAACATTTAAAATAAACCCTTTATGTGCAACTTATGCCTGTAAACTTTGTTCTCACAAGCAAAACATAGTAATGTGATTTCAGGTTATGAAGAAGCAGTATCAATTTATTATTTTAATGTTGAGCCATGTATGCTGGTGTAATACTTGCCCTATGAAATACGTTTGCTTGCAAAGCCAAATTTTATTCTTTTTTTTCAAATAAGTATAAATGCTGGTAAGATGGAACTTGCCTAAGGAAAAGCATACTGTTAAATTGTATTTAACTAAACACAGAAAACTCACCCCTCCAGGGGCTGTGTGGGTCTGTTAAGCAGTCTCAATTTCCAGAGTACACAAAATATCTTGGCAGTGGGGAACTGCAGAAGCATTTGGCAGTGTTTTGGTGATACATTAATTTGCTTTGAATTAAAACAATTTAAAATTTAATGAAGTGTATTTTACTGGTAATAAAAAACAAAGTTGATGCAAATTGGAGGTGATAAGCAGAGAAGATAACATCACCATCTTGTGGATTTTCTAAAGTCCTGTAAGTTGTTGTGAAGACTTTATGTGGTTAAATTACTAAGGCAGGCTTTCCATGTTGAACAGTTTTTCTTTATTACTGCCTTTTTTCTGATAATAAAGGGTGCATGGCACTTAAAGGATGTGGTATAGTGGTGGACTTTGTAGTGTTAGGTTAACAGTTGGACTCAGTGATCTGAAGTATGTCTTCCAACCTAAATGAATCTGATTGTGAAACACTTTTTGGCGCCAAGCTCATTTAGTCGTATACTGAAGAACACGGGAGTATGCCAGCATGCATACCCAAACCTCTTCCTGTAATTGGTATCCAGTTTATTGTATCCTGTTGCCCCTGGTACTGCTCCCAGTGAAGATTTATATTGTGTACATCTGTGCTTAGAAAGAGTCTAAGACATTGCTGTAGCAAGCATATCACCTGCAAAAAGCAGAGGTTTATCTCTGTGACCAGGCTATTAAATTGTATTTAAAAATAGATGCAGTAACACAGTGTGACTAATGCCGAACCTGTTCTGTATTAACACTAATAAACCCAGCCTCAGTTTGGTGGCATCTTCCTCTTTATAGAGACAAGAAAAAGCCTTGCAGAAGCCAAGATAATTTTGTTGTCTATCACTGTAGTAATGAACTTGCCCCTGAGAGTTACTTTCAAGTAGCTTAAATGTCAGTGCCTTGTAGACAATAATGTCCCTCAGATTTCAGAGGGTGGTAGGGGTTCTACTCAGAGCTATTGCTTCAATGCTACTGTACAGTATTTTCACATGTCAGGTTCTTCCTTGTCCATATGAACATTTTTTTAGGGAGAAAAAAACCCCAAACCTGCTCTTTGCTCAGTGGATTACTCACTTTGACATAATTTTTATTTTTATATTCATGCTGTAAGCAGCGGAGCCATTAATGACTTCAGGGGAATCTCTTGTTTTCTGGAAAGGGTGAAGTTCAGTAAGGATATCTGGGAGGAGGTTGGGCTGCTGCAATTTAAGATCATTAGGCTCTAAAATGAGAAGTAAGAATACATCAAGGAAATTATAGGTACGTTCTTTCATCATCAAGCGCTGGATAATAAAAGATTTTTACTATTTTGCACACTTTAAAGCATTTTTTTTTCAGTCTAACTAGTTTTTCTTTCTAAGTTCCTGTCTTTGCGTGTTACATCACTTAACCTCTTTGCCAATATCAGTACCTAAGCATTTTAATTCCTATCAGGATTTGCAGCCTCGGAAAGTTATCAAGCTACTAGGCATTTTTTCAAGCTCTGCTCTTCCCACTGTCTTGTGAATTTCCTGATTTCCAAACAGGGTACAGAGCTGTATATGCACAATGTACACCTGCTTATGTACAACAGAAAGCAGCTGAGGTCTCAGCTCTGTGAGGTGGTGTCAACACTTCCCTATTCTACATAGATGTTCATTACAGATCTCTGCACATTTTTCATCTGAAATCAGTTATGGTTTGTCTGCCTTCACTTGTATACAACTTGTGTGAATGGTTTTACAGCCTCACAATTTAGAAACCTCTGTTTTGACACTGGTTGCACCCACCAGAATTAATGTGGTGCAATGCAATTAATCCTTAAATTTGTTTATATTCAATGGAGTCTGACTTTTCCAGGCCCTTTTTGAATGTTTTGATGCTATTGTTCCTCAGGTCTGTAGACCAATCTGTTCAAAGCTGACTTTAGTAATGATCATGGACATCTTAACACTTACTTTATTTTACATAATCTTTTTACTTCCTAAGGATGTTCCAACCCAGATCTAACAGATGAGAGGCACTTTTTTTTTTAAAAAAAAATTAAAACAAAAACTTTATACTAGTTTAAAAACACTTTCATGTTGATCAAAGTGAATCCCTGTAAACAGCCACTTAGGAGAGAGTGGTCTTATTTTTCTCTTTCTTTTATAGGAGATTGCTAAGTGTCAGAGCAGCACTCATCTGAGTTTTGGGCTCATGCATTTTAGTCCTGTGGCACTACTAGCTACTGATATATTCAGCTTTGAAATGGACTGGGGAATAACTGATTAAATTATCTTCATAAAGACCTTTACCACTTGATAAAAGCTGTCACTAATTTATTTGATTTTGCAATACTGTTCACTAATTCCTAGCTATTTTTAGCTTACAGAGGCAGGTGTCTAACTTAAATTTAATTTAATGAATTAGAAAACATTAACTTTTTAAGCTGTAAGATCAAAAAAAAATAAAAATCTGCACTAACAGCAGAAGCGCTAGAGAAGATACTGTGATTCAAAGGTTATGCTTAAAGTTGGAAGAATGGCAATAGCAATTCTTACAAGAAACTTGTTGATATGATGCCAGACATTTCATGATGGAGATTTGAAACTCTGTCTTGATAGGAATCCTCAATATTCTCCAGCATTTTTCATTTCGTTCAGGTTTATGACTTAAAAGGATGTCATTCTGCCAGATGAAAAATTCTTGTAGTGCAGCTCAGTATACTGTCTACTCAGTAGCTTGTAGACAAAAAACAAAAAAGGGCATTACAGTGCAGTTTTCTTAAAAAGCGAGGCAGAAAAGCTAACTACTCTGGTTCAGAACTTCTGATGGTAGGAGGGAAAAAAATATAAATGATATAAAGACCCATCATCTACTGTCTGGGAACTGAGAATAAGATTTCATTCCAAAAAAACTGGAAGGAAGATTAAACAGGAGAATGTTCCTAATACATGAGAAATGCAATTTATTTAGTTTTACTGAGGAGAGAAGAAAATTACAATAAGTAGTGCTTTCTAATGCTGTAAATCCAGACATTATCCTGGCCTTTAACTTGATATTACGAGCACAAGTACGTAGGAGAAGATTCTTAGCATTTAGGCTTCCACAGAGTTAGTTTAAAACATGAAAATTGTCGTATTTAAAATATAACCAAATTATGCAGGTTAACGGCCCAAAGTAACACCTATGTTCTCCAAATTCTGAATTTTTAGTTCAATGGATATTACTCTAGCAGATTACAAAACTACAACTACCTAAAATTACTACTAATTGTTACTGTCTAATTATACTCCTCCAGATAATACAAAAGCATGAAATGGAAATCTGAATTGCTTCAAATTTTTAAATAATACACTTGTGTGTGGAAGGAAGAAAATATCTGAAGAGTGCTAAAAACCTTACCGCAGAAAGCCTGTGATGCATTTCATGCTTTGTTTTCATGCTTTTTCTGTGGAAAAAAACCACATTTTTTTCTACTCAGTGTAGGTTCAAGATTGCAAAGATAAGTGATGCTGATACCTGTGTCCTTTTGAGTCAATTAATAGAAAAACAAAGTATACACTGGTGCTGCCAGAGGCAAAAATTTGAATTCTTCAGACATCTCCTTTTCTGTAAACTACCTGATTATATCACTAAAAACATTTTGTAAATAACAAATGCAATTTCAAAGTTTGTTTTGGATTTTTTACTGGGATTAGTCAGTACTCTTGAATAGCAGAGTAAAGGTGCAGAGTAAGCATCAGAGAAAAGCATGCTAAGGAGTGAGAAAGTGACCTGGCCAACTGACTGGAATCCTGAACTGCCTTTTGGGATGGCACTGAGGTAGGAAGTTCTGCACTGAACCTGCTTTTTACTGGCCTTTGGACTAGAGCTGTAAGGGTATAAATACTTAGTTCTGAAGCAGTAATCCTTTGCTGACTGGACCAGATTAAGGCTGGTCCTGACCCATGCTCTAATGCTCTCTTTCCAATAGGATTAACAACATAAGGAAAGTTCTGTCTTGATGCTGTGGTACTGGGGGAGTCCTGTCTGACTCCAAGTCTGTTACTTCTATTCAAGATCCAGGGCCATCTCACAGGACTAATTTCTGTCACAGCCACTTGGAGATGCAGAATGATATGTGGTCTTACTGTGAACATGGAAGACTTATCCTTTGAGGCTTTAATACTTAAGTCTCTGTTTATGGAGACAGCAAATGTAGCCGTCTAGTGGCAGATGATGTGTAAAGCATTAAGGTCCTTGCATTCTGGACCATTGCAGGGAACTTTCTGCATCTTCACCATGTGCTGTTCAGAGAGATCTCTTCCTGTGGCTTAGCCTCAGAAGTATCCCTGGAGCAGACATTTTTTCAGAGTTAACAGCCTTACAATTTCTTGAATATGAAGATGATTGTGTTCAAATAATTCCTCTTCTGAATTGTTTCAGTCATAGAAAAAGTTTTGGGATGGAGTTACTGAGATGCAAGAAGAAGGAAGGGAAGGGAAGGGAAGG
>NC_031799.1:40191959-40237909 GCF_001522545.3 Parus major
GAAGGGAAGGGAAGGGAAGGGAAGGGAAGGGAAGGGAAGGTGCATGGGAGGACAGGGACACAGTGACAGGGGTCACCCTTGCAGGGATCTCAATAACCTCTTGTTGCTCCTTTCCATCTGGTCTTGTGGTGGGTCCCCTGCAGCTGCCATGCTGCCAATGCCACACCACACCATGCACTGCCACACCATGCCAAAAACTCTAGAATCCTGTGGATGAATATACCTTTGGGCCAGGTGGGAGAGCCCAGGTGCCTCCCTTGCAGGGACCAGTTTGATACTGTCCCTTTCAACACTGTGATCTGCTGCATGGCGCTGCGGTGCTCTGCTGCAGGGTCTGGGGACCCCTTTGGGAACCTTTGGCACCCGTGGCACCCTTGTGTCCCTCATGTGGATGTGGCTTCTCCCGGTGGAAGGGCCCCGCAGCTGAGCTGCTCCACGCAGCGGAGGATGGGCGCTCGCTGCCTCTCTCCAGAGCCTTTTCCCCACACACCCAAAGCCTCTCTGCCCCCAGTCTTTGGTGTGAGGGCCTGTGTGGGCCTGGCAGCTGAGAGCCCTGGGGCTGTGCTTTCTGCTCTGAAGCTGTTAAACTTCTGCTCTATGGATTTATTCCTCTCCCCCAGCCCTGAGTTGTTACTTTATCTTTCCTTCATCAGCGAGCGGCATGAGGCCTCCTTCAGGGCCCACTCAGGGTGTTGTGGTCTTCTCTGCAGCCTTTGTAATACAGTTTTGCTGTAATATATAAATAATATTTGAATATAATACATATATATAATATATATAATATAAATATATATTCATGAAGATATTTATGTCACAAACGATAATATTTCCATTTCTGACAAGCCTGTGGCCCAGTCCATGTTGAGGCAGCTGTGCCCCCACAGCCAGTGGAGTACCACTGAAGAGCAGAGATCCACGCTTGTAGTCACCTTGTGCTGCAGCAGATGGACATGCCCTGAAGGAAGCTGCAGTCTGTGGAAAGTCTGTCCTGAAGCTAACTCAAGGCAGTACCCCTGGCACTGTGGAAAGGAGCCCACACTGCAGCAGTTTTTCTGCAGCCCAGTAGGGACCCAATACTGGTGCAATCTGTTCCTGAAGGACTGCAGCCCATGGAATTGACCCACACTGGAGAAGGGAGGGAAAGTTGAAAAACGGTGAGGAGGAACGAGAAGCAATGGCCATCAACTAAAACTCTAGAATTTCCAGTTCAACATGAGGAAGGTTTTGTTGAAGATGGCAGAGCACTGCCACAGGTTGCCTAGGAATGTCATGGAGTGTCCCTCTCTGGAGAAGTTTTGAACCCACATGGATGCATTCCTGTCTCACCTGCTCTAGATGACTGGCCTTTGCAGTCTGGACAGGATCATTTCCAGAGGTCCCTTCCAACTCAGTTTTGTGATTACATGAAAGAGCAGAAGAGATGGAGTGTTATGAACAGATCACAACCCCTACTTTCCAGTTCCCTGCACCAGCTGGGCAGGAGGAGATAGAAAATTCAGGAGCCAAGTTAAGCTTAGGAAAAAGAGTGGTGGGAGCAAGTTATTTTTGGCTTGGTCTTTCTTTATTACCATCCTACTCCTATTTTTAATCTGAAAAAAAAACATTTTCCCTCGGTTAATTCTGTCCTACCTTCAATGATACTTAGTAAACAATCTTTGTGTCTTCACCTCAACTGGTGGGCTTTCTCAACATTTTTCTCCCCCAGTTCTCTTGAGGAGGGGGACCGAGAGAGCAACTGAGTAGGCTTCTGACAGTCATGCAGGGATAACCTACTACAATAGCATAAGTATTTATTCTACTCAACAACCTTGTGTATGATTTCTCTTTTCCTTGCCCAGGATAGTTTTCTATGTAACTGAAAGTGATAGACTCATAAAACACCTTGGACTGGAAGAGATTGTAAATTCATCTAGTTCCAAACCCCCACCATAGGCAGGGATGCCCGTGAAAATTGCATGAAAGTCAATGTTCATGAGGCAGAGAAGCTAGCATGTGAAACCCGGGTCTTTGACATTTGTCATTCTCTGAAGTTAACTGTCATTTCAGAACTCTAAAGTACAGTCACTGTTTTTTTTAACTCATGGTCAACCAAAGGAACAGGTCTTACCTTCTTAGGCTACTTTCTGGGGGGTTTTGTAGTGGAGTTTTCAGCCTACTTAGTGACATTGCTTTCTCAATTATTTCTGTGCTTCTAAGGATTTTAAAATCAGAGCACATGCTACTACAGGCCAGAGAACGTTATATATTCTGGATATGTCTATGCAAGGGAAAGGTCTTTGGCATTTTACAGTGGCTAAATAAAACATGTACAATATAAATAAATGACAGTGAATCAGAGTTTTAAAATAACATTTCCTTAATTCAAACAGCAAAACCAGAGATTTCTTATGGAAAGGAGCATGCTAGACAGAAAACTCTTAGGAGGCTCTCTGCAAACCCATGAGAAAAGTGACTGCAGTGAGGTCCATGTACTCTGCCAAAACTCTCATTAGGAGCTCCTGCTAGCAGCTGCAATACAGCTGCATTGGCAGCTTGGTTAATGGCAGAAAAGTATTCTAGTTTCAGCACTGTAAAACTTACATTGGCTTCCCTAGGACCTGGTCCTTTTTTTGCTAATAAATGCTCATCTGAAATACATGGTTTAATGAAATCATTCAGTCAATCTAGCTAGAAGAGAGACTGCTAACAGGGTGGGCAGGAGTAGATGCAGGCTGTCCTTTGAAGGACTGAAGACTTTATTCAAGTTTTGCCAGAAGAGGTTGTGCAGATGCCAATTACTTTTGTATGTAGCTATCAAATTACTTAATGTAACTGAAACTGCTATTAAAATTCTGGTGTCCCTCCTTGTAGCAGAGTGCTTGTGTCAATCTGATGTTTTTCTTCAACCAAAAGGTCTGACAAAAAAAGTAGAATTAGGTGGCTGTTGCTAACAACTGTGGAGGACTGAGCTAGATTCTGCAGGAAGACTCAAAAGAAGCTTTACACTTCTCATAAGGCACATAAATGAGGGATCTAGTGTTGGATGGCTGTGACCATGAAAGGAATGCATCTAGTCAGAGGTCTCCTCAGGCAAAAAAAACCCAACCCAAAACCCTAAATGCACGCTTTGTTACACTAAACTGCCAAAAGGCTAGAGTGAAGTGTGTTTGAACTTCAGTGAACTAGAGCAGAATTTTACCACAGTATTTTTCCATTTCTGCAGGTGCAAAAGTTGTTCCTTGTTGTCATGCAGCTGCTGCTGTATTAGATGACACTGCATTACTTCCCTGGCATACCTGTTTGGGAGTCAGAAATGTTGCAACAATGATATTTAGACGATCTAGCATTTGGTAATTTGAGATACACTACTCAGGATAAAGTTAGATGCAAAAGATCATTGAATCAGGCATTTTGTACTGCAAGAAGAAGTTCATACACCTTTGCTAATTTCAAAATCTATAAAATTGAAAGTATATACCCATAGTTGCTGTATTTCTATAACAGACTTTATGCACAGTAGAAATCTGTTAATAGGTCGCAGAATTTCCTGATTAAAAGAAGAAACATTCTTTGCGAACTCTCAAATCCATTTTTAAAAATTCTTAAAATACTTTTAAGAGCATTCTTTCACCCTTTCCATATGTGCTATTTATTTACACCAATAATGCTTATTAAACTGGGACCCAGAGCTAATGTTGCAAATATTTTCTTAAAAATTTTTATTGCAGAACCACAGAATATTCTGTTTTGGATCATTGAGTCTATCTCCTGGCCCTGCACAGGACACCCTGTCCTGTGCCTGAGTGCACTGTCCAAATGCTCCATGAACTCCATCAGGCTGGTGCTGAGACCACTTCCCTGGGAGCCAGTTCCAGTACCCAACCACCCTCTGGGATAAGGAACTTTTCTTAATGTCCAGCCTGAATCTTCCCTGACACAACTTCACACCATTCCTGCAGTGAGGTCTCCCCTCAGTCTCCTCCAGGTTGAACAGACCAAGTGGCCTCAGTTGCTCCCCATACAGCTTCCCCTCAAGGCCCTTCAATATCCTTGTTACCCTTCTTTGGATGCTCTGTAATATGTCTTTTTTATATTGTGGCATCCAAAACTGCACACAGGACCCAGCGCAGTGTTCTCTGATAATTACTGCCTCTTATTGGTAGCAATCTGTTGCTTCTAAAAAGAAAAGAAAAAAAAAAAAAGAAAAAAAAAAAAAAGAAAAGGAGATATACCTTACAGTATCTTCTGTACTAAAATATTTTGATTACTTGGTAGCTGCTACAGCTCTCATTCAGTCCTGACGATGGTAGATGTCTTTGTGGTAAGAATGCTAAGCTTTGTCTCAGTATCTCTTATGGAGGAAAAGTAAGATCCCCTAACAGGTAACCCTTTATATCTACTGCAATAGGCACTAATAGGTTTAAAGAAAATTAATAAAATAGTAATTAAAAAAAAAGTGTGCTACTTATTTGGTTTATTGTCCTGCTTGAGAAGAGATATTGTTATTTCTTTCATGTTTGGAGGTTATGTAGGGGAAGCAGCTCCAAGAACAATCACAAAGGAACATTCACAAAATGTCTGTATCACTGCTGATTATGTCATATAGACCCTGAACCCAGCTGAGGAAAAGGTGTTCCAAATGTTTCAACTTTAAGGAATTCTATGAATATGCAATAACTACTTTAGTTGGCAGGTTGTGTATGGTAAAATTTAATTTTTTTGGCTCAGTAATTCTTTGTGAACTGGCTTTCTTCCCCAGCTCATTGGTTAATGTGTTGGGTTGATACCAAGAAACTTGCTATTCATTTTTTTCACTGTATACACTGTGGTAACTAACTTTGCCTGCTTTCTCACCAATAACTCAGCTTATAACTCTCTCATGTAAAACACATTTTTATTTATTATGAAAATGGATTTTTAAATAAACCGGCTATTTTATAAAATTTTATCAATGATTGCTACAAATTTAACTCTTCAATTCACTGATGTGTTTCCTTTATTCTGTATGTTCTGGTCTCCTTTGGGGTCTGATTTTCCATCTGGATAGTATTCACACATAATGGGATTCACCAAGGCCAGTTGCTAATGTGATTTCTTCAGGGATTGCACTGCATATGGTATGGCCTAACCAGAGTTTATCTTGATTAGTTTTGTCACTTACATGTTTCCATCAGGGTATAATTAAGTAGATGATGTGCTAATGATGAATTGAACACAGAGCCAACAAGCTCTCATACAGGTCACACTCTCCTTTGATTGAATTTAGTCACCTTTTGCCTTATGGCTTCCCACTGGATGGATATACAGTCTGCCAGCATCAACTGTGTTATGATGGCATGCATTTCCTACAGCATGCTTAAGAGTTATAAGCAGATTGAAACTTGGTGGTTTTAAACCTTTTCTCTTAAAAATCCAGCATAATGTGTACAACACAAGTTTCAAGAGACTCTTTATTGCAAATGTTTATTGGATCAAATTCTTTACTACTCAGACCAGTGCTGGCTGTGAAGGTATGTGAAAGAGAGGGCAATGGGTATGTTCCTTAGAGACTTAGACAGACTTTCAGAACCTTGTCACACTTTATCTTGTGTATAGCTTACAGAGACATTAGCTGTGCCTAATAGGTATATGGAATTACTTCACTTTGAGCACTTGTCGTATTTTCTTTGATAATTTAGGAGTCAGCAAGTCTGAACATTTTTTACTTCCAGTTAATTTCTTCTACAGCCCTTTCTCAGCATGCTGCCCTATATCACTAAAAACATGAGTTTATGATTTAGGCTCTTATTTTTTTTGTTTTTTTATTTAAATTCTCAATTGTGTGTCAAAATCTGGATATGTAATTAACTTCAGTGTTAATTAAAGCAAAACTCACAAGGAAAGTAGGATAATCTTTGCAATGTGAGCACAAATAAACTAAAAGTCTTGGGCTTAGATTAAAGACAGCACTAAATACTGTTACCTTAAAATTGTATAGTAAATTCAATTATAAAAAACACTTTTCTAGAAAAAAATTATAAATAAAATTTTTGTGGTAGCTTTTATTTAATTTTTGTCCTGAAATTCCCCAAAGCCTTCCACTGGAGGAGAATTGTGTACAGATTTTTCTGATAGTGTCACATCAGAACTAACACACAACTTTAAGACAGGAGCACAGGATTTGTGTAAAGAAGCTCCGTTATTTTCCGTCCAAGTGGAGATTTGGGGATGGAATAAATCACCGTAGTGTTAACAGCTCTAACCGAACAGTCCTATAAGACATTTCTAACTGGAACAGGTCTTAGTCTTTGGTATGAATTATAAAGTGAGACATTTCTTATTGGTCCATGCTAGTGTCATGGAAAAATGTTTCTGTAGTCAAATCAAAGGCAGGTGCAAAACAACATTTTCCATGGTATAAAGCATTTTCAGTGAATCTTTGATATCTTTACAGAGTTGACCACCTTAAGCTTCCCGAGGGAAGGTAACTGGTTCCTTATGCCTAGTAGCTCTTCCTCAAATAGCTTCAAGAAGTTTAATATCACTGTTGTGTACATCCAACTCTTCTCCCTACGGAGATATATGTAGTTATGAACTTTTTTCTCCATGCCTAGAGGCCTCAAAGACAATCTCAGTACATTCTTTTCTCATGGCACAGACCTGTTCCTGGATAACCAGCTTTCTAACCTGTACAGGTTGGAAATTCCTCAGGTCACTGCTTCCACTCATAATACCTGAGAAAATACACTTTTACGACCAGTGGAAGGAGAAATTGGTAGGAGTATCAAGAATGTACTACTGTGCTAGCCTGGACTTGTATGGAAACTTTTTTCCATTTTTTGGTAACTCCACAGGCTCCAAATGCTATGACTCCATCCTGTTTCACAATGGTCTCACAAAGGCAGACATCATTGCAAATCAAAGACTCAGGTGAGCCCAATTTCTCACCTGTGCTATTTTAAGAACAGCCAACCTTCACAGCTTCTACTTTTGACATCAGGAGGAATTCTGAAGTGGGCAACTGCACAAAACAACACTCAAAAGTTGGAGAAAGGATTGGTAGGAGATGTGACAAATGGGAGGACTACATTGTTTTAAATGTGACCTGATGAGTATGTGGGTTTGAAACCAACGCAACTTAACACTCCATGAAAAATGGAGAAATACAGTATTTGAGTAAAAGCCACTTTTTAAACACCTAAGCAATTATTTTTGGTTTTCCAGTAGAATATCAGATTTGTAGTAACATACTAGCCCAGATGTACTTGGAAATAAATAAAAAGTCCTGCTTTGTAAAGATTATTGTAAAAGAATCTCTTAGAAAATAATGATGACTGAACTATTTTCTATTAAAGGTGTGAACTTCTGCACAAGAAATAAGCAGTCTTTTAATTAGCAGTAAATCTTCATAATAAAAGGCAAAAGGGGTAATAGAAATGGCAGGAATGCATCTCCCAATCCAAATTGACCCTACAACTAGTTTTGATGAGCCTACTAAAAAATCCCCAAGATTGCTATGTTACTTCTGAGGTTCATCTTCAAGCTTTCTCTCACATGTTCAAATATTTAAAATGATACCTTGTTCTTTTTCTCTCAGGACAGAATGGAGATAAACAAAATTTTTTTGTCACATCAGTGGAAGAAAAGCACGTTTCAAAAAGACCTCAAAAAGAAATATATGTGGGGGAGAATACCTGTGCTCAGTTTATTCCTATACAAACTCAAATGGGAATTCTTGACTTGAAGTATCACTGTTCATGCTATATGGTCAGAAGATGATAAGATGTAAAAAATGGACTTTAATTTCACTATAAACTTGGTTGCAATTTACCGAGCCAAGCACTCATCATAATTAACATCCATTCCATTCCCGTGTTCAGCATTTGAATCATAATATATACTTGTCAAAATTTTATCCTTTCTCTAAGTAAAACTGACAGATTTTTGAGAGGCTGCAGATTAAAACAGGGAAACGACTGAAGAATAAAAGCCTAGAATGCATTTGTACACACAGTTTTAATGTGAAATATTCTTAAGCTAGCTTCATTAGACACTTGAAGTATCCATTATAAACACTAAGATTTATTTTGGGGGAATACTGATAATTTTTTTAAGACAAATTCTCTTTTAATTGGGTTTTGCGCAGTTAATGGAAAGGAGAAAATGTACGACGTTTGATTACCACCCTGTTGTGATTCTCTAATTAAACTGTAATTTAATGCCCCTACCACCAAATCATCTTTCATTTCCGTTGTTGCAGGTTGCTTTAGGCAGAAAAAATGATTGCATATTTGTAATACAATTTTTATTAATTTCTAACTCAATGTCAGCTGGAGGAAAAAAGTATTATTCAACCCAAACATATGATAAGTGCACTGGAATAAAATGAGAATTCCTCTTATCTACTGGGACAGAGAATAGGCAGCCCCTTTTACATCCAGAATTCAGATAATTTCCCGTGCTACCAAAAAAACGTGCTGGACGTCAGATAATAAAAATTTTATTGCCAAAACTGACCAAGCCTTGTGATGAGACCTTCGGGGGGGAGGCGGTGAGCTCCAAGGCGAGCTGAAGGGGCCCGGCGCACGCGATTACTGTTTAAATTGATTGGAAGTTCGACATCTCCAGCGAGCCTTGGGTTGTACTTACCTCCCCTGAAACCCGACTTGGAGCCCAGAGGAGCAGGGGGAAGGGGCCGTGTCTCCGTGGCTGCGCCCGGGGGAGCGCGCCCGGGGGAGCGCGCCCGGGGGAGCGCGCCCGGGGGAGCGCGCCCGGGGGAGCGCGCCCGGGGGAGCGCGCCCGGGGGAGCGCGCCCGGGGGAGCGCGCCGGTCTCGCAGCCGCCGCGGTGCCCGTCGCGGGTCCGGCCGTGCCAGCATGGTGGATGTGTTCAGCGGGCGGCTCCTGGTCAGCAAGGATGGCCGCAGCGTGGACCCCGAAGAGGCCTTGCAGAACAAGGTCGTGGGCTTGTATTTCTCCGCCGGCTGGTGCTCGCCGTGCCGCGACTTCACCCCCGTCCTCTGCGACTTTTACACGGAGCTGCTGGAGGAGACGGAGCCCCCAGCCCCCTTCGAGGTCGTCTTCATCTCCTCCGACCACAGCGCCGAGGAGATGGTGGGCTACATGCGCGCCATGCACGGGGACTGGCTGGCCCTGCCCTTCCACGACCCCTACAAGCAGTGAGTACCCAGCGCGGTCCGGAGCCCCTGCCCCGAGGGCCGGGAGAGGGAGGGGGTTGCACCTGAACAGTACTAGCAGGGAAGTAAGTCCCTGAAACTCCTCGGAACCTCCACCTCTGCCCCGTTATCCCGCGCCTGCCTTCCTGCTGAAGTCCCTGGAGCCCAGGTTGGAGCGTCTCCCGGCCGCGCCCCCGCCCCGAGCCGCGGCTGCCGCTGGCTGTCACACACGGACGCAGCCTGCTCGCTTGGTTTTAGCCCGTACCATAGGTAAAGAACGTTTTTCTTTTTAAAGTGCGGGTTTGCGCACTTCGTTTGGCAGCTAAAAGATCTTTGAACAAGAGTTAGTCAAGACCCCGTGTGTTAAAGACATGAGCGAGGTAAAAAGAAAGGAACGGCAGGTGAGGATGCAGTGATTGCTTTTCAGCACGGCGGTAGTTGTTACTAAGGTTGGTCTGCATTGTGTAGGTCAGCGCTGTGGGAAAAGCAAATGAAGAATCAGCAAAACTTGTAACTGAACTACATGAAGCAGAGCAGAGCAAACTGTGGAGAATTTCATACAGATACGGTATCAGCTGGAGTTTAGCGGTGGCACACTGCACCTGGTAACTGAGGCGTAAAATTCCTGCGCTGTTCAGTTTCCAAAGGGACATTCCTGTAGGTAGCTTGCTAATGAAAACAGCAAAAGGAAAGGACATGACTGTGCCTAAGTAACGGAGTGTTTTGATGACCTAAGTCAAGAGTGGAGTGCTCATTTGGATGACTTTCAGAAATCTGATTTAGCTACTATAAGTATAGACTGAGATTAGAGGAGCACAAGTAAGATGTTCAAGGTTACTGAAATGCCTGTAACTGGAGACTTGAAGTACATGTAAAATCTGATAAAGGGATTTTTTTCCCCCCCACTCTTTAAATGAGTAGATTGTGAAATTTTTTTCCAGGAGGTGTCAAAGCCAAGAAGGTAATATGACTTTTAAAGGTAGTTTGGGTAATAAAACTTCCAGCCAAATTAATTCTTCTAGTAAATAACTCTTTCCTAGTGCTAGAAGAAAACTTCTAGCTTTCATTTTAATTCTAAATCCATCCTAGTGTGCTATCTGGTGTGTAACACCCCTGCTACTCATTCAAGAGGGAACATTATTGCTAATCTTGCATTTTCAGTGCAGTTTGACAAACTCAAGAGCAAATTACTTGAAGCCAGGAACTATTTCAAGCTTTCTTGGCTCATACCTGGATGCCAACTGCCAATTGATGTTAGGTCTTTTTAATGATAGGTCCCACTGGCTTAAATATTGTTTTCAATAGTTCTCCACAAGAACTTCTTCCCAGGCAGTAATTGTGTTTGATATCTACTAATCATAATAGAATGCAGACAAGTTTCCTGATGGAAAGGTAGCACTTGAAGCCCCTGTGCCCAGCAAGCTGTTCAGCACGGCCCATGGGAATGCGCTTACAGCTTCATCCTCTGTGGATTAGAGGTCTATTTCTGACAGCTCCTGCTCAAGTCATGCAGAGTGGAAGCAAAGAGAGAGTTTAATTGGCTTTTCTGTGGAATCCTGTGATGTCCTTCACAGTTCCATAGAGAAGCATGGCTTGTCCTGCCAGATGACTGAGTTCTCAGTGGCTTACTGAAGAAAAAAGTGCAGAGGGATATAAACAAACAATGTTTTTGAAGTTGCATATAATAATAAAGGACCATGTGGAGCTGTTCAAGGTGCTTAGGTTGGAATAACTGGTAGTTTGGTGTCAAGGGTAGTGGTGAATCATTGTAGACTAAGAGCAGATGTGTATTCACTAAACCAAACTATAATTCTGGCTAGATACTAGTTCTAATTAAGAATATAATTTTAAAAATTGATAAGATAATAATATTATTATTTTAAAATATATTAATATTTTTAAAGTTTAATTGCAATTATTGAATTGGTTGTTGGTTTTTTGACTGTGTAAAGAAGGCATTTAGTATCTTCAGTGAGGTTAAAATATCCTAGCTGGTTGCTTCAGTGTTTAAGATACATAATTGTAGAATAGACTGATGTTTCTTCTAGATGCAACAGATCCAATTTTAAGTATGACATCTAAAATACTTTTCAACAACAGAAGCATGGAGTTTCTTGATGATGAATTTTGTCTTAAGAAATAGCCAGCATTCCTACTTGCAGTGTGTGAAGCCTAGCACTACAGTGTCAAGCCTACCTTCAGAGAAGCAAAACACTGAATTCAAAGCAGGATCTCCAGACTCTTCCATGCTGTCAGTCCTGACTATCCTCCCAGAACTGGGACTGCACATTTGCTGCTTCATGTGGTCTGTGGCATGACTAATAGGATACTGTTCCTGATGCTTTTACTGCCTGCAAGTTAATGTAATTTTTTTTTTTTTTTTGCCTGAGCCACAGGATTTTGATTCTTGAAGTGGGGTGTGAAGATAGTCCGGTAGGAAGTGAGCACTTGGAAGAGAAAGAGAGTAGTAGAGAGGAAAAGCAGGTGTAGGACAGAACATGTCAACAACAAATGCTGTTAAATAGGACTGATGTTTTGATAATGGTACACAAAGACATACTGCTGTGCTTGTACTGAACTCTGCAGTGAAAAGCGTCATTTTTTGTGAGGGTGCCTAGAGTGTACAATGGTTCTTGCAGGCTTCCAGGTAGGCAGGTATTTACTGAGTTGGCCTGTACAGCTCAGTAAAAATTAGAATCATAAAGAATGCCATAAAAGGAAAATGACAAGGTTGTATGTGCATTTTTTATTAGGAAGTTTTACGTATGAGGGTGGATTGGCACCTGCAGAAATACTGAGGAGGATGGGGTGTTAAAAATACAAAGGTAGAATAATGTTAAGTATCTGAACAGTTAGACTTTTTAGACTGCTCTTTCAAAATCTCAGCAGCCACTTTAAAATTGAATCCCAAGCATGTGACGTGCATGCTTATGACTAAGATTTAACAATGCAGAAATTTCACAGCTAAAAGAAAATACTTACAGCTTTGTGTGACAGGGAATACTGCTAGAAGCAGATGAGCAAGGTGCCCATCACTTTCATGTGACAGCACTTCCAAGTGAAAGCTGTTTTAATTCAAGTGTTGTCAGATATCACATTACACATCTGTATAAAATTTACCATTTGTGTTCCCAAGACTATATTATATCTGACCAGTGTTGTCTACATGTCAAGAACCCTCTTGCATATAGATCTTAAACCCTTATACAAACATACTCACCTCTGTTGTGACTCAGCCTGCATAGGCAGTCAGGCCCCAGAGAGCTGCTGGGTCACTCCCTGCCCCCATGGGATGGGGGACAGAATGTGAAGGGTGAAAGTGAGAAAACTTAGGGGTTGAAATAAAGACAGTTTAATAGATAAAGCAAAAGTGAAGGTAGACAGTCAAAGCAAGATACGGAATTAATTCACTACTTCCCATTCACGGGCAGATATTTAACAGTTTCCAACAGAGGGAAACCTCATCCTGTAATGATTGCATGGCAAGATAAATCTCCTGGCTCTGAATGTTGGTCCCCTCCCCCTTCTTCCATCATCTTTTACAGCTGATCAAAGGTTTACATGGTATGGAACATCCTTTGGTCATCTGAGATCAGCTGTGCCTCCTCACAGATTCTTGTACACCACCAGCCTACTCACTGGCATGATAGCATGAGAAACAGGAAATCCCCTGGTGCTGTATAACCATTGCTCAGCAATAGCTAAAACACTGGTGAGTTACCAATGCTGTTTTGGTACTCACCATGTGAGCTGCTGTGAAGAAAATTAGCTTCCATCCAATGTCAATATTATCTAAAAATACAAAATCTGTGCTCTCAGAAACTTTCATCCAGCCTTCTCATAAGAATCAAGAAATCTAACATTGGCTATGACTTCCAGTTTGCCTCAGTCTTAATGCCATAGGTTTTTATCTCTATTTATGGTTTAATGATACTGTGAGTTGCCATTGGAGTTAGTCCCATGGCACATATGTGTTTGTGAAGTCATGGGATTTGAGGTCCCTGTTGGAGAGAATGATCTTAATAAGTTTTAGAAGTCATTTTTGCAAGCACATGTACACAGTGATTAAGAAGCATTGTCTGCAGAACTCTTTCTCAGGCTTCTTCAGGTCCATCCATCTTGCAAGTTGCACACAAATGTAAGCAAAATCTGTGTGTGCTTCAGTCTGGTTTGGTGCAGCCCTAAGGCTGTCTGATCAAGATTCCATGCTGGGCTGGATATATGCATTCCCTTAGGAAAGTAAAGTGTAAGATTTAAGTATAAGTCTCCATACCAAATGACCTTCCATCTCCTAGTGCTCTGTCTCTGATTGCTACAATTGCGTTTTTCATCCACCAAACCAATAAGAAGTGTTTTCCACCCATCTCGTTTGTCATTCAGGTGGCATGAGGTGATAGTAGTTTCACATGGCTTCTATGCACACTTGCTTTGGAATGTGTTTTTTTTTCACCTGTTTTGGCAGATTTCAGAAGGGTCTGTAGGGACTGTTGGTTGATTGCTTGTATGTCACAATTTGCTGTGACAAAAGTGAAGTGTGAGAAAGCGAACCTGGTCCATACCTATTATTGCTGCTTCTGTAGTGTTCCCTGCATTATTGCTCAGCCAATATAACAGTAGAGCAGTGTCCTTAACCTATTGATTTTTCTCAAGGAAAAATACAGAAGGGAAGGCATGTTTCAGGAATGCCCTATCTGGCTCAGTATTGCACTTAAGTCTTATTTTTCGGTATATTTTCTTTTCCTCCCTGAGGAATTATCCCTGAGAATGTCTATAGATCAGTGTCAAGTACTTTTAAACAATGTCTACATTTTTTTTCTACTCAAATTTCTTTGGCATTTGAACCTCATACAGAAAATGTTCTTGCTTGTGGTGATGGCACTCAGGCAGCATATTTCCATTTAGTAATTTAAGCATGTTTTGAGAGAGATGTTGCTAGTGTTCTGGAATTTGGATATTTTGTTATTGCTTGGTTTTTGTCAGTACTCCAGTTATTCTAAAGGTGCAGAGGGGGAAAAATTTTCTTTGGCAACGCAGATAGGTGGCTCTTATTCAAAATATTTTGATTGCTCACTTTTCTGTATGTAGAAGGTCTGTTTCACTGAGGGAGTTAAAGGAACATCTTCAATCTCTTCCATTTACACAAAATGGTGTAATGGTTTAATGGTGATTGCAGGAAGTGGCACTATGAAACACTTGAGTGTATTTGTAAGGGAATGAATATCAAATGCTAAGTGAGACCCTTCTCCTGTCCTGTCAAAAGGGCCCAGAATGACATCTGGTTTGGGCTAGTAAAAACAGGGTGGAAGAGTATGTCAAACTTCACTTCTCTGAACATCTTTTACATCTCCAAGAGCCTCTGTTCCTGTGGAAACTGCAGGCAGCAGTGAGGAACATTTACAGGAAGGATCCTGCAGCTCTCTGAACTCTAAGAGCTTGATATCACTGTGTAGGCTTCCAGCTGCAGCCTTGTTCATCCCCTTACTCTACCCAGTGCTCTGCCTCAAACTCTGAGGAAGCCCAGGCACTCACCACTTCTTTCCCACATGTTCTGGACAGAGCAGCCTTCTTAAGAGACCAGGAGTTTTTGTAAAATGCTCCTAATGGTGTGTTTTATTCTCATTTTTTTTCCCCTCAGTGATCTGAAGAAGAAATACAACATAACAGCAATTCCTAAACTGGTGATTGTGAAACAAACTGGAGAAGTCATTACTGACAAGGGAAGAAAACAGATCAGAGACAAGGGGCTATCCTGTTTCCGGAACTGGCTTGAGGGTGCAGATATCTTTCAGAATTTTTCTAACTAAAATGTTGGCAAATGAAAGCAAGAAAACATCGTGGAAAACTTGGTAGGGCTCTGAAAAGACTCTTGCTTTGTTCAGAATGAGAAGGGTAAGGCTTATTTATTTATCTTTGCTTGTAAACAAATTTTGGGTTTGGCTTGAAGACCAGTTATTCCAGTGTCATAAAATGCAATTATTGTTATATTTGTATTGTTCTGTCTATGGTATTTGGTATGAATCACAAATAGTACTGAAGAACTTCAGAACAGGCTGTTTGGGCAGTAATAATAGAAACTTGTGAAATCTATGCAAATACTTACTTTGCAAAGTCAACACAGTAAAAATAAATGCAAAAAACCTATTTATTGATGACTTTTTTTTTTCCCAGATGATTAGTACATTTTATTGAGAAAATCAAACTGTTTGCTTTAATAAATTACTGTTTATGAAATATGTCTCATGTATTTCCTTATCTACCTTAACAAGAATAATCAGAAAATGTAATGACTTTAAAATACAACACATTTGTTTGTCAGTACTGAAGAAATATTCTACTTTATTTTACTTTTATAGGATTTGTTTATATTTATTTATAGTTCTGCTCAGTTTTCCTTATCCCTGGATTTTAAAACTTGGCCCTATAAGCTAAGCGTGGGATTGGAACTACCTGGTCTTTAAGGTCCTTTCTAACACAAGCCATTCTGTGGTTCTGTGATATTAGCTCCCAAGTTAACATCAGGTCAAGTTAAGAAGAAACTGTTTTCTATCTTTTCTTTTGCCAAAGTATGTAGAAGCAAACATTATAAAAAATTATACCAGGTCTCTCTGATGAATGCTCATGTTGGATCTAAAGCACAGCTTGATTTGCTGTCTCTTCATGGTTGAGGTCCCAGCCCACACATCCATGCAATTAATGAGCCAAAAAAGCCCACTTCCTGTGCAAGCCAAGTGTTTGTTGGTTAGAATTTAAAGACTTTAACAGAGTTATTATTGTTTCAATTGCAAGCACTTCGTTACTAACACTTGAAGTCTGGTTAACTCAGTTTGGAGCAAGAGAGCCTGTGTCCATCAATTGTAGCACTCCAGTTATTTGTGGTGCCCCCAAAAGCTTTGTGACCCCCAAGGGGTCACAGTCCTTTAACTGCACCCAGAATTCTGACTTCCTGTCTGTCCCCTGGGCTGTGTGTGTAGGTGTAGAGACATTTCAGTGAGGCAGTGCTGATTCCTCAGAATGGGCTTGTTCTACAGAGAATTCTTGGCATGGCTCTGCTGGAAGGGTTACCTCTTCAGCCTTGCTTTGCTGATTGTCCCATCTGCAGGCATTGGCTTACTGACCCCCTCCACAGCTGCCTCCCTTGCCTTGCCATGAGAAAACTTAACCAAGAGGGTCCAAAATTTAATGTGTGTGAATAATTGTATCATTTAATAATGAATCTGCGTCATTTTCTTGCAACGGAGGGAAAAAGAATTCTCTGAAGAGTGGGAATGTAAAAAGTCACATGTACTTCACAGTAGATAAGAAGAAAGTACTCCAGAGAGACTGATTTTGGAATGAAAAAAGATAACTCTAGAATATGTTCAGCACAAAGTTATGAGTTCTGAGCACCTTTTAGCCATTTAAAAAATTCAATCTGGGTATATACCAAAGATAATTTCTAATTCTTGCCATCTCACTGTATAAATAATATTTATGTTCTTTCCTAATTAATGCTACTCTCTTTAGTGAATTTTTTGTGTGAGATGCAAGCACTGCCTGCTGTTCTGAGACCACCTAATGGCAGATAATTTTCAAATATAAGATGAGAAAAAAATTAATAGAAGCTCTTTCAAAAGTTTTAAAATGGGTTACCTGAATGTGGAATAATTTATATATCAAAAGTATCCACTGCATCCTTTTATCAGGTATCAGGCATTACTTCAGCCAAGATATCTTGGTTCATTGCTTGTCTATATGCACAGACATGAAAGAACTTAGTATTTTATAACAGAGATTGACTTAGGCCCTTTGGATAATTGAAACCAATTAAGTAACATAGGTTCCAAGTAAAATTCAGCTAGGAATTCATAACGATGAAACAAATATATATATATACTGTACAAAAAGCTTGGTGTGACTTCAGTAAGGAGTGTTGGTTTTGCACATCAGTGTTTGGAATATCAGAAAACTGTTCTCCTTGTCAGTGCTAAAATAATCCATGTTTGACCTAGATGAAGTACAGAGTAGTGGAAAACATTTTCTTATTAGCAATATTTTGTGAAATTAGAGAAGCAAATCAGTGGGTCACCTATGAGGCTTATTATTACTTGGAATGTGCTCTTTAGAGAATTGTCCCTTTAACTTTCTTAAATTATTTTTCAGTTCACTGATGACTTTCTACTCTCTATTTTTAGTCACAGTCACTTTGAATATTAGTGAATACTAGTACTTTTTCAGGGCAGTGGGAAAGAAAACCTCATTTTTTAAAATACAACAATAGACAACAGCATAGTGATACTGGTTGATGCTGCACCTTCTTAAAGGGATCAAATAAAAACCAAGTAAAGTTAAAAGATGGAACATTCTTTCTAATTCCACTGGACAAGATATTGCCCATTATTAGTAAATTATTTATAGATCAATATATGCTAAGATTGCATAAGAACCAATGGTGCTGAATTTGTTGTAGATGTTATGGACTATTACATTACTATGAAAAATGGCAAGGATTGTAAGTTGATACTTTGTGAATTAATAAATAGCCTGGATCTTGCAGAGACTTGCTGCAGGTGAGTGCTGCAGGCTGTCTTGTGACTCTTTTATTTTAAGAAGGAGAAAAGAAGACTGGTGGCAGATTCAGACATGAAATAAACATCAAAAAAGCCAATGAACGTCTCTCTCTTTGTTAATCTTTCATTCCTTTACCCTGCTACCCAAAGAGCATTCCTTCTTCCTCCTCCAGAGCTGCTGTTGTCAAAATTTATTGGTATTATGATGTATTTAAATATATATGTGCATAAAAATGGAGGGGTGGGGATGGTATTTAATCTTTGTTTATTCACCTAAACTCTTCAGTCATGAGACTTTTAGGCTGAAGAAAATCCTTAAAGTAGGTACTTAGAAATTCCTTGAAATGCTGTAATGATATCTTGATATGTATTTTTAATACTAACTTAATCTTTCACTTTTCTTCTCAGCTGAGAGTACATACAAAATCTCAGTAGCTCTTCCTGCAGTATGAGTTAAATCTAGACTGCAAACAGGTGTTCTGCAGGACAAAAGTAGTAGTTGGTACTTTTCATTTCATTTCCACCCTGTGCACAACCTGGTTTTGCCTTTTGTACAGCTGAGTTTTCTGTTCAGACCAGACACCACTAACTGTCATGTGTTCTCTCTGCAGGCAATATTCATAAAAGGGAATTTTCTCCTAAAACATTTTTTTTTCTGTCAGTTTCTGTGAGGATGGTCATATAAATGACCAAAACCAAACAGAAACACCTTTAAGCCTTCTACCTCCTCAATGTCATTTAAATTTCTCTAGTAGATGAAGTTTAATGATCAATCTCCTGACCCTCAGATATTATGTATTATCCTATACCTTCAGTTAATGCTGCGAAAATGATTCTGGGTGAAGAAGTTGTTATGTTATGTTTCTATCCAAGAAAACACTGCATTTAAGCATAGCAGTACAGCCCCAAAGAAATACTTCAAAGAGAAGCTGAGGTAACTTGGCACAGGGGTGTTCTTACATAGACTCTTCTCTGGGCAGAAACTGAGATGGGAGCCCTAAAAATTCAAACAGATAAATAAAACTTGTAGGCAGGTTGTAAATAGATACAAGCACTGTCCTGGAAATGTTTGTACTAGCTGTTCCAGTAACTCTGACTACTTGGATTTGTAGGACATTGACAAATCAATAGATTCTTAGAACACTAAACAACCATTTTGCATTAAGCAGTAGCCAAATCTCCCTGACCCTTCTTTGTACAAAGAACCTTAAATGCATGCACAGGACATCAAAGGACATACTTTTCAGAGATTACAGTTTTCCCAAGTATAACATGAGGTCACATTTCCCATGCAAACATAAAATTTACCAATATTGTTACGCTTGGATGAAAATTTTTTTCAAAGGAAGTTATTTTACTCAAATAAGTGGGGATTTGTCCCAGAACAAGGCCATTTACTGAGATTCCCTTCTTTGGTAATAGGTTCAGTTTGGTTTTGTAAGGCAGTCAGGTTTCTAGCAGGAAAAGTTTTAAGCTCTCTTCAACAGATTGCATGCCTGCTTAAGCATAGAAGAGGATGTTTTTAGTAATTTTTCAGTAATGCAGCCATCTACTGGTTATGCTTATTTCTTACTTGGAAATTAATAGCAATATTGCCAGCCTCAAATGGTACATTTGGGCCCATAATCACTATTTCATTGTGCAAGTGACACACTCTGCCCTTGGTTTCTCCCAGTGTGATATATCATACTCCACTGAATGACATCTGTGAAGACTGAGATGTTTGAAGGGTGTTCTGAAACTCCAGGTATGCTGATGCAATGCCAATGCACACACATTTTGTGACCCAGCACAGTCTACAGCTGTATCTTGTTGGCATCACCAAATCAGAATTCCATGATCTATATCTAGACATCTCCTCTCTACAAGTTCATAAAGCTGCTATTACATCTAGTCCTATCTGGAGAGGAGAGCAGAGAATGAAGGGCAGGCAAGGGGAATGAGCTGAGATCTTGATTGAATCCTGGGGCTCCAGTCCTGGCTTTGCTTATCAATGCTGAAAAACACATACTCTCTTCCCTGGAACTGTATTAAGTGCTGCAGCTAGTTGTGGTTATGAAGAGTGATGCTTTTACTGATACCTTAGTTAATGAATATCACTAGAAGAGTATTTACATTAGCAGTATCTCCATTTATATTGGAAGCTTTATCACCTTCTCCGAAAGAAATTAAAACAACTGCACATGTAAGGCCACGCAAGAGCTTGAGTATATGGAGGATTTTACTGTGTGTGATGCAGGGGGAGAAATCAGCTGCAGAGACAAAGGCAGAAGTGTCCCACATGTGAAAAGAAGAAATGGAGAACTACCTGCTTGAGGTTGAAATAGTTCTAACGCCATGAAAAAAGCTTGAAGTTGGTGGGAGCTGGCTGGAACAAGCATGGGGTTATGACAGTAAAATTCTACAGTATTTGTTCCAGACATCCTGCATTTAAGACAGCATGACTTTCTTTAAAAATTAACAAGATTGACCAAAACAAACCCCTCTCCAAACCCTCCAATTAGATAGCAATAAGTTACAAAACTTCAAACCTTTGGCTTTCTGCTCAAGTTGAGAGAGTAAGTGCCAAGTTACTCTGAATCTTCTATCAATGTCCAAAACTAAAATACTTTCTGGCCTGTATGTGGAAGAGATCTGGATGTCATCAAAACTGGATGAAGGACACAACAGCATCGCAAGTGAAATACAGAGAAGGTAGACAGAGGTCCGTGAGTTCACATGGATGCAGTTTCTGAGTTATCAGGAAGAAACTGGTACATCTGCTGAAACACTGTTCCCTTATACACAAATGCTGCTGCCCTGATGTATTAATCCCCTTCACAGAGCAGTTTGTTGTAAATGTAAACCCTGATAATGTTGTTATATCATGTTTGTACTGATAGAGGATTGAACCTCTTTCTCCTTTCTTTCCTATAGCTGTTGAAATAATGTCCTGTTTGCAGTATGACAGGTTATTTTGTGTAAGAATGCACGAAAGTCCAGTAGCCTACGCCACCTCTTAGTGATTCATGTTCTGTTGTACTTTAAGCTTAGAAGTTTCTCAACTCTGTGAGTCCACGCAGTATATTTCTTGCTCACAAATTCAGCTGTGGTTTGTAAATTGCTTACCAGATGTGTTTTAAAAAGTCATGATGTACTTGACCTTTGAAGGAAGACATTAGTTTGAAGTATTTATTTTCAGTCTCAACCTAGAACCTTGTTGTTTAGTGATCAGATGCCAAAACACAATCTGCAATATTTTTTTCTATAGGGCTCTAGAAGCTATGTTAGAAAATATTTGTTTCATCTGCAAGAGCATAAAAAAGAGAACTTGACGGGACCATCAAGTGCAGTCAGGTTATGTCAGTTTATTTTCAGCTGTACTTGTTGACAAACTGTACTTTTTGACAAATTTGTTGTAACAGTCCAGCTGCACTTCATGAAGGTAATCCAATATTGCTGGGCCTGCATTCTCCTGTCTTTCAGAAGGGTGGTGTAATTATCATGCTGGATAGAGCTCAGGTGATTATTGAAGTGGAACATGGGTGGGTCTCTTCTACTTAAAATAGAAAGGGAGTGGGTGTTTGAGAGTTATGCAAGCTAGCAAGAGGCACAGCCATCTGCAGCTGCTCCAGGAAGAAGAGAGGAAAGGGGGAGTGTGTATTAACCTGGAGCTGCTATTAACCTGGCCTTCAGGCTGGTATCTGTTGCTGCAGACTAAAGGCCAAGTGTAGCACAAGCTACAAGCAGGGGCCAGACACACCCCTCTGTATTGGATGTGTTTCCTGTATGGAAAAGAAGAGCCAAGATCAAGCAACAGAGTCCAAACTTGACTCCTCATCAGATGGCAACAAAGAGACAGGCTTATTCCTTTTCTAGGGAAGGCGAAGGAGCAAAAGGATTGTAAACTCTATTTGTTACATCCTGTCTGTTACTCCTTACTCTGTGCTAAGGCTGGGTTAGGAAACCCTACCTGCTCAGATACTCAGATTCCTCTCTGAACACTTAAATGTTTTATCTAGAGAAGACTATCTCCTGAAGTTTCATGCATCAGTAAGAGAAAATCTAGAAGACTTTTATTTGTACTCACTGTGCGTTATAATGCATGTTAAAAGAAAAATGGATTCCCTTTTAAGAAATGAGCATATGAAGTTAGACCAGTGAGTTACAATCTGGAAATAAAGATAGAAAATGAAGTTAAAAATTTGAGATCTATGTAAATATCTGATTTAAATAGGCAGAACTGTGATTTATGTCACTCAATACTGAGCAACCTCCCCAGAAGGAGATCATCTTAAAGCATACAAAAACTAAGTTACCAACAGTATACTTCTTTTAGACTTATATTGCTGTTATAGGACCTCTAAAATAAATGTGAAACAACTGATGATTAACCATAAATAATTGAGAACTAAGAAAGCAAAAAGGCATTTTGATCAGGCAGGTATGCATTTCTAATTGAAATCAGTTACCCAGGATGGGACAGTAGCTAACAAATACAAGACTGCAAAAAGCAAAAAAAAAAAAAAACCAACAAAAAACCCAACAAAACATAAACCAAAGCAAACCAAAAAACAACTTGGTCCTCCTTCTCCCATGCTGATTTCATGACCCATTTATGACTTCATCAGTTTTTTTTAGTAAAGTTCCACTCTTACTGGTTTTATTCCTGACACACAACACACTAAGAATCCTTCTATCTTTGAACTTGTCTTGAAAAATTAACCTCTTACTTTATAATATATCTCATTCAAAAAAGAATATGGACTCACACAGCTTGCACCTTATTATGGCTTTCTGAAATTTGAAAAAGGCACAAAAAATATGTTGCTAGGTTTTTAACAGCCTTGAAACACAATTTTTTTTTTCCCCAACAGTGATTGTCCAGGATAAAATACCACTTCTTTAAAGAAATACTGTACTATATACCATGAGGTTGCAGGGAGCTCCAAATTTCTTTGGCTCACCTAAAATTGCTAATAAACTCGAGAATTGTTTGTCAGTCTTTATGGCTCTGGATGAAAACTATTTAAGCAATATGCCACTGACCTTATGCCCTACAAGGTAACCGTCTGATCCCAGTGCAAATACTTAAGGTTGCTCGTCCTTCAAGTTTATCAAAGCAGGAAATATGTTTCTGTGTGTGAAACCAAGGCAATGATAAAACAGTCCTTCTATTTAAAATTAATTTAACATTTAATATTTTTTATTCAGTCCCCTCTTTCCTTTCTAGTTCAGAGGGTGAGATAACACATTATTAGTTACAGGCAAGTCTGAAACTGCAGAGACTATTCTGGAAGTCGGTTCATCACCACTGTCTCAGGCAGGTGATTGTCTCCAGAGAAAAACTAAATCACATTCATACACATCCCTGCAATGCACAAATGTCCAAATGAGACCAGACAGATTCTTGAAGAGAAATTCTCCCTTATGCTAGAACAAGGTCCATTGCCCATTTAAATTGAATTTAGTTCTAAAAATAGGATTTAAGGGAGATTTAAATAATTGAAGAAAGATTTTCAGCACAGCACAGAAATTTATATTTCTCCCTCACACTGATCTCACCACAATCATTACATTAATCTCCAGGGACACCATTTTCTCAGCTTATGCCCTGTTCTTCTTTGAGAAGAACATTTCTACAATTTACATAAACATTTACCATAGTTTTAGAATAAAATGCATTTTAAAGTAGGTCCTATCATGTAGCAAAGCAACTATTATTTCACATGTAAAATGTACTAGCATCAGCATTTTTATCTGCTTGCTCAGAAATTATGATAATTTTAAATCCATTATAAAATATGATTATTTTAATTGAATATTGCAAGTGTGGAACAGCAATATTCCTGCATTATTTTGCACCAATGGGAAACCTTGAGCTGTGTTGCTATAGCCTAAAATAACAGCAAACTGATGGAAGTAGCAATGATAAGAAGCAGAATGTTTTTTCTTTTAGGACTCATAACATAACTTCAAAAATAAAGGGAATTGTTTCTAGTATGAAACCAGCAATTAGATTCACAAATAGAAACTAGTAAGCACAAGAAAAATCGCAGACTCCAGGTCAGATTTTTCAGTTTCATTTCCCAATTAAACAATAGGACTTTACCACTAGGAAAAATTATCTGTTACAAGAAACAATGAAACAATTGATGTTTTAATTTAGTCTTGTAAAACAAGTCTTTTCTTCCAAATATTAGAATCTGAAAAGCTGTAAACTCGTCAGGGAGGTGTTCAAAATTTCACAAGCAAAACTGGCTGAGGCATTGTACTTTTTAAAACATTTTGACAGATTATGTCATTACCCAGCTCCAGGGAAGGCAAGGCAGTAGCTAAAGGCAGAATTATTTTCTTCTGCATAACTCTTTGTTTTGACTTTTTTCCTCTTGTAGATGAATCTACTTGTTTTCTATGACTATTAAGCCAGGTAATTTTTTTAAACACTTACTTTAACAAAAGATGATAGGTGTTCTTTGGTTATTGGCTGTTTTTAAAATTTCCTAATCTTCTTTCCTTGAATTCTGCTGAAATCTTACTCTGGAAGGGCTTATTTGATGGCAAAATCTAATAATGACACTCTGTGCCTCTCTGGTCACATCCACCCAGATTTCACCATTATCAAAACACCAGTCCTGGGAAGCAGCTGATATGATCTATATTAATTTTACTGAGAGAGAAAACAAGACATAATGAAAGTGTCTGGAAAAGCTTCCTGTGAATTTTGTAGCAATGCCAGGACCTGAACACAAGTTGTGGTGTGATTTGATTCCTAAGCCAGTGGTTTCCAAACTACAGCTAGGAACTCATTGCACAATTGTGGTCAAGATTCTACAGATAATACACAAAGCTGCCTTTACAGTGTTTTCAGTTGGAGAAATTGATTGTAAGAGACTGTGAGAAGTTACACTCCCTTGATCTGAAATATTTGGAATGAACAACATTTTCCTGTGAGTATGAAAAATATAGTCAGAAGGTATGTAGCTTTAATTGCTAAATAAGTTTGAGCCTTCATACATCTGTATTTTTCTCTTCAGAGAAGTATGAATGAAAAGTGCCATCATAGCAAGTTGTGTTACATGCTTACACCAACAAATGTATGTATATCCTAAAATAGAAAAAAGAGAGAAAATACTTACTCCAAGAAAAAATATGTAGTTGCAGTATAGGAAAAGAACATTTACTTCAAGAAATATGGTGAAGTTCCATACATTATGTAGGACCCAGGAAGGATGCATAGTTACTTCAGGTACCTTCTAAGTCCATTTAAAGAGATGGGAATACTGCCTGGTTGTCTTACAGGCATACTTAAATCCTCCTGTGCTGTGGCTACTGCGTCCATTTTTCCAGGACACGTTCTCCTCTCCTGCTCTCAGTGTCTTGTCCAGGCAGATTTTTGGTAAAAGCAGTTCATGCCTGTGGTTTTTAACCCCTGAGAAAGAAGGAGCCAGTGTGTGGGAGGGAGAGCAACAGTACCTGTGCCAGCACAGCAGGAGAAGCTGAGCAGGCAGCAACTGGCTTCTGGACAGAGACCTTAAGCTGGGTCAAGAAGACCAGCCTAAGGTCTTCTTTGCAAAAGACAAAAGAAGGTGGCCAGCTTAGGATAAGGAATGTAGGGAGACATGTGAAAGGAATGGGAGCATCCAGAGTGGGAGAAATATATATTTTTTTTTTTTCTTCTTGCAGCCATATAATCCTGAGTTGGGATGCACTGGGAGTCTCAGGACAAGCCAGGACTGAAGCAGATGGGGCTGGGATCTGCATGTTGCATGAGGGATGGGGTTACACTGGAAAAGCTCCACTCTATTCACTCACACAACTAGGCATCCTAAGGTTTGTGGGCCAGAGACTTGAGAAAATACCCATTAAAACCACAAGGCCAGGCACCACCCTAATTCCCTTTTTTGATACTGGAGCCTTCTGTCACCAGGAGACATATCAGAAGGAGCCACAAGGTAATTGCTGCAGCAGGTAACAGCCACTGAGCACACAGAAGGTATTTTTCTGGCTGTTTGCCGTGCTGTGAATGGACCCTGAGGACTCAGAAGAGATGTTGAGGGCCACTAGAGAGCTTGTGGGGCAGCTCTGTTTTGGCAGCTGGACCTGATCACAGCTCTGTGGTGTGAGGGTAGGCGGGGGCCTGGGTGCTGCACAGCACTTTTGGGCTGGGGTTAGCACCACACCAAACTCAGGCACTGCTTTGCCCCCTGCAGCACCACATCTTTGCTCTAGCTGAGCTCTGGCAATTGAATAGAAGTGGACCTGAAACACACTCTCCTGGTAGTAACTTTAACCAGCTGGCTTTGTCTAGAGGTACATTATTGCTACCATTTTTCTCTCTTTTAAACACTGTTTTAGTGAAATATCCAACACAGTGAAGTTAGCGTAGTTAAAAAAAAGTGCTTGCCTTCTTCTCTGTTGTATTATTCTGAAAGACAAGATGTCTGAATAGTTTATTTCTGCATGCACTGGTCATTTAGAGTCCTTTTATCGTCCACCTTTACAACAGCCAGCTGAATCTTCAAAGCACTATTTGGTATATGAGCAAGGTATAACTTGTTCTCTCATCATGTGTCCTCCATCCCAAATAACTTGAAATTGAGACAGTTTGAACAAAGACTTTGAGAGAGTAAGATTTTACTTAGTCACTGCATTTCCTACCTGCATTTATACATACATGTATGCACATATACACACACATGTATATACACACACACACACACATATATATTATACACACACTTATATATATATATGGAGAACAGAAGAAAAACAAGACATTCTAAAACCAGAACATACCTAGATTAATTTATTCCTGTGTAGTTTTGCTGTAATTCTTAACATCTGCTCCCCACAGTGGATGACAAGTGCTGGGAATATTTTTTTTTGTGTTGAGAAGAGAATGTTTACTAATGATTAGTATTCTGGCAGCCATGCTTATTACAGCAATCCTGTATATGCTGTTAACAGTGACCCACCTGTAGGCCTGTGTGCCTCCTTCATAAAGCTATTCTGAGACTGCCCTGCATTATTCATCATTGCAACCATTCAGACTTCAGAAACATATCTGGGCACCAGTAATAATGCTGTTTTCCTTAAGGCAAAACAAAGCTAGGCTGTCCTCAGTCTTCCTGTCTTCAACCTGTCCCCTCCTTCTTGCTTTTGCTCACTCTCCTTCTTCCCAAGTTTACCAGTTGAATAGTTCATCTTTTACAAGGTTCTCTGTAGAGACCTGGGCAAAAATCAAAATCAGCTTTCTTTATAAAATGCAGCTCCTCAGGAGAGCCCCTTTTTAAAGTCCACAATTATCATGGCTGGACAGTAACCCACTCTATAACGTGTTTTTCAATAGAGTCCATAATAATTTATAAGGCCTCTGAAATTAACCCTTAATCGCCTCCATCCCACCACTGTGTACAATGTGAATTATACTTCTAGGAGACACGAACTGAACTGCTTGGTTACAGAACAGAGGGGATATTTTTAAAGCAAAGCAGTCTTTAGCCCCACAGTTATATCCCTAGCCAAGCACACTGAATTTTTTTAGTAAAGTTTTAATCCCGGCCCCACAGCATGCCACACATTCTCAGCTCTGAGTGACCTGAGTGTATGGAACGAAAATGTCAGGAGTTTTTAGCGCCTGCTGCAGTGAGACTCGCAGGATTAACAAAACTTGCCGGCATCAGCCGGCTGCAGTTTGGCCGCTTTCCACTTCAGCAGTTTCCCACGAGAGGGCAATGTCATCCCTGTTTTCCATCCTCCTGGAGAACCCTCCGCAGCTTTCTCAGCCTGCACACTGCCCCCTCTGCTGACCGGTCCACGCTCAGATTGCTGCGTTGTTCTTACATAAATGGATCTGTTTAACATTGTGGTGATTGGTCTTCAATAACTGCTCTACCATTTGCTGGCAAAGGAAATACTAGTAACTACGAGACTGTTGGCAAAGGCACTGTAAGCTCCAAAATTATTTATCGTTATGTGAGCCCTGAACTTGTGTGTTCCTTTGAAATATTATAATTCACTTTCTACAATGATTTATAAGAGGAAAGCAGCTTCAGACATTCGTGCTGGCTGGCTATCCTTACACAATGCAATACAATTATCAAGCAGATGAGCAGGAGTTGTTTTCTTGTGTAACTGTTACTGACGGGGAGCTGTAGGGGAAAAAAGTTGTGAGGAAGAAGAGGAGCATTACTGTTTGGTACACATCATCAGTGCCAAAGCTGTCCTGTAAACCTACCTCGTGTTTCAATAATCTGCTATGAGAGCTCTTCATGTATCAGGAACAAACTATGTGTTTGCTGTTTCGAACCCAAGGTGAGTCAGTCATGCTCTACCCCTTCCCCCTGTACCTGTCTGTTTAAAAAGTGCAGTTTTTATAGCTGGTTTTTGTTCTTTTTGCCTTTACAGGCAGAAAGGACAAACTAGCAACACCCTCCATCCCAGTGATACCGGTTGTTTTGCCATTTGGCCTGTCAGCAGTACAAGCACAACATTGCAACATCCAACTCCTCCACATCATTCTCTCTTCACCACAGCGGCAGGAAAGATAAATGGCATTCCAGAAGAAACATCTCAGCAGAAATCCATGCCAGTGCTACATCTCTGCGTCTCACAGGAAGCCTTTTATATCTTCCTGAATTGAGTCTACGTGAATTGCCCAAGTGAGTGTGCCGTGTCCAGGGCTAGGTATCAGAGCTTCCTGGCTCCAGGCCTTCTGTTTTGACACAGCTCTTTCAAAAAGTGACTGTAGACACTGGTAAGTTTTCAGAATTGCAACTGGTGAAGCTTACACAAATGCTTTTCTTTCCTCAAAGCATGCATGCTGCAAGTTTTAAACCCCTAGTACTAAGGGGGTGGGAAAACCATTCCAGTTTGAGAAGCAGCATTCTCATTTTTCTAATGGAGTTATACCTTTTATTAATACCCAAAACCACCTGTCCAAAGCAGAGAAAACACTAAAATTGGACTGTTTTATTTTTCTCTGAGGTACATTTTCAATTTGATATTTCAGGGGTCAGATGATGTTTTGAAAATGCTCCCACAGATGCCTTTTCTGCATTCCTCCTGCCACTGTGGATCATGTTCATTCAGTGCACTCTTGGCTGGTGTGATTATTCATGTGCTGCAGTGGTGATGCTCTCTGGGGCATTCAGTTGCTGCTGGAGATGTGTGATGGAAAAGGAACTCTGCTGCCCACTGTGAGCAATAAACACACTGTGGACTCTTTAGGCAGATTTGCGGTTTCCATTGTCTGAACATCCTTCTAGACTCATCCAGAGTCTCTTCTGCTACCTGAATGGTGTAAAAGGATTAGAAGAGAGTCATAAACATCCACACAGTTCATGTTACAATTGCCATTCATCTCCTCTCTTGAGATAATTTGTTAATCTAGAAATTATTTGTTAGTTTAATTCTCCAATATAGTAAAAGAGACTGAACAAATTTACAGAAACATTTTTTTCTCCTTTTTCCCTCTCTGTTTAGTGGGGATTTTTTGTTTGTTTGTGTTTTTTTGTTTTGTTTGTTTGTTTGTTGTTTGGTTTTTTTACTCATTTTGGGGGGGTTGTGTGTGTGGTTTTTTTGTTTTTTTCCTTTTTCTGTTTCTTCTGGTTCGGTTTGGGGTTTCTGTTTGGTTTTTTTGTTTGTTTTGTTTGTTTGTTTCCTTGGGGTTTGGTTTTTTTGGGTTTTGGTCCTTTGGGGCTTTTTTTTGAGTGTTACATGTATTTAAAAAACTTAAGTTCCACTTAAGTGCAGCTCCTCAGTTGCTTATTAGTTTAATGTTTTGTCTAGGTACAGCTGTAAAACTGTGGCAGTTAAATGTGATTCCAAGTGAACAAGCTAAACAGTCTCTCCGGAGTTACACCTATGGAATACAGCCAAAGTGAGTACAAACTGAGCTTGTACTGCATGGCACACAGCTGTGCAGCTGCAGGGCACCTTTGGCACAAATGTTATCCTGTGTTCACTGACCCTCACATCTCGCATTTGGAGTAAGCTTGAAGGGAAGGAATAAGGATCACATTTCAAAGCCTTCTCAGCCCACATGAAATAAACCATGTCTCTAGCACAGCTATCTTACAGTCTTGAAACTTTAACTGTTCAGTGCATGTTTGGGGATTAAAGCATGTTGTTTCCACAGAGCATGTACTCTAGTTTTTGGGGCCCTGGTTCAGAGGTTTGGGATGTGTGATATATTGGGAACTGGTTTTCTTTTGCACATTTTAATTGTGCGAAATTTGTTTTAATAAATGTAGATTGCCTGTGTCATAAAAATATAAACCATGTCATATGTGATGACGAGAGTGTCTCAGCTAAATTTGGCAAGCCATATTACTGTAAAAATATTTGAATAAGGTAACTGAACAGTCCAAATAGTGATATTGTGGTTTTGTTGAATGATTTTTAAACTGCTGCCATTTTTCTAGACTATATGGGTGTGCTTTGAAACAGAACCTTTTGAAATGAGCCCTAAATATACTTTGGAAAATAAGGCAGTTGGAATCAAGTGATATTTATTTTTTAATTGGATCCTGGGATTATTAACCTCTTGGTTACTGGGAAAGAAATCTAGATAAAAATGACACATTGCACTATTATTTGCATTCAGCTGATAGAAACTGACATGTTTTCATTTTATCTTACATGGATTTCAGCAGAGAAATTCTAATGTGCAGGGTTTTCTTTTCTTTAAACAGAGAACCTGGGAAATAGTTTGAAAATTATGATTTAATAATAGGCATATACATCAAAATGACAAATGCATTTGATAGGTCTGCAAATACTGTACATTGTTATAGTTCTACATTTCTGAAGTCTCTGAATTTTATTTTTGTTCCTTTTAATTACATCAATATTTCTCTGAGGATTTAAAAGAGAAAACTCATGCACAGAATGAGAGAACATGACAGAAGTTTTGTTTCTTCAGCACATTTGCAGAAAAAAGCCCCAAAAGATCTGTAAAACAGATCACTTAGTCTGCAGTGATAAGCTGCTGATTGTTACTTGTGCAATGATCCCTACAAATTGTGCCAATATCCTTCAGAAGCAACATACCAGAAGATTAAAGCCTTGTGAAAATATCATAACTCACAGTATTCCTATTGTGACAAGGGAGACAAGTCTATTTCCCGTCAAACCCCAGCCCTGCCTGTCTCTTGTTTATCATGTCAGCTCCTAAAGCATCACCAATGGTTCCTTCCCATTTTTTTTACCCACTACCCACTTCCTCTCCTTACAGTGGGCGGGTTTGGCTGTGCTACAGGATACGTTCATGATGCTCTTTGCCGTTCATAACTGGTAAATGGTTGCCTCTGGAGTGATGCAGAAGACATGTCAGTGTCTGGGAGCTGGAATTGTGTGAGTTGGCATATTCCCTTTCTACTGGGTGTCAGATGAAAAACATGGCAGCTGTAATCCTCAAAATGGTAAGCCACAGCACACCACTGGGCACAAGTGGGTAGAGCACAACAGACAGTGCCTATTAGTTCAAATTAGAAAGCAATTTTCAATTACTTGTTGTATTGACAATAAAAAAGTTGATGCTTGGTCATCAGAGGAATAGTCTTCTGCCATGTGTTCCAGATGTTTCATGGTGGTGGCTTGGCCCCGATGAGTTTCTACCATTTGCTGGAGCATTACTTGAACCATGAGTACAGGCTGCTTTGTTCTCTACCTGGTGAATGCCTGTTCTGGAGAAGTGTAACAGAGCAATTCCCCTACAGAAAAACCAGAACTTGACAAATGAAGGGCATCAGGCTCCTAAGGAAAAGAAAGCCCAGCAACATTAACCATGGTAAAGGAGCTCTGGGCTTTAGGGCTTTTTTGATGGAGTATCAAAGCATCTATGCAGTAGGTTTAGCATCCAGGAGTGCACTCAAGAACCCCTCATCATGCAAGGTGTAGGACAATTCTTTAAAAAAAAGCAGAGTTTGGGAGAGGACAATTCTTTGTAGTGTTTTGTGCACCAAGGATCACTTCTCTGATTAGAGCTTGCATCAGCAAATGCAATATGATGAGCCATCCAAAGTTCATTGCCAGCCTGTGGAAAACAGATCAGATGTATTACATTTAACAGATAAAATCAACAGTTGATTGTGATCAGGGTGACTAATCAGAGTACTTTAACAAGGAAAATGGCCTGCAAGATGAAGCCTCCACATTCTCATGGAGATTTGTTATTTTTGTGATCTGCGCTGTTCATGCTCTTAAAATATATAGTGTGAATACAAGAAAGCTGTGTCATGACCTTTACTTTTAGCAATAAAGTGTTGTTTTTCTTTCTTGGGGATTTTTTACAGAAAGCAGTGAGTTCATCATCCTGTATGTTCTGCAGTGTGTGTGGCAGGTTTAAACTCTCAGGTTTAAAAGCTATGGCTGAAGTGGGATGAAAACAGAAAACTGTTTCCGTTATGTATTTTATACATATATATATATAAAAATATATATTTATAAATATATAGAGTCTGTCCCATGACTGAAGAGACAGTGAGGGTCATTGTCTCCTAAGGGAAAGCTGCATGAACCAGTGATGGGGGAGAGATACTCAAAGTCATACTCGTTTATTTTCTTTCCAGTTTCTGAAATTAATTTGCTCTGTGACCTTGATCAAACCTTACAGCTGCTGTTTACCATGAATCAAAACCAGACAATGTTCTTTTAATTGAAAAACACTTTTAAATGAGAGGATACCAAAATCCATGGAAATCATCTTAGAAATCAAAGATAACCAGTTGTGCCCAGATAGGGTACTGTAGATGTAGGCCTTACCATTCCCCATAGTTCAACACAACTAAGACTGCAATAGTGTTGTGAGGAGTTTCATTCTTTTTGTTTCCCAGATTTTAACCCCTTCTCACTCCCCCAGAACTTTTTGAAGCGTCTGGCATAGATGTGGCATAGATGTGGCATAGTACCACAATTTAAAATTAAAACAAGGAAGCTACAATAAACCACCCCAGTTTCAAAACACAGGCAGAAAGATCTGAATCCTATTGCCTTCTCTGCAACTGGAAACTCATGAGGATGAGTCTGGGCAGTAAACATTTTCTTAGAGATGGATTCTCTAGACAGCCATAACCATGCTGTGATCCCAACATTTATAAATATGATTTTCTTGCTGTGAAGTAGAGAGAGGGCTCTGTGCTCTACTCTTGTTCCTTGGTTCCTGTGGAAGTTACTACGGCAAGGGGATGGTCTGGCTGCTCACGGCAGGAGTGACACTGACACCACACTTCCCGTTCTGCTTTCATTGATTCAGATGGTCAGGTGCTGGTAGAAGCCCCCTGGACTGCCAGCCACAGCAAGGACAGACTTGTCCAGTCAGTGATTTATCTGCTCCATGGAGAGCTGACATGGGATCAGGCCCTGTCCTGCAGCTGATTTGAACTTTGACAGCTGCCAGTAAATGTCTGTGTTGTGTCCCATGTTAAAAGTTCTCAGAGGATCTCATGATGCCTTAGGTTCTGTCAGATCCTGTGCATACAGAATGAACAGGGATGAACTGCCCCTATACTGTGCAAATAGGCTTAAGTATTCTCTGGGTAGCTGTAAAGAAGCTTGCACCACGTTCACAGGATCAACCTTCTCACTTCTACTTACCTGACATCTAAGCCATTCCATTTTGTTCTTTTCTGAATTCCAGCAAAGTGAATACTCTCTAAAAGAGAAATCTTTTATTTCTCAGTGGCTCAGTAAAGTACAGAGTCTGAAGTAACACACTTCTGTTTTTTCTTTCTGCCTGACCACAGGTTGCAAAGCTTTCTTCCTTTGTGGAAAGTCTGTTGGAGCAGCTATTCTGCTCCACTGTCATCTTCCCCCTTCTCTTACCCAGGTTACAGTTTTCTACTATCAGTCCCTCCCTGGTAAGGGCAGCCTGGTCTGTATTGTGGGAGATAGTGTGGAGCTGCACATACAATCTTCCCCTAGAAATCCTCAGAGAACTGAAAAACCAGCATCCTTAAGGAAGGTATGATTTCAGACCATCTCCACATCTCCACAGGAGTCCAACTGGTACTGACATGAAGAAAGCAAAGGAATTTTTCTTCCTTGCTCTGGGCTAGGCACCATATGGTATTGTTGCAGGAGAAAAATTGGGTAAAATGTTACTTCTTGATGTTTTTTAAGGGAGAATGAAATAATTATTTCAATTGTGATGCTTGATATTGCAACCATTCTTTTCTTGTAAGTGCATTATTACCATATATTGATATGTGTGTCTTCTTTTCCAACCCAATGGCAAGATGTGGACCACGCTTTCAAGGAATGTAGTCTAACTAAAAGAAATGTGGTATATACATTGAACAGCCTTCTGAGGGAAAGCTTTAGGCTTGTGGCACAATCAGGATCAAGAGATTAGGTGGCAGCCTTTTCATTTGCAATGTGTTTTACCTCAATATCAATTCAAGAATAAGAATGAGCTAATGCAAATTACACTAGAATAGTAATTTTTTCCCTAATGCCCTGGGTGTGTAACAGCCCACTAAATGGCAGTTGTTGTTTGAAAGAGTCTGAAGAACTCACAAATCATTTATATTTCCAAGACACTGCCTCTACCATACAGACTATGATTCAATAATTTTCTTCATACTGTGACTCTTGAGAGTGACAAGTGTCAGAAAGGCAAGTGGTACTGGGCTGGACATGCCTTCGTTGAATGGCCAGATGATGGTGCTCTCAAAGTGTCCCAAGTCTCTAAACCTTTACGGTTCAGCTCTTAGGAAGAGACATTGTATTGAGATTTACCAGCTGAAAGCATTAGTCCTTGAAAATTCAGGTAATTGTGAGAAAAAAAAAAGTCATGACTAAACCCATGCAAACTTTAGTGATTTTCAAGGATTGTTGGCAATGCTAAATGTAAGGTTTGTGTACTTACAGCCCACTTCATGTTTTGCAAGACTCACAGCTGGCAAATAACTTATTTCCAGTATTTCTGTGTTGTTTTTAGAACTGTACAAAATGTTCCATGCTTAGACAATTCTTCTCAAAGCAGGCACAAATTGAACAAGAAAATCACATCTCAAGTGGTATATTTGGGTCTCAGAGTACTCTTGTTTAAAAAAAAATCTGTAAAGCAATAGTGACTCAGGGCTTTGCATAGGTCACAGTGAATCAGTGATTCAGCTGAGATAAGATGATTGACTCCCCTTTCCCTTTTTTTACCCCATCTATTAGATCCCCCTGCCAGTATAAACAGTCTGCATAACTTGGTAAGGAGGTTAAAATGTCAGGTCGAGTTCATTTTAAATTGCTTGAGCCACTTGTGGAATGTAAACTCTATGATCAAGTTGGTATTTAACCACAAATCTTCAAACAGTTCAGCACTGAGACAAAAAATGATTGCATAGCAAGCTACGGCTGCCTGATAGATACAGGCCAACAGTGTAGGTGGGTCTTATCTTCTGTTGGAACTTCTAAAGTGATTTGCTATCTCCATATAACAGATGTGTTTCATTCTCATTAAAAAAGTTAAATCCTAGTGGCTACATCAGGATTAGCTAACACCCAGCCCTGCTAAACAGGACTTGCCAGAGTACATAAAAATAAAACTCCTTAATCAGCTATTAAGAATGATGAAGAAGCAGTCATGATGTTTCTGCAATTTAGCATAATAATGAAGCAATATTCTGTAATAAGATAAGGGGACACAGGGCATGCCCTGCTCTGAGTGGAAGGAATAACTGCACTATGTGCAAGCATTACAAATCAATACAGCTCGACTTCAGAGCAGATAAGTCAGGGTGGCATTGACTTCAGTGCACATTTACTCCACCAGGCATAATCTATCTCCAGATAAGTTTGTTGCAAAAGTAAGAACTAAATGCCTTAATTTCTGCCCCTATTAATTGCATTTCTTTCAATAATTTGCATTACTTTCTTTCAGCCAAAAAACCATGGAAATCTATATTAAGAACTAGCCACCGCCATCAAGCTCCCAATTTGAGAGGCAACAGAGAAGCTGGAAAAGGAATTCTACTTGATTCTGTGTTACTTCTGAGAACTGCTATCTTATCAGTTAAGGATCAACCCTGCATTTATGCTCCAAGCCCCTTCTGTCCTCACTAACTGGTTCCCCACAACGCAGCCCAAAGCGGGAGAACTACAGCAAAAGGCAAACCTTTTAAAGCAGGGTCTCTGCTTTTACAAACTATGTGGATGCAGCAAACTCAAGCCCTTTGATTACAGTCATGGAAAGCTGCCTAGCCAGTCAAAGGCTGTTAAACCAGCAAAGGCACCCAGGTTTCTTGGCCAAATGCAGCACCTGGAGCAGGATTGCTGCTGTTTACTACCTGCTCAGCTCTAGAGATGCCTGCAGCCCTACAGCAGCCACATATCAGAAAAAGACATCCTGCAGATACTTGTGCATCTCTGCAGGCACGTCCTGACCTGCCCACACCTGCAGGGAGCCAAGCAGATGGGCAGCCATCTCCTCCTGCAGACCTGCCTGCACTCCTCTGCAGGGACCACACTGGATGACAGACCCTGCTGCTCTGTCACTCTGCAGAGGAGGAGAGCCTGTCTGTCACAGTCTACAGGGTTTTGGGTGGCCCCTTATGTCCAGGGGGGTACATTGGCATTTGTTTTAAAACACCCTGGGTGTCACCTGCTGCTGGGTCTCCTTTTTTTCTGCAAAGCATTAGCTGCAAGGATAGAAACATGCATTCTCATGATCAATAAGAGACCTAGAGGCAAAGATAACTCTCTGTCTTGGATTTTTTTTCCTCCCCATACATCAGAAATCATAAACAGCTTATTATTTTATTCTTCACAAAAACTTTAACAGTGGACTTTGAAACTCTTCTTCCTGACTACTTTTAGTTTCTCCAAGTACCTCAGCCTCACCTGAGTCTCCTCTTCATCTTGATTACATTTCTTACAGGCATTGAAGAATCTTATATCCCCACTCCTATCTCAACCTGGCCTTTTACATTTGAAAAGGAGAATGGTAAAAACTCCTAGGAGCTCTCAAAATGAAAAGTGAAAAGAGAGAATACCATAACATTCCAATGTAAGCAAAAGGAAACCAATTTGATATGTAAAGCAGAACCTCAGTTTGCACTCCCACCCCTCTCCTTTTCTCTTTCAGGGCACCCTGGGAGAATGGAGGCTATTCTTTTCCTTTTCTGTCCCTTCCCTTCCCCTGCATAGTCAGATTGTTTTCAATTGCATAGCTGGAATGGTAATCCTCTTCCCTCTGTCATTTTTCCTTTCCTTCAGGCCTGGTTCAAAACACAAATTAAGACAGTCTTTTGTATTTGACATAGTGAGTCTGTGTCAGCAAAATTCAGTCTCCAGCAAGAATTGCAAGAGATGTTGTGACATCAGGAGTAAATCACTCCATGAAACACTTCTGAGAAAAACAGACTGTCGACTTTTGACTGGCTTACTGTTAAGGCTTTCATTTGGCTATTTCAAAGTACTTCTTATTTCTGAAAAAATTCAATAATTTCCAAGCAGCAGGACTTTTTCTTGCTAATATAATTAAAAATAACCACAGCATTTAAACCTGTAATTAGATCCCAGTAAAACATAATAAATGGACTAATGAGGAATTGGAATTTTCCACCAATGCAAACATCAAGGCACTTTTCTGTCAGACAGCTTGTTTCACGTCCAGAACCAAACATTACCAAAAATGGACAGTGAGGGAGCAGGGTGGTATTAGATGTGAGAGAGCACTCCTTGTTTCTATGAGCACTATTCCTTTAATTTTTCTTTACTGATGGGAAGTATATATATATATATATATATATATACACAGCAATATAGGCTAGTATGCAACAAGTGAGGAAGAGAGACTGAATTTACTAGTATTTCAGGAAAGTAATAACCTGCTGAAACTGCAGTGAGTCATTTCTACAAGATGTTAAGAGATTGTTGTGGCATAAAAAATACATAAATTTGCCTCACTGTGTTGCTATAGCACACATACTACTTGAAATTATTTATTCTGACCTTAATTTAATTAAGAACCAGTCAAGAAGAAATCATGTTAGAGTTATATTAGACCACCAGTACGTCTACAGAAAGGGAAAATAAAAGCTGGTTTTGCATTTGCATTTTCAAAAAACACCCTAGCTTTTCATGAAGTCTGAAGTAAAACAAAAAGGATAAAATGGATGGCATTGTACAAGATACACAACCAGATGAGTAATAAGGCCTAGCCAAGGGAGGAAAAGGCAGACTGGATAATTCTGTGGGTGGAGCAGATCTATCCAGCAGTATCTGGGAGCAGGACCTGGCCCTCAGCCACAAGCTAGAAAATGATGCTTGCGAGGATAGGACAAGACAGCACAGGAAGAAATGCAGCTTAACGTGCTGGGACTTACTGGTGCTAAATTAACCCAGGAGGACTCGTTTAATGTAAATTAACCACAAGGTTACTGCTTTCAGCAGCTATTTGCACAGATCATAGCTTTATTCAGTGGCCAGAAACAGCAAGGGACAGGGAATCAGGGATAAAATGGACTGGTAATTTGCATACCTGCTTAGGAGTTAGTCATGACAGGCTATCTCTGGGCAAGCCACATCTGTCTGTGCCTCATAGGATAAAGTGTTCTTACCTTATCTCAACAAAACACCAAAAGCTTGCCCCCAGACAATGCTCAAATACCTGAGGAAAGGTGTCTAAATAACATTTAAGTCACCCTATGAATGGTTTTATATGACCTGGGAAGTCCCAAGGCTGGTATGTATGCTTTGCTGTACCAGAAATATTCCTTTGGCAAGATATATCCATCTTAAAAAAGAGCCCTCACCTGTCATCAGCCTAAAGTGCTTGCAGGTGCTATGCACAGGACGTGAACGTAAATACAATCAAAACCAGCCCCACTTTCTCTCCCCTCACTCAAACAAGCTCACTCTGGTTTCCTGCTAGCATTCCTGACCACCCACGCTGTGTATCCCTGGCACCTCTATTCCTTCCCAAATCAGGACTGCTGGCACTTAGAGTCACTTTGCTCATTGCCTGCCTCTCTGTCCCCTGCCTTTCCAGCGTGGTGTGAACTGCTGCACTTTTAATGGTGGGAGACCTGTGCTGATCTGTAAGTCCTTTTTCTCTCTGAAGGCAAGCATTTAATGACATGATGACAGCAGTCCTCTTCTGTACAGTTCTTACCCTCAGTGACAGAATGTGCAAAGGATTGTCTTAAACCTCTGCCATGACATTTCCTAATGACATGTGTTTCACTTGCTACATTAGGCCTACTTACATTACCAATAAGGCAATGAAGATATGAAACGTAGCAGTTTCCATTTCATTTCCTTAAGTGCAAAATTACTTTGTAGCTGAAAGCAAAAAAAACTTCATTTAGCAACCCAGGCTTTTACAGCAGAAGATTATAAAAATACATTCTGGAAGAAGATAGCAAAAGAAAAATATAATCAATAATACAGGAGTATGTTCCGTTTTTAATGCTGTCACTGTCTCAAAGTCTATGGTACAGAGTGACGAAGGAAGTCAGCCAAGGACAAGTTAGATAGCCCTTGGGAAGGGCGAGGAGGTCTTCTCAGGGAGCTCACAGTGAGCCTGTGCATGTTGGTGGTTGAGAGGCAGACAGTACTGCAAAAATACTCCTTGCTTTGCTGTTTGTTTTCATTCCTTCCTCATCAAGATCATGGAGAAATTTCTACTCTTCCAAGGGAGCTATTAGCTCTACCAGTCCATTTCCTCCTCCACATCCTGCAAACCCGAGGTCTCCAGGGATAGCTAAACCAATGTTTTTAAGATGCAAAGAAGTGAAATTAATATAAACTCAGGGTAACCTCAGTCAAAGCATGGGAGAATACAATTGTGACCATGAGCTGGACTCTGCTGAGACCAGTACGTGGGCTCCATGCCAGCACTGTTCTTCTAAGATGTCACAGATTTTTAGGAAACAGCAAGGACTTGAGAATGAGCATATCCCTTTCACAGCTGGAAGGTAGGGTTGATCATTTGCCAAGGCACCTCTTCAGTGGCAACTGGCAGGTAACCTGTAAACTCAGTAAGTGCAGTGAGGATGTGGGGGATACAAGATGGGGAGTACTGAGAGGTGGAGTACAAGCCAACACGCTGTGAACTGGTACAGCTTGTAGAATGCCAGGTTTATAGAAATGACAGATTTTAAACACTGTCTTTTTGTATCACAGTAAAAACACGTTTAAGGACAGCACTGAGACAGTCAATGGTTCCTGATGTAGCTTTTAAGGAGATATTTATAGGCCTGATTAACCTTCCAGTTACACGCTTGCAGGTGAGTACAATCTCATTGAATTTGGCCATTAATTACCTACAGCTGGAAGCTGCATGCACTATACCCATAACCTGGACACAGAGACCTCTCTCTTTTTCCAACTACAAACTGTTACATAAAAACTTTGAGTTAAAAGCCAACCAGCTTAGTTCACTAAGAAGGAATATTTTTTTCAGTTCCAGATTTCCTCTATGGCATGTGCCTGATCATTGATGGTTCCACTAAACACTAATAAGAACAATCAGTAAAACTGTTAAAAACACTTTTAACATTGCAAGAGCATTTTTAAACAATTTTTTAAACTTTTCAGAAGGGGGAGAAGGATGTTAATCTTGTCCATCATAGTGCTGAGAAATGCAAAGAAAAACAAGCAGTGGGGTACATGGATACAAACCAGCTTGAAAGTACCACTTTTTACCGATATTGCCACTGGCAGCTGCTCATGTGTACAGCATATAATCACCTAACTGCTGAACCTAAAACATTGTCTTGGGAGTTCTGATAAAGGATACCCAGAAGCCTCTTTCATTGCAACTGGAATGATAATTCCAATGGATGGATGGCATAGTTTCACGCTGGGGTGGAAGAGAGGGCAAGCATATTGTTAAAAAAATAGATATGTCTTTATTTTGTGTCAGGAGATTTCTTTTACCAAAATGTTGTTAGCTGGAGTCAAACCCAAATATTTTATTTGAGTCTAGATCGAATATTTTGTTACACCAGATGATTGTGGTTTTCATTGTTTTGCATCAATTTAGATTATGAATGATACTTTTGTCACTGTGTTTCCCAGAGCACACTGGAAAAAAAAAAAGAGTAAATTTTGATTAAATTAATGATCCAGATTTGCCACTAATGATCAGTTATCAGTATTATTACAAATTGATAATTTATTTTTGTTAGTATTTTGCAAAAGCATACTAACCAAATGAATTACTAAGGGAGGATGACAAGGGGGGGCTGGGGGGAAGTGAGTATTATAATTTTAGCCCAGTATACTGAAAGATAAGCCAGCAGTAGATAAATATACAACTTAGTGTTTTGACAGGAATGTGCATCTGTTTCCCATTAACTTTGCTTGAGACAAGCAAGGAGTCAAGGTTTCCCGTGATTTAATTTGAAGAGCAATTTAGATTTCCTGTGCCTCAGCTGGAGGTATTATTGGTATGAGACCAGAAATGCCCTAACTGTCCTAGGAGTTTCATGTTCCACAAAGAATAATACCTACAGAAATTTAAACAGGATGTCAAGAAGTGTTACATGTGGGCTCCCAGTGCACTCCAGTGTTCCTAATGTAAATTCACATGAGTTTCATTCTCTCTTTTTACCACACAAAGTGAACAACTTGGAAAAGATAATAAGCTAACACAGCATAACTCACAGTGTAATTCTGTCCAGCAGAGGAGCTAAAATTCCACATCAGATTCCCTTGAAAATGACATGACTGACCTGAATAGCTAAGGTTGTTGTTCACAGAAGGGCAATAGAGCCCAGACAGACAGCTGCTAAGCTCTGGTCATGTATGATATTCAAAAAGGTCTGAACACATTTCCTGTGACAGCAAGGTCCTGTGGTGTTGTCCTGGTTTGGAAAGAGAAAGTGTCTCGGTTTGGAAAGACAGATGTCTGCGAAAGAAGGCAGGAACATCCCTTAAAATGGAAAAAGATAAATCCCCCCTCCTCTGAATTATTATAATCTTGAAATTAAGGGCCTCTCAGACAAAGATATGGGAATAGGAGCAACAGTTCTTTACTAGGAAAATTAAAATAAAAATGCAGTAGTCCAGAAAAAAAACCAAAAAAACCCAACAACCTATCCACTGACAGAGTCAGAATACAACCTGACACCCTGTTTGGGCATGGTAACTAAATGGTGGCTGCAGTCCTCCTGCAGTGACAATGTGGTTCTGTTGAAGCAATGATCCTGTAGAAGGGTGTAGCTTTCCTCTGAAGGTCCAGTGGTGGTGTAGATGGGACCAGTCTTCCTCTGGGAATCCAGTGGAGAAAGGCTGACTGTGGTGTTTCAAATCTCAAATTATATCCAGGTAGGAATGCTTGGCTCCTTCCCCTGGCTGAAGCATCTCCCAATGGGATGATGTCATTTTATGAGTCCTGCAGTGAGACTCAATGGCCCATTACCAGAAGATACCCCACTGGAGGGAGGATGGCTCATGGAAGAGATAAAGAACACTGCCACACCTGGTTTTAACAGATGGTAATAGAATACATACTTTTGGTTACATCTTGCATTGCAAGCCAAGACAGGTGTTTCTCAGGCTCTGTACACAGAAGTAGAGCCACTCCAAAATCTTACTTGCTTATTTAAATCACAGCTTTGGTTTCTGTGACCAACATATAATGGTGGTATATTTGCATGAATAATTGAACATTATTGCAAAGGTAACAATGATCTGTTAGATTCTTTTAATGGATTTATTTACAAACTACACTGTCTTTTGAATGAGGAAACAAGTTATTTTGAGCCATTCAGATTGCCAGGTTAATATATCAGCATGTCTATGGATCTCCTCTTCAAGTGAAATCTTAGTCCCAGCTGGAGTCTGCTCTGGGTTTTGCCACAGGGCTTGATATAGCTGATATTTTCAACTCTTGGGCTCCCTGATGACTGAGAGAGCTCTGGAGACGCAAGTATAGGAATATACAGCACACACTGTGCTCAGGTAAGTATTCTTGCATACAGACAGATTTTTGTCTAAGAGACTCGTCACTTATGTTTCCTCCTAATCAGAATAATCCACAAGACACAGGTTTTTAACTCAGATACATCAAAAGGGGCAATGCTGATTATTATCTGCAGCTTACTTACTTCTTTTCAGCTTGTACAGTTTTAGGAACTTGTAAAAACTATTTTAAAATTCAGTCACTGTCAGCTTTGAGGAAAAATTTGCATTGTTTCTTTGACAGTGTTAACTCTACTACATTTTTTTTTTTGGTTTTTGTTAGAGTTTACTGGACTTTGTAAGGTCATACCATTACTGGATATTTAGGAAGCTTCAAATCATTCTGCTGTTTGATGATCTAGAAATAGAAATTAACCTGTAAAACTGCCTGATTGTGACTGCAGTATGTAACTCTTGATAATGAATAGAAAACACAAAAAACTTAATTTAGGCTCTGAAGATACAAATATTAGTATTCCTTTAAAATTTACACTTTTTTTTCTCCCTGGGTTTTCATTCTTTTTGTTTGTTCATTTATATGTTAACTTCTGATTTTTAGATGAAAGTGAAGAGAGCTTCAGAAGAGAAGTTCACCTCATGTCTCATGCTTTGGAGGTTCTGTTAATCTCAAGAAGCAAGAAAGCAAGAAAAGAAGGATACTCTGCTACTCTACTGAACTCATTTTAGGCTATTCCAGGCTATTCTTGGAAAGTATACATCTTCTGCTTTTTTCCTGCTATTTACATTTTTTAGTGTATGAGATTTTAATTTTTCACATCGAGGTTCTCCAGCGTTACTGATCCCACAGCTAAGACACCTTATGATTTATTAGTCTATATTTGCAGCTGATATGTGACATTTGTCATATCGTTCCATATAAATATTCTCTCAACACTGCAGCAATATTATCTAATAAAAACATGAGGAACAGAACTATGCAGTCTCCATGATTTTTGACTAAAATCAGAGCCAAATGCTTACACATTCTAGTCTGGCAGCTGAAAATTTGACTTATGACATTTGCTAATAAGTGATAATTATGCATATAGAGACAGTATTCTATTGATACATATTGGGCATAGTGATCTTGCAACAAAATTGATGAAAGTATCATCAGATATGGAAAATTGCAGAAAGAGCTTTATTTACAGTTAATAGCTATTCTATCATGTATGATCTTCTCTTAACAAAATAAAACAAGTTTTTTCCTGTCAGCCATCGTATCTCAATTTAAAGGTCTAGAGATCTCTTAAAACCAGTATTAGTGCAATGTCATCCCTGACTAGAGCTGAAAACAATTCTGTGACTAACACGAAAATAACTTCTTTAATGATATGACCTCCAGGTCTCAGAAGGATACAGAAATACCAAGATGAAACATTACTTTATTTCTGTATAAACAATCTTCTCTCACTTCTCCAAATACAGATCAAGATGCTTTGGTAATTAAATGCGGAAACAGCAGCTAGAAGTGTGACCCAGCCTACTTGAGGATAGTAGAGTCAAGAGTCAAGTCCCTCAAGAGTCTTCAGGTTTGTAGTATTTTTTGCAGTTAGTGGTTTCAACTACCTACAGTTGAAAAATACAGAAATCCTCACCAATTTGCATTATGGAAATAGCATTTAACCATTCAAAACATGGGCTGGCTTGAAACAGAAGAATTTTGGTGGATTTTTTTGGCTAGTACTACCAAGTATTTTCCTGATCTCTTCATAGAGCCCTGGCCATGCCAGCTTCTGAGAACTTTCTTGCTGACACAGAACATCTGCTGCTGTCCATGGAAACCTTGGCCTTCTGAGCTCCCAAGCTTGGGTCTGTGTGACCCAAGAACCATATGTATAATGTTTACACAGAATCAGTTGTAACACTGCTGATAACACAAGTGAGTGCTGCTTTTTCACATGCATTGGTACATTTTTTTTGAGCAGTCAGAGTTGGACATCCCCACCCAAGCCATACTTTGGAAGTGTAGTCTGTATGTGCCTGTCTTCAGTCAAACCTTTTCCTTTCCTGGAATGTTTCCAAGGCTTCCATATTTTAAAACAGTGTTTTCCCTTACTAAATAAATAAAAGAAAATTGATTTAGGTGGTTTTCTCTTACTAAATCAAGGATTGAAATGAAAATGGCAAATGCCCAAATGTACATCCAATGACTAATGTGAGAATATGCTTTCTTACATCCCTAATGTATTTCCATAGCCATGCCAGAATTCTGAGAAAATTCTGGCAGCTGAGCTCAAGAAATCCAATACTTATTCTTTATTTCATTATATCTTTCATTAAGAAAGGAATGATCTCTGACCCAGAGAATTACATAGACTTTGGTAGACTGTGGATCAGTCCTGTGAGATTTAGCTGTAAAGGCAGTTGCTAGGTTTTGTCCCACCTAATTATAAACATTTTTATATAAACATCTACCAAGTCACACCAGTCAGGGAAAATCAGAACATGACTATCAGTACTATTTTAGTGCTTGCTTGAAGATGAGAGGAATAATATCCAGTGAGTTCTTACATTACTCTATAAAAAAAGGATCTAGAATCTTGAGATATTTTCATTTAGTTGAGTCAGATAAATACCATCAGAAAATTTAATTCTCAGTGCATCCCTCTGAGTTTCCTACCAGTTCCTAAAATATCTCTATCAAAGATGAAGCATTTATCAAATAAAGTGTGCTACAAAAGTCAACACTGTAAACAGGGTGATTATTAAAACGCATGCTTAATTTGTAAAAGCAACTAAGAATACATGCTCATCCCATTTTAGGTTGAGATTGTTTAAGGGGTAATTGCTATGACTATTTTAACAGCAAAAATTTTACTGTATCTTCCAAGTAGCTTATCTGTAAGAGGTTATGATGTGACATTAACTTTGAAAAAATTGACCAGTTAGGTAACTCTCCACTATTTTAGAATCTGGACTGAAGGAAAAAATAAACCAGCATAACAAAGACACAAAAGGACTTTTCCTTATGTCAACCATGTGATATTATTTATGACAAAGTGTCTTGGTTTGGAAAGACAAGTGTCTGCGAAAGAAGGCAGGAACCTCCCTTAAAATGGAAAAATTAAAATCTCTCCCCCTCTGAATTATTATAATCTTGAAATTAAGGGCCTCTCTGGCAAAGATATGGGAATAGGAGCAACAGTTCTTTACTAGGAAAATTAAAATAAAAATGCAGCAGTACAAAAAAAAAACCAAAACAACCAACCTATCCACTGACAGAGTCAGAATACAACCTGACACCCTGTTGGGCATGGTGTTTGTAGCAGTCAAACTAAATGGCGGCTGCAGTCCTCCTGCAGTGACAATGTGGTTCTGTTGAAGCAATGATCCTGTAGAAGGGTGTAGCTTTCCTCTGAAGGTCCAGTGGTGGTGTAG